>NC_060071.1:75180453-75483484 GCF_922984935.1 Meles meles
TAGGCAGAGCAGCAGCCAGAGAGGGGAGGAAGCAGGCTCCCTGCCAAGCAGAGAGCCCGATACGGGGCTCGATCCCAGAGACCCTGAGATCATGACCTGAGCTGAAGGCAGAGGCTTAACCCACTGAGCCACCCAGGCGCCCCTATGTAAGCCTTTTAAAACATCCTTTGGCAGACTTCTAAAATTTTCTTCATAAAGGTCTTAAATATTTCTATTGTGTTCATCCAAGATTAGATTTGTTTGTTGCTCCTGTGCATGGGATTTTTCTTTGTACATTCTTCACCCCCATTGCATTTTCTAACATAATTTCTACTCATATGGAGTTAAAAATTTAACCTTACCACTTGATCAAAGTTCTACAGATTAGAGGTGCCTCGCTGGCTGAGCTGGAAGAGCATGCAACTCAGGGTCATAAATTCAAGCCCCACTTAAAAAGAAAGTTCTACAGATAAAAATTTAGGGCACAGGATAGGGGGATGGATGAAAGAGATGGAGGGCTTATTATGATGAGCACTGAGTAATGGACAGAGTGTTGAATCACCCTACTGTACACTTGAAACTAATGTAACACTGTATGTTAATTTTATTGGAATAAAAAAAGAAAAGAGGGGTGCCTGAGTGGCTCAGTTGGTTAAGCGTCCCACTGTTGATTTCAGCTCAGGTCATAATCTTAGGGTCCTGGGATCAATCCCCAGGTCAGGCTCGGTGTTCAACAGGGAGTCCTTTTCAAGGTTCTCCCCAACAAAATAAATAAATAAACCTTTAAATAAATAAATGAGCATAAAATAATGAGATTATCTCTATTTCAGTTTAAACACATAATTCATCATCCATCTCATTTGATCCCATTACACCTCCCAGGGCTTTTTATTCTTTTTTTCAAGAGTTCATTGCACCTTATGCCTTCCCTTCCTAAAACTTAACACAAACAAAATTAAATCATTATTTGCATCTCTCCTCTAACCCATCAAGCTCCACAAGAACAAGCTGGTCCTGTTGCCCAGCCTAGCTGCTTGGCATGAACAAACACTGGAACACTTGTGGAAATAATGAATGATCAGTGTTCCATTAGATCTCATTTTCTTATTTCAGCTTATTTCTGATTAAAGTGGTAAAAGCTTGCTATTACCCTTTTCAGATAATTATTTTATTCTTTGCCTGGGTTTAATATTTTAACTGCCAACCAGTTTTCTGTTTGTTTGTTTTTTTTTTCAAATTTGAAAAGTCAAAATTGGAAATAAAATTCTACAAATATATCAGCTGACACACTGTCCTAAATCTATTTAGAATCTCAACTTTCTTTGCTTCCTAAAGCAGGTCTTAATTTAGTCAACAGGGACCTAGTCTCTGCCCTCTTTTGTACTGAAAAAGTTTTGTTGCTTTTGTTTTTAATGACCTTTATCAATACAAATCTTTTTAAATTTTTTAAAGGAAAAAAATTTTTTTCTTTACTTTTATTTATTTATTTGACAGAGATCACAAGCAGGCTGAGAGGCAGGCAGAGAGAAGAGGAAGCAGGCTCCCCGCTGAGCAGAAAGCTCGATGCAGGGCTCGATCCCAGGACCCAGAGACCACGACCCGACCCGAGCCGAAAGCAGACGCTTAACCCACTAAGCCACCCAGGTGCCCCTAAAGTAAAAATTTTTAAGTAAACTCTACGCCCAATATGGGGCTCAAACTCATGACCCTGAGATCAAGGGTTACTCTACCTACTGAGTTAGGCAGGTGCCTCAACATAATTCCCTTAAATGAACAAGGAAATACTTGTTTTTAAAACAATGAAATTGGGTTAGGTAGTCACTAAATCTCTAACCTAGAGCAAAAACATTTAAACTGTCAAAAATAAGAGACAGAGAGCCTTTTGAGTTTTAATTTCTCTAGTGATTATTGGAATTTTGCCTTTTTTTTTTTCAGGGATTTATAGAGCGAATTCATCATAACAATCTACTGGCTGCTTACATGATAAGTTGCGGGCAGCTTAAACTCTAGAAAAGAAAGCTATATTTTAAGTAATTTTGAAAACAGGTTAGAAGATAACTGTTGAAAAAAAGGAGGATCTACCAACATAAAACATAAGTGAAATCTAGTTCTTCTCCCAAAGGCAACGCAGAGCTCAAGCTGCTGTGCTGCCTTCAAGTAGAGGACAGTCTGAGGAGGATGCTACAGGTATACCTAATTCACGGTGATGTGATAAATGATAACAGGGGTAGACGAGCATATGTTCAGCAAGAAACTCAATCTTGGAAATCAGAGGAAGCTCCCAGAGGACTTAAGATTTAAAATCTAAGAATTAAAACTAGTCAGCGTTATTGCGGAAATTTCCATTTGTCTTGCTTCCTTCAAGTCCAGGCTGCCAGAACCATGCGTAAAGCCATACCACATCATGGATGTATGGGCACAAACAGAGCTACACAGATTTTATTCATTTGTTCTTACCTGCACTAACCCTATATAAATTTTCTGTGTTCTGCATAAACCATTAGACCTAATTCATCACTGTTTTAGAGCCTGAAAAATGCTCAAGTAGCAAATATTTTCCTCTTCGTTGTCCTTTGTGGGAATATTCCTGATTATATGGTATTATCACTCCACACCTCAGAAAAAATCATGAGGGGGGAAAAAACTGAGAAAACAGTGTCAGAGAAGGAAACAAAGTTCTGTCTCTCAAAACCACAGGTGATCCTGTGCTAAAAAAAAAACAAAATAATTTTTTAAAATTAATGCTTTTATCCAATGTCTAAAACCAAGATATGTTCAATAAATTTTTTAACCTAAGAGAATTTATGAACCTCTGGATATCTTTCACAAAATCAGGTGTGTATAAGCATAGATGTGGGGTTTTTTCCTAGAATACTCCAAACTGAAAAATACTGGCATAGAGCAATCTCTTTTTTGTTCTTTTTCTGTGTGGATTTTTTTTTTTTTTTGAGAAAAGTGATTTAGGGTAAGTATGTTTCCCCCATTCTACCACCTCCTCCCGCAAGTACATCAATGCAATGCAATCAGATAAAACCAGGATACTTATTTCTGAAATGGTTCTCCTATCCTTTTTGTCAGTTGCAAAAAAGTCTCTGGACCCAAAGCAGAAGCTAGCTAGTTGGGTAATACTAAGGAACATATTAACAGTGATAAAATGGAATACACTTGGAAAGATGGTCTTTTCTTTACATCTGTTTATTCTCTAATTCTCAACAAGCTAAACTGTATCATCAGCAAGTTGGAGAGCTAAATAACGTAAGTTTATGTAGGAATCACAAAATCTTAGCACTTGATGAAAATATGGAAAATAGGATGGGAACTCAAATTATACCTCTTTCCTAAAAGAATGTTAAATTATGACCACTCAAAGCAATGAAAAGTCTGCAGTCAGTTGAAATTTTGTGTACTTATTAAAATGACTGAAGAGCATTTTCTGAACATTTTGGCTTGGAAGTTTGAGTTTTCAAAATTTAGTCCTACATCAACAACTTTTTCTCTGGAAGTTTTTATATTTAAACACAGTTACATTCATCATGTATGTGATGATATTTAATTTTTGGCTCTCAGGCAGCTGGCTTGCCCCTTGTCATTAATAGGGTATCAAATACCAGGTCACCCTTACCCTAATCCTAGCTGAGGGACTCAAAAGAAAAATCAGAAAAAAGTTACTTCCTAGGAAACCATTCCCTAGTGGATTTAGCAACTCTAGTCAGTCAGCTCAGCATCTGCACTACTTGTGTGTACATGCATGCCCATGCACGCGCGCGCACACACACACACACCCCTAAGATAATATTACATCAAACAATATTTTTTTCTGCCTTCCCTTATTTACCTTTCTATATTACCCATTATTTCCTTACTATTCTTGATTATTCTCTTTCTCCAGAAACTCAGAAATGTACTTCTCTATGAACCCTGTGCCCTTTCTTCTGCCCAAATCCCATTATTTCCATGACTCTCTAGATCACGAAGTAGTAGAAAACTGAGAAAACTAAAATTATATCAACATATGTGAAGCTCAGGGGAAAAGTCTAAAAAACTACACTTAAAATCCTCAGAATTCCAAAATGTAGAAAAATTTTAACGAGTTTATTATAAAAATTTCATTTTATTGAGTGTTAACTCAGTGCCACTAACCTAAGTAGTTTTTCTTAAACTATTTCATTTAAATTCCACAATTACCCTAAGGTCTCCTTATATTGACTGGGGAACTACTGTTCAAAGAGGTGAAATTGTGCCTAATATCGCTAAATAATAAAAAAAATCAGGGGTGCCTAGGTGGCTCAGTTGATTAAGTATGTGACTCTTGATTTGGCTTAGGTCATGATCTTGGGGCTGTGGGAGAGAGCCCTGTGCCGGCTCTGCACTCAGTGTGGAGTCTAGTTGTCCTTCTCCCTCTGCTACTTACCCTGTTCTCTTTCTCTCCCTCAAATTATAAATAAAATTCTTAAAAAAAAAAAAAAACATACAGAATAGATAAGCTACTCCAAATCTGACCCCCCCAAATCTCAAAATATTAAGAAAACAGAAATCGATTTAGATTTTGATGGCCAATATTTAGCAATGTCATGTTAAATAACAGAGATACATACAACTGATTGGCTTTCCCTCTCCTATTCAGGGTGACAAGAAGCTTAGGGCACAATCTGAAGCCTGACTATCTATGAGCCTTATATGACCTACTCCATCTCGACTACTTTCTATAATTTATAATGTCTATGTGTTTATCATAAAGCTTCTAATTCAAATCCTTTGATGTCCAGAAGTCTCTGAATTGAGAAGATCAGCAAGGAGACAAAAAGATATTTCTAGTTTCTCAAATAATGGCCATCACGCTACCACTTTTAACTCAGCCTTATCACTAAGGATTATATAATCAGATTCAAGCAATACTGAATTGACTACATTTTTAACACCTGGGTTTTTTATTTTAGATATAGCAACATCTGAAGATTAAAAAAAATAGTAAGATTTACTAGTCTTCCAAGCAATACAGTGTATGCAACAGCATGTAGCTAAATGAAAACGGCAGACAGAAAGTTGTCAAGACCAAACTTCCCTGCTCAGCCATGACAGTCAGATCATTTTTGGAGTCAGAATATGAATAAGTAATGGAATTTCTTCAAGGAAGAGGGAGAAACACCCCCCCCCAAAAAAACAAAACAAAGAAACAGGAAAAAAACAGTAACAACATATATATCACTTATCACATAGCACTTAAGCACATATACAGGAATCAAACACTTGGGATAGTATTTGAAGTAGGAATGATTACCAAAAAAAAAAAAAAAAAAAAAGGGAAGAAGATTTTACAGGAGACCTGGAGAGAAAAGAAAAATTCACCCCTTATTGAGGTTTTACATTACAGAATCTTTAGAATTGCATATAAGACATTACGTATTATTGCCTGGTGATTTCAAAATAAAGAGAAACAACATCACTTAAAATCAGTTATATCAATCATTGCATCTGATAAATATTAGTAAGTGGCAAAGATAAAACAGAAACCACTATTTTTGAGAACTGAACTATTTTTCTACTTCATAAAAGTATAGCCAATTTAAAGATTTGACATAGAATAAGACTAATAGATGAATTTGAAAGTTTAACTATGCTATCAATATTATTATATTTGACCAGACTATAAACATCAGTTATTATCCTGAGGTTTTGATACTGGACAGGAACTTTCAGATGTTCCAGTATAAAACACATCTTTTAGTTATTGAGCCCAAGAATAAAATGTGAGATTCTGTCAAGACTATTCCTCCTGCCTCACAATGGCAAAGCTTTTGTGTAACACAGCAGAAGACTCCACTTGCTTGCCATTATCATGTTCCTTTACCTTTTCCAGCATGTGAATGGAATCAGCCTTCTCTTGGGAAGTCTATTAATTCTCAAGAAATGAAACAAGACGGAAAAGTAGCAAATCAAATCAAGCACAACTTGGTTTTTGTGGTTCTATTGTAAAAAATAAGAATAGTGATTGATGAGAATGATAGTTCAAGAAAATGGAAATGACTAAAATAACTTCTCTGTGGGTAGTTATATTTAATGAACTTTGGTCCTCCTATCATCCTGTGCCTCCAAACCCATGGCCCCTCACAGATCTTCTTTTGTACACGAGTGCTTTACATTGGAGGATATCAAGTCCAAAGAATATAATAGATTTCTTTATTTTGCTATAATTTTTCTGAAGTTTTTATTTAATTAATCTCTACACCCAATGTGGGGCTTGAACTCACAATTCTGAGATCAACAGTTGCTTGCTCTTCCAACTGAGGCAGCCAGGTGCCCCTATTATGCTACAATTTTTATGATAACTCCTGTCAAGTTCAGGTTTTGGGGTACACCCAACAAACTGAAAAAACTAAGAAATGCAACATGCAGGTTCATGTGAAACACTTTAATGTTTAGGGACAATTTACTTTGTAAACTTGAATCTATTTTTTGAAGGCTTTAACTTAACACAAACATATGTATCATTAAAAATAATCAGTGATGGGCACCAAAGCATGAGATATATTTTGAGTTCTTTCCAAAGAAAAGAAATCTCTCTCCTCACTTATCAAATTATGCTACCTACCACTGACTGCTAAGCCTACTTAATGACAGGAACTCCTTGAATTATGTTTTTTTAAGATTTTATATATTTATCTGAGAGAGATACAGTGAGAGAGAGCATGAGAGGGGAGAAGGTCAGAGGGAGAAGCAGACTCCCCATGAAACTGGGAGCCCAATGTGGGACTTGATCCCAGGACTCCAGAATCATGACCTGAATTGAAGGCAGTTGCTTTACCAACTGAGCCACCCAGGTGCCCCAATGACAGTTACTTCTCGAAAGAGATAAGAAATAAAGCTTTAATATCAATTTTAAATTTATATATATTCATTTTATTCATTAAACATAAATCACTGAGTGAATTAAAAAGGAGCCAGTTACACAGCCAGGTGAAAATGAATAAGCCACAGAAAATTGTTAATAAATGGGCGATATGCTATTAGTCTTCTGTTCTGCTTTAATTAATTTAAAAGAATCATTAGCTAAACCAACTATGTCAACTCTCTATGAGAATATGTAGAAAACTTTTAAGATATTTTAAAACTTTCGCACTTTCAATCAGTTGGATAAACTGGTTTTTCTAGGTCTCATAAAACAAAATCATAACCCATATTCTGTTCAATTACTACAAATATTTAATTAGTAAGGTTTAATTTAATAAGATTTTACTATATTTGCAGTATTAAGACAGAGAATTATTACATTTCAGAGACTTCCTCTAATTTTACAATATTATCTTAACCATTTGTGGTATGTCTTTAACATCCTTTATTTTTCCACTCTCCATTTGGACTTTTAACAGAGCAGAGCACAACACTGACTTTGAGGCTGGATTATACTACCATCTTTTATCTGAACTGCACAGAACTAGTCAACAGATCAAAATAATTATAAGATTGTACAATTTGTGGCAGCATCTTCGGAAATCCTTTATAAAAAGATAGCACATCAATTTCCTAAACTATGCCAAAATTCTCACTAAGTTAAATTCTGACAATCTGTCAAATTCAGAAACAATGAATTCAGTTAAAAATATGTAACTTCTTTTAAATACAGCTTATTCTTAAACAGCTTTTATTTTTTTAAAAAAAACACCTCCTGCTCCCAAATACAGTTTATGCTTCTGGCTAACCCCAATTCTCTTCCCTGTAGTCTCCTTTTTATCACATTTTCCCCCTATTAAGGTGAGCACATTGTATTTTGGTTTCTTTTCTTCTCACTCATTGTTCGGATCAGCATTTTAATAATCTTTTAAGCAAGGCTAGTCAAAGAAAATATGAAGCTAAAGAAAATTCCCTAAGTTCAAGGTTTTTCAAAGTGAGATCATTTTTCCAGACCTATTTATTAAAAAATCTATGCAAAGCAAACACCGCAACTGCTAAATAGCTACAGAAAATTGGAAGTTTAAAAATAAAGCCGTTAAAAACACTTCATTACACACCTTCTCTGTGAAGCCCTTTGTTTCCACTGAAAACCATACTGGAATCCTTGTATAAAAGAAGTTGCCTTCTGGCTGTCAATAGCTACACAGTCAGTAACTGAGAGATCCAGATGTCTGCAGTGGTTAAAACAAATGTTCAGCGGTGGGTGCTGATTCCGCTTCCCTCTGTGTAAGGTTTTCCACAAAGGCAGCAGAGTAAGAGCGCACATAGCAACAGCACTCACAGCTGATTGGACGAGGGTGTGCTCAGCCGCCCCTGCCTGCTAGGTCCACTACGGCTTCCTGTCTACTTGGCAGCATTATCATGTTGTCTTTGCTCTTCTTACCAACTCAGCTGTGTTTAGGCAACTTGAAAGAACGGCGGAATGATCATGACAAAAGTATTCTAGCATTGAGCCCCTAAAAAGTGTGCCTCTGGATGTTTTTTAAAAGAGAGAAATTCATAAGGCAAACATTTACTTCAGTATTTCACAGGAAACAGGACAAAGGGGGTGGTGGAGGGAATCAGCTTATTATTTCACATTTCCAGTAAATCAGGTTCTACCAAGATAAGCCCTCTGGAAACATAAAAATCTAAAAATTGAAAGCAATTAGAATTGAATATCAATCACCATCTACCTAGAACAAAGACTTACTTTACAACAAACTTCACAATTCCTAGAAAAGCACAACCTGTTCGTTAAAATGGGATAGGGCATAAAATAGCCCCCCTCAAATTTATGCAAAGTCTTTTAAGGGATAAGAAAAATTGATGTTAACAGATTAGAAAAAGACCTAAAAAGGGAAAGCAGTTTCTTAGCAAACTCTTACAACAATAAAGATTTAGCTAGGTATTTGCTCTAAAATGTCTCTTTTTACATTAAACAACAATATTTAGCGTGAATTCATCTATTCTCTTTACCATAAAATTATCTGCAGCTGTTGAAAGCACAGGAGATCTTCAGGTTTCAAGTATTGGACTTCAGTGTACCAGTCTACACTATCTCTGAAGCTTAAAGAACAAAAATTCCTCCCAAACTTACAAAGATGTTTTGGGGGAGTTAATGCCGGTGGTGAGATAACAGGTATGAAGGATCAGAAAAATTCTCTTTTAGGAAATATTTCCCCTGAATATCACATAAACTAGGATAGTGTTTTTTAAACTTTTAAGGCAATTAAACTCTTTTTATTTACATTTTCCCAATAAAATGCATTATTAGCGGCGGCTTTAGGATTTCTATACAACTGAGGCTTGTGGGAATAGGCAGAGGCTACAGGAGCAGCACACTGTTTATTACTCAGATCTTTGTTTATCTGGAGTGTCTTGGGGGTAGGGAGCAGAGGCTGATGGAAATGTTGGCTCTATTTAGGCACCCCATGAGCAACATGAGGCTATTTTTAAATGAGAGGCCACAAACAACACTGCAGTTTCCAATCAGCCCCCGAGTCCACAAGATCCCTGCCCCTGAAAAAGCTTCTAGCATCCCTGGAGTTTATAGTATACAAAAGTTAAGAGTACAAAGTACAGAACTCCTAAGAGTTAAACATCATTATCACCTTAGTATAAAGAAAGAACCTGATCACTGGCCCCAAAATTAGCCAGAGGGAGAGCTGCTAAGCCCTCTGAGAAATAACAAGAGGGAAGATGTGTTTGGGAGCCCAAGAAGCCTATGAGGTAAGTGGCTCAGAGAAAGAAGGGCATACTAGAACTGTTTTCTTATCTGTAAAATGGCATCAACTCACAGGGCTCTTGTGAAGGCTAAAAGGTGCTCTCTGTCAGCCAGACTGGACTTTTAGTTACTAAGGATCCTAAGCTTCTTCAAAACTTTGGAGTTTTTGCAAATAATATTTATTCCTCTTGTACTGGAGTGGTCTCCCACAATGCCTTCAGTTGATAAGTCTCAGCTTAAATTCCTCTTCCCCAGGGCAGCTTTCCCTGATCCAAGACTCATCTTAGTCCCCCTATACTTACTTCCTGCTTAGGACTTAGTTCATAGAAGGTTAAATAATTATTTCCAAAATGACTGGTTGAATGACATTCTCCTCCATCACCTGTAAGTGCTTTAAAGAGAAGTACTATGTTTGTCTACATTATTGCTAACCTAGCACCATGCCTGATTTATGTCCCAAATAATAGTTAATTTAATTTCATAATTATGGGAGGTAAACAGAACAAGTATCATTATCTGCACTGTTCAAATAACAAAATCAGCTCTAAAAATTTATTTACTCAAGTCATACACCTAGAAGTGAAAGGAAATAAAATTTTTTAAATTTTTTGATGAATAAATTTATAATTCAAAATTTATCTCTTCTGTCAAAAAAGAAAAATAATATACAATCCCTAAATTATTTTGGAATATTTCCTTTCAGTTACAATCCTCAAACTTCTAAATTAAAGGCTAATGACAGCCTCTATCTATAATATGATTAATATACAAAGAGAACTTATAAAAATTAAATTTAGCCAGGAGTGCCTGGTGGATCAGCCAGTAAGTGACCAAATATCGATTTCAGCCCCGGTCATGATCTCAGGGTCATGAGACTGAGTCTTGCATCGGGCTCTGTGATGAGTGTGGAACTCGGTTAAGATTCTTTCCCTCTCCCTCTGTGCCCCCCCTTAAAAAAATTAAATTTAGTCAGGAACATGTAACTATAGATGAATAAAATGCACACGAGACATGCCACCTTAAAAAGTAAAATCCAACAAAGAGATTAAGTGAAATGTTTCTTCTGTGTTGCCAGTTTTCCAAAAAATTTCATAATGGCACTTTACTTAATTCTGAAGAATGCTTGCTTTTCCCTGCTTTTATCTTGGTACACAAAGCTATAAATGGGTATGCTATAAAAGAATGGCATGTTATCTACTTCGTAGGTCTCAACAGCCTACAAGTTAAAAATCTGAATAATATGAAATTCTATATTAAATCCCAGGTTCTCAATCCTCAATCTCCAACCATGAAAAGCCCCTTTTCCCCCTACAACTCACATAGCATGGTCAAAA
Source organism: Meles meles (assembly GCF_922984935.1). Lineage (NCBI taxonomy): Eukaryota > Metazoa > Chordata > Mammalia > Carnivora > Mustelidae > Meles > Meles meles. The sequence continues at coordinate 75,191,422 of NC_060071.1, forward strand.
TTGTGCTCTCCAAATGGACAGCTCAAGAAAGATAAACTTATATTATCCTCATATAAGGAAATAAATTAAAAAGGAGCTCTTCCATGAGTTTTTTTAAACCACATATTCTAAATATAAAGTGGAAAATCTCAAATATCAACTGTTTTAGATCAGCTGTGCCCTCCATTAACAGAAATAACTGGAAACTATCTACTTTTAACCATGAGATAACCATGCTAATTTGGATACTTTCTTTTCTTTTTTTTTTTTTTTTTTAAAGATTTTATTTATTTATTTGACAGACAGAGAGATCACAAGTAGGCAGAGAGGCAGGCAGAGAGAGAGGAGGAAGCAGGCTCCCTGCAGAGCAGAGAGCCCGATGCAGGACTCGATCCCAGAACCCTGAGATCATGACCTGAGCCGAAGGCAGCGGCTTAATCCACTGAGCCACCCAGGCGCCCCTAATTTGGATGCTTTCTAAGCAAAAAGATACACTGCTACTAGAAAAGAGAAGAGAAAAAAAAAAAAAAGAACGCTTTACAGGTAATGATGTACTAGCTTCTATGTAGGTAGGCCCACGGCCCAGGCCTGGTGTCAGTCTCTTTATATACCTATGTCCTCTGCCCCTGTAGGAGTTACCATTCCCAAAGATGAGGAACCTGGCTTGTTACTTGACCAAGTAGAGTAGAACCAAATGGGAAAAGCCAGGATTCAAGTTTTGGTCTTCCTGAATCTAACATGCATGCACTTAACCAATGCTACCCTTCCCTTACAACTCCTTTTTTTAAAAATATTTTATTTATTTATTTGACAGAGAGAGATCACAAGTAGATAGAGAGGCAGGCAGAGAGAGAGAGAGAGAGGGAAGCAGGCTCTCTGCTGAGCAGAGAGCCTGATGCGGGACTCGATCCCAGGACCCCGAGATCATGACCTGAGCTGAAGGCAGCGGCCCAACCCACTGAGCCACCCAGGCGCCCCACAACTCCTTTTTAATATACATTTCCATAAGGCAAATATGGCATCATACAAGAATAAAGTTTAATTATAGAAATCTCAACATTTTCCATTTATTACTCATTCAATAAGCACGATTACAGCTCCATTATACCTCAGATCTGTCACTGATACTGTAATCACAGGATGGGAAAACAGGATTTGACTGCTAAACAGGGAGCCAGGCCATAGTAATAGAGTGATCATTACATGAAGACACAGAAGATTCAGTCTGTAAAACTTAACTACCTCATATTCATAGATCACATACATAATCCGGAGAAAGTAAAAGAAGTGGAAAAGAACATGGACCAGGAGCCACAGATCTGGGCTCTAGTGTAAACTCCACCTTTAATCAACTTTATAATCTCAAGTACTTCTCCAAAAATTGCTCATTTCTAAGTCAGGAATCCCTTTTTCTTTTCTTTTTTGCCTGTAATGTTGGTTTGTTGTTAGAACCACATAGGATAGGATAAAATTATTTTGAAAACAGCGATGTTCCACACAAATAGAATATCATCACCTTCTGTGGTCTCCTAGGGGATAGCAATGTAAACATGTTTGCACAAAAAAATCACCCTCATTACTAGAATGATCCTTTAAAGCAGCAAGACAAAACAGAGGAGAGTCGTAGTCTAGGAGTCAAGATCTCTCTACTTAACAAACTGTGCTATCAAATTATTTAACCTGAGTCTATTTCTTTACCTGTAAAGTGGGGAATAATAATTTCTCTAAGAGTTATAAATCACCTAGCCCAGGACTTGGCTCTTAAGCAACTGAAGTCTCCTCTTTTCCTTTGCAAACATCACTTCTATAGGATATTAGTTAGTAAAGGGCAAATGTCCACACACACACACACACACACACACACACACACCCCAATAAGGGGCAATTACTATTAATAATAACAAAGATAAAATTTAAATTTTCACTACTAAATCTTTATGACATTGATATATATATATCACACATATATGTGTATATATATATATACACACACACATCTATATATATTTTTAATTCCGATAGCTTTTAGGCCTTTTATTTATTTTTTAAGATTTTTATTTATTTATTTGACAGACAGAGATCACAAGTAGGCAGAGAGGCAGGCAGAGAGAGAGGAGGAAACAGGCTCCCCGCCAAGCAGAGAGCCCAACGTGGGGCTCGATCCCAGGACCCTGGGATCATAACCTGAGTCAAAGGCAGAGGCTTTAACCCACTGAGCCACCCAGGCGCCCCTGACATAAAGTTTCTTAAATAATGTCACATTTAACAACACATTTCACAGTTCAATAACAAATTTGCAATAAAGACTAAAGAATAGGGTGTCTGGGTGGCTCTGATGGGTTGGGCGGCTGCCTTCAGCTCAGGTCATGATCCTGAAGTCCCGGGATCAAATCCCACAATGGGCTCCCAGCTCTGTGGGGAGTCTGCTTCTCCCTGACCTTCTCCCCTCTCATGCTCTCTCTCACTGTCTCTTTCTCAATAAATAAGTAAATAAATAAAAATCTTAAAAAAAAAAAGACTAAATAATAGCTAGAATTTAACATTGTTAACAGTTTTGGAAATTAAGAAATTTGTGGTTTTTCTCATTAGATCACTTTTTTTGGTTTAAAGATTTTATTTATTTATTTGACAGAGAGAGACAATGAGAGAGGGAACAGAAGCAGGGAGAGAGGCAGAGGCAGAGGGAGAAGCAGGTTCCCTGCTGAGCAGGGAGACCAATGTGGGACTCAATCCCAAGACTTTGGGATCATGACCTGAGCCAAAAGGCAGATCTTAATGACTGAGCCACCCAGGTGCCCTCATTAGATCACTTTTTATTCAAAAACAAAATGTTATACTGTTAGGTCAGTACTGGGATAAATTAAGCCATAATTAGTTACATTAAGCCATAATAAGTTACTCACACAGAGATTCCCAGCCATCACTGTTGCTGAAATGATTACCCAGTGATCTGTATTCATTATGAAATGGTACAAGTAAGTGGCCAAACAACAATCCAACATTACTGTGTTTTTAAGAGCTAAAACATTTCTTAAAATTAAAATATTCAAAAGTACCTAAGAGACTTAATTGGGTTTTTCATCCTTCAAAAGATTTGGGGTTATGATGACCTAGATTAGCTCTAGGAGCAGAGCCTTGTTTACAAAATCTCAGATCTTGGAGAGAAGAAAATGTTCTAGCCTGTTTTTTGGCATCATTCATACTACATTGTTTAAAATGAGCTAGAACAGGGGTTATTTATAATCTAAGCTACTGGACAAACACTTCATCTAATAATATCTTGTAGACACACTAGTCAGACTTACTAAGTATCAAGATCAGGTTTAAGAATTCATTTTAATATCCTATAGCATCATTATTACCTAAAGTATGTGCCAAGATGCACACGGGTTGTTCTTTACCTATATCCATACTTCTTTAAAGACAAGTTCTAGGATGTGTTAATCATCTGCTATCATATTATAAAGAATGGTATGTTTGATTCAGTCTTAAAATCTAGAGCCATCACAATTTTTTTTATTCTGTTAATAACAATATTTTACTGAAAATATTTCCATGGAAATTAGTGTATCTTTCTTACACTCATTTGTCCCTTTGACAATCTAACTTTGTGAAATAAGAATATTTTGTAGATGAAGAAACTGAACCATAAAGATTAAGGTGGCTGGTGGATTACCTAGCTGAATCACCTAGCCCAGGTTTAATTCCAAGTTCTATGTTGGTTTTTTTTCCCACAACTACCTATCACCAGTACCTATCACTGAGTAGAGAACCTCTACTAATTACGCCAGTAGTCATACAAATGAGATTCTGCATTTTAAATTTTGGAGAATATTAGCAGAAAGCTGGTTAAGTGAAACAGCTATAACAGAATTAAATAAACCTCATAGCTTTAAGAGAGCTCAATAGCTTTAAGAGAGCCTGAATTGTTAAGTCCCCAAAATACTAATACTCTATTTGCTTGCATTTTTTAAAATTCATATAGTCTTATTTTCATATTTCATATAGTCTTGTTTCCAAATATGACTAAACACTCTGGCTACCTATAACACCTCAAATGCTAACATACCGGAAACTGAACTAATTTTCCTCTGAATAGGATTCACCATTATTATTGCTCCCAATTCCCTAAGCTTTCAAACTTTGGAGACAATCAAAATAGCCATTAATTATGTGCTTTTTAAGTGCCTGACACAACCATTTTATTCAGGTTGTTATTCCATTATAACAAAATCAGGTTATGCCATTATAACAAACCTACAAAATGAATATTTTTATTACCTCAGTTTCAACCAATGAGGAAACTAAAGCTCAGAGAAGTTAGGTAATTTGATCAAGGTTACTACACATGGTAGGTGACAAAACCAGAACTTGAATCCAGGTCTTTCTAGTTACTTCCAAGTGCTAAAACAATCTGTAGATTTAAATGTGCTATCAAATTAATTTAAGGGATTGGAAATATCACTTTCTTTTTAAGTAAAATAGGAAAAATGAAAAGATAAATTACCACTGCAGAGCAAGATTAGTAATGACTTATGTTTGAGGGGACAGTGTTGGGATGGAGCAATGTCATTGTTTTTGTAATTGTGGGCTGACAAATTTTAAAGCCAATGCTCTATGTGATACTGTCTCTCAATTACCACCATTCGCTGCCATGTTCCCAAACAGGTATTTGGTTGAACCTTATCACATTCACCAACACGGACTTTGAAAGCATATATTAAAGGCTGATGTTAAGTTTTATTTTACTAAATAGAGTTTAAAAAAGCAGCAGTTGCTGGAGATTTACAACCAAAATTCATATACCACCTCACATGCTGCCACAACCATAAACCCTTATTTACCAGGAGTGACACTACATTACTAGAGACACAAAGGTTGATCTTAAAAACACAGAATGTACAAATTCTGTAACTTACTGCATATACTTTTTTGTGGAGAGGGAGACAGTTGTTTTCTTTTTCCTCATTTAAATGCTATAGTCAATCAGTCAAAGTTGTTCATTTGCAACATTATTTTAGTTTATACAATGATGTCACCGAGGAACTGGCGGAGAATACTTATCACTGACTGCCCTCAAAAGTTTCTAACCTTTCAGACCAGGAAGATTTTAGTGGCATTGCCTAGAGGGCAAAATCAATAAGGCCTCATGAACTGAGCACCTCAACTGAAACTTCCAATTACTGAGAAATAAATTTCCATTCCTCATTCTCCAACACACGCACGTGTGCGCACGCACACACACCTGTATTCAAACCAAACATATTTTAGATTACTACAAATAGAAGAGGGTGGTGGAATGCAGGAGTTCTACAGATCTGTGCAGGCCATCTGATACACTCTTCCTCTAGGCCACTTCCCCTACTCCCCACCTGAGCCATTTTCAACACAGTACAGGGTAACCTTCCAGTCTCGATTTGTCTGTTGGACTCAGAAAAAAAGTCCGAAAAGACCACAGGTTCCAGAGGCCATGTTAGTTCTTGCTCATCATTGCATTTCCAGCACTGAACATCATGAAGATTTGTTTCAGAGAACAAAGGGAAAGGGATCCAAATATCTAAAGTTTTATAATATTTAACAGTAAATTCTAAAAATGGGAAGTTACTGTACAGATGCATTAAGTAATTGCTAATATCACAGAAGGCATTGTTCATAAGAATTTTTTTTAAAGATTTTATTTATTTGACAGATAGAGATCACAAATAGGCAGAGACGCAGGCAGAGAGGAGGAGAGAGGGGAGAGCAGGCTCTCCGCCGAGCAGAGAGCCCGATGCAGGGCTTGATCCCAGGACCCTGAGATCGTGACCTGAGCCGAAGGCAGAGGCTTAACCCACTGAGCCACTCAGGCGCCCCGTTCATAAGATTTCAGATGACAACTTTTGTTGTCAAAAACAACATTTTGTCAAAATAGGTGCATTTTGGTAAAAACACCTTAGAAATCAACCATTTCTGAAACAAAGTCCAAGTGTTTTGTACTAAATCAAAGCAAGCATTCCATGTTGTCAATCCCCTGACTTCTATTAAGAGTCCACAGAAATTATAAAATATTATATGCAATATCCTACAGAACACAGCTGGGGCAAATTGTCTTCCTGAAGCTATACTTAAGCTATTTTAATACAGAATGAAATGAGTTATAGAGTGTGCTAGTAGGACAGCAAAATGGCTAATAATTAGGGTGACCATAAAATTCTTTGTCTAAACAATGACACATTTAGAGTGAAGGAAGACAATCCTGAAATAGGATTGGACAGAGGTAACAGATGTAAATCAGGACCATCCCAGGTAGTATTTCCATCCCATCCCCCCAACAAAATCTGAACTTCGTGGTACAGTTAAATAGAGATATAAAATGGCTAACTCAAATTATTTTAATTTTTTTAAATGAGAATTTTCTTACTCCACGCAGCTCACTGATGTAAGTAAAAAAATTTATATATTTGAAATAATTTATAACTGTGTATCAGCTTTTCAAATGCTCTTTTAAAAAAGCTAACCATGTACAATTCATTACATCCTAGCATACTTCTATCTGAAAGGACAAAGAAAGATCAAGTCCTCACCCACAAGGCACTGATGGTGATTAAGCATGTATAGGCAGTTAAACATTTTTTCAAGTGTCTGATAAATGGCAACTCCATACTAACCACTACCACAGGTGTGAGGGAATTAGTCAGATGTGTCCCAAATTCCTGGAAAACAAATCTTCTAGGAAGGAGATAATTTAATGTGAGCAAAGGAAGGAAATACAAATTATGGTGTATGTTCTGTTCTTGCAGATCCTAATGCATGCCCACTCTTTCTAAATTCAAGACCCTTGCACATACCACTCCCTTAGCCTGGAATGTTCTTCCCCTCAGGACTTATATAGTTGACTCCTTCACATCCTTGCCTTACTTTCTCAGAGAGGCCTTACCTAATCATCCTAACCAAAGGTGCTTTACCCTGGCCTCAGTCAGTCAATCTCTTAGCCTTTGTAGTTTCTTTTCAGAACACTTACAAGATGTACCTATTGGGGCGCTTGGGGGGCTCAGTGGGTTAAGCAACCAACTTGGTTTTGGCTCAGGTCATTGATCTCAGGGTCATGAGACCAAGCCCTGTGTTGAGCTTTGCACTCTGTGTGAGTCTGGTTGATTCTCTCTCCCCTCACAAAATAAATATATCTTTTTTTTTTTTAAATGAGTATGTACTTAGCTTGTTGAAGAAATGTTACTGTATTTCTAGGTAACACTTTATTTCTTCAGAATCAAATACTATTCTAAGCACTTTACCTGGATTACCTCATTTAATCATTACAACAGACCTTTTAGTACTATAACTAGCCCTGTTTTTCATATGTCAAAATTAAAGGGTTTTCTCTATATTTTTAAATAAGCTTATGCTGCTAATTCTTATTTTTTTTAAAGATTTTATTTATTTATTTGACAGACAGAGATCACAGGTAGACAGAGAGGCAGGCAGAGGTTGGGGGGGGGGCGGCGGTGTGCAGGTAAGCAGGCTCCCCGCCAAGCAAAGAGCCTGACGCGGGGGCTGGATCCCAGGACTCTGGGATCATGACCTGAGCCGAAGGCAGAGGCTTTAACCCACTGAGCCACCCAGGCGCCCCTATGCTGCTAATTCTTGATTTTTAAATTTCACATTATCTAGTTTCAAATTTCATTATATTGTTTTTCTTTTGAGCATCCTGCTTCAAGGATGAAATATGCCTTTCACTTCAAGTCTATTACCATTTGACTTTCTTCTGAAAGTAGGTATATTTTATTTGGAGAATGATGTTAAGATAGAATCACCTAGCCTGTGTTTCTTCCAAGTTCCTTGAGGAAGGCTGATTGATCATTATGTCATTTCTGCTGCAGAACTTAGAGGCAGCTAAGCTCTTGCTAGAAGTACAGACACACTAGATGGGCTAGCAAGAAATCTGAGTTTTACTTTCATCATTAGACAGGTTACTTCTTTTTCTCTGGGTCTTGTTTTCCTAACTATAAAATGAAAGAGACTCACACTTTCTAATGACCTTTCCAACTCTGATTTCAAGCAATAGCATGATTTCCAAAGTAATTTCAGAGAAACAAAAGGATTTTAGTGTCCTGAGCTTTTGGTAATGGAATTTAATCTGTACCACTATGTAACCAGAGGGTGTTTTTTTCCCCATTGTTAGCTATTCAGAGTTCCCTGGCAAGTTTTCTGCAACACAAGCTACAAGAAAAAACACAGGTCAGGGTTGTTATATGCTAGACTGTAGAAATAGGCCTCAAGGACCAGCAGTTAATTGACACAATTACTAAGATTTGAATACACTGCCTCAAAAGCATATGGATATTCCTTATCCCAACTTCTGAATGAGTATTCCAACTTAAGAACACATATTTCAGACCATTTTTAAGGAGCTATGAATAAGAGGATCTAAGATTTCCTGCTTTGTGTTCTTTCTACCATAATACACTGAATAAATCCCTCCTATAGCCAAAAAATTTTTTTCTTGAAGCTTTGGTGTGAAATGTTTCTTTGCAGGGAGGAGACATGTCCATTCCCTCCTAACACAGGTAGGAAAGCTTATTCAGTTCTTGGTCGGGGAGGATCTCCTTACTCCCATAGCTCACATGTGGTTAGAAGATGCAAAGGCCTCTACTCCCAGAGTTTATGATATTTCTGCCAGAATATGTCTGAGAAAAATTTCCAATTTTATCCTGTTTTTTTCTCCTAGTTCTTATAATATACAGCTGCTTTAATAGTACAGTTTAACTATTCTGACAAAAGAGTATCAAAAAACAATAGCTATGGCATTGTCAATATTGTATACATGTTAACATTGCCAAGAATTTTCATAGAAGGGAACAATAATCCCTCATAATTATAATGAATGGTGGCAAAGGGGGAAAAATGGACAAGAAGAAAGATCAGCCAACATTAGAGATGAGTGGTAATTTTTAAAACATAGGTCATAATGTAATTTTGAGAGCTAAAAACTGATTTTAAGACTGCCATATATTCAATAATAATTCCTTGCTGGTTTACAATGAAATTAAATAATAGAAATCTACTGTCAAGGGCACCTGGCTGGCTCAGAGAAGCATGTGACTCTTGATGTCAGGGTTGTGAGTTCAAGCCCCACATGGGGTGTAGAGATTAAATAAATTAAAAAAATATATATATATATATAAAATGCCAAATTGTTCTTCCAAAAAGTTCTCTTTAATCAGACCAAACTACTTAACAGTGCCTCACTATCAAGTGACTGAAACTCAAATCTCTTATTGTGACATTCAAAACCCTAACTTTCCTCATTCCTAAGTAACTCCTACAATTCATCTTAGTCTACCTGGTACCCCTTGAACATCTTAATTGCTCAGATTGTTATTTCTTCCAGTCCTCCCTGTTTCAACCTCTGTAAACTTCTACCTATCCCAAACATACCCATCGTTTAAATCTCAATAGAGATGTTGTCTCAGACAAAGAGTCTGTGCAATGAAATTAATCACCCAGCTGAAATTATTTCCTACAAACTCTCATGGTAGACATTTTCACCATTTATTCAGTTATCAAATTCTTATATTTGTGCAGTTATTTCATTTGATCCTCTAATAACTTTGAGAAGTGGGCATAAATATTTCCATTTAGAAACAAAAACTGGGGGCGCCTGGGTGGCTCAGTGGGTTAAGCCTCTGCCTTCGGCTCAGGTCATGATCTCAGGGTCCTGGGATCGAGTCCCGCATCTGGCTCTCTGCTCTGCAGGGAGCCTTCTGCCTGCCTCTCTGCCTGCCTCTCTGCCTACTTGTGATCTCTGTCTGTTAAATAAATAAAATCTTAAAAAAAAAAAAAAAGAAAAGAAACAAAAACTGAGGGGCACCTGGGTGGCTCAGTCAGTTGGGTGTCTGCCTTCAGCTTGGATCATGATCCTAGGGTCCTGGGATCGGGCCCTGTGCTGGGCTCCCTTCTCAGCAGAAGCCTGCTTCTCCCTCTCCTCCCCACTTGTGCTCTCTTGTTATCTCTGTCACTCTCTGTCTCTCAAATAAATAAAGCCTTTAAACAAAAACTGATAAAAGAGAGTTAATTCTTAGGGTTATAAAACTAACAAATCACAGGGAAAAATGCGTAAAATTTTCAAGTAATAATGAATTCTATGGTATATTACAAAGATACTAAAATTCATGCAAACATTCATTTAATAATAAAAATTTATTGAGCAGCTACTAAATGTCAGGCATCAGTCCACATATCAGGAAACACGGCAGTGAACAAATATCACTAAGTCCCTGCCCTTATGAAGCTTACATTCCTATTGGGGAGAAAAACAAAAAAAGTAAATAAATAAATATAGAACATCAGGTCAAGCAGTGATAAGGACTATGAAGAAAAGTAATGCAATGTAAAGAGAAAATAAAAGAGCTGTACTTTTCATAGGATGGTCAGGAAGGCTTCTTTGAGGAGGTGACAACTAAGCACAAAGTCAAATGAAGGACAGGGTCATGAGACATGTACTCCAGAAGCAGACAGCAAATGTTAAGGCCCCATGTCTTTGTGCTTGTGGTGACTGAAGAAGATGATTAATGTGCCAAGAGTGCAGGGATCTTAGAATACTAAAAAAATGAGGTCAGAGAGGTAACCTGAGGCTTTAGAATGAAAAACATAATTTTTCTCAATTCAAATAAAATTCTTCTCAATCAAAAAAAAATCCTGGAATTTCATAAATACTCATTATACTCTTAAACCATTTAGTACAAAGAATGTTTCTTTTAAAGGTAAATAAAATAAGGAAAAACCTGCAAATATCTTAATTGTCCTATATATGTGACCTAATTTTTTCCCCCAAACACCAATACTTTTACTCACTTCTACCTTTACATACTCTTTTTTTTTTTTTAGATTTTATTTATTTATTTGACAGACAGAGATCACAAGTAGGCAGAGAGACAGGCAGGGTGGTGGGGAGAAGCAGGCTCCCTGCTGAGCAGAGAGCCCGATGAGGGGCTCAATCCCAGAACCCTGGGACCATGACCCGAGCCGAAGGCACTGAGCCACCCAGGCACCCCTACCCTTACATATTCTTAAAGTACAGTCCAAAACCTTCCTAAATGTTGTTCAATATCAGGGTCTAACTCCTTTTCTGTAACAGGAAGCAATTTACTTCCTTAAAAGGCAACATGCCTAAAGACAATATTGGGACAACTTGGGAAATATGAATACAAACTGTGTATCAGATATTAGCATTGTGCCACTGTTTGATTCCTTGAGTATGACAAATGCATTGCAAGTATGTAGGAGAATGTTCTTACTTTTAGGAGGTACATGCAGTGGTGTGACGGTAAATGTTTAACAGCTGGTCTGGAGCGGGGAAAAAACCTGGTTTACAGCTTTACCAATTTCCATGTTGTAAATCACCACTGTTAAGTATTACAAGCAACTAATTTGATACAGAAATGAGAAGAAATGTACTCAATCAGCTTTCTCATCCTGATACCAGTCAGTTCCATGTTGAAGTGTCATGTCTACAACTTACTCTCAAGTTGTAAAAACAAAAAATAAAAATGAAACCCCCCTCCTTTGTCTACCTAATTTACCCACCTATCTATTTTGAGATAAAACAAAAGTGGTAAAGATGTTCCAATTAACCAATGAAAAGGATTTAATTGTGTGATTCAACTTTTCTGTGGGTTAAATTTTTTAAAAATTAGATATAAACTAAATTATAGAGCAAGCAATGTAAGAAGTTTAAGGAACTTCTCCTATAGCTAATTCTTTTGTAGAACGATCAAATCAGAACTTTGTGCATCAATATCCTTTCATCAAGTACACCAAATATGATATGGAGTTTTAACCTAAAGTTATTTTTAAGAACACCATCTCTAGGGCGCCTGGGTGGCTCAGTGGGTTAAAGCCTCTGCCTTCGGCTCCGGTCATGATCCCAGGGTCATGGGATCGAGCCCCCCATCGGGCTCTCTGCTCAGCAGGGAGCCTGCTTCCCTTCCTCTCTCTCTGGTTGCCTCTCTGCCTACGTGTGGTTTCTGTCTGTCAAATAAATGAATAAAATCTTAAAAAAAAAAAAGAACACCATCTCTTATGGAGGGCACTTGTCATGATGGGCACTGGATGTTATACTATAAGTGATAAATCACTAAATTCTATTTCTGAAACCGATTATTATACTACATACTGGAATTTAAATAAAAATTTGGGTGAAAAAAGCAATTTGCCAATATTATGTGACAAAATTACGTATTTTTACTATTATAAATTTAGATAGAAATAACACACTAGAGGGGTACCTGGGTGGCTCAGTTGATAAGTGTCTGACTCTTAATTCTGGCTCAGGTCATAATCTCTCTCCCTGTACCCCTACCCCTGCTCATGCTTTTTCACTCTCTCTCTCAAAAAAAAAAGAAAGAAAGAGAAATATACCACTTTACAAAAGAAAATGGCTAATTTTGTAGATGAAAGGATAAGTTTTATAAATGGCCTGATTTCAGATACTGATAACAAATTTTAATTCCATTCAAGAATATCTAAGTTTGGTAAGTAGGAAAATAAAAAAAATGGGAACTTCATATTAATTTAGAATGTGAATCCCCAATGATAAATTAGTTATGCTCCCAAAGGGATAAGTTGTTGTTTTTTTTTTTAAAGATTTATATTTATTTTAGAGAGAGACAGAGCATACAAGTGGGGCAAGGGGTAGGAGAGAAAGATAAGCAGACTCTGACTAAGTCTGGAGCCCAAAGTGGGGCTCAACCCCAGGACCCTGAGATCATGACCTGGGCCAAAATCAAAGACTTGGATGCCTGACTAAGTCACCCAAGTGCCCCTCAAAGGGATTTAAGTTTAAGTCCAAATAGTGGTCATACTTGGAGTAAATATTACTTATTAATAGTGTGAATTATGACTAGATTCCCAGGCTAGGCTACCGAAGTTTTTTAACCTACAATGACCATTACTTGCAGCAACATGAAAGAAGTCTGAATTCAAAGTAGAAGGGCCATACTCCAAGCACTAAATCAATCCTGGGTAATATTCTAAAATGAAGAAAACAGCAATTTGGGGCACCATCTCACCACTCTAATATTTTCAACATCCCTCCAGTGTCCACCTCTGCTTCAATCTCTTTACCCTAATGCTTGCTCTAAATGTTCACTATGGTGTATTATCACCTAGAAATAGTTGGTGATATTAATAATGTAATAATGTAATATTCCAATTACATTTCAGTAAGGAGATAGTACGTTTAAAAATAGTAAAAATCAGGCACAATGTGGATGGATGTTTAGGCTGACTGTCCCCAAGTAAGATGCAGTTAGCTGCACTTAGGAGACCTGGCCCTATCTACACAAATGATTATGCCTGCTGGGTAAACTAGTCAACATACACAGCACTTCATGGCTTATAAAGTTCTTTGATACACCTCTACCTGAAGCTCAGAAGCAACACTTTGGGCCCAGTACATTTTACAGAAAACAGGTCTGGGACTTGACCCAAGTCATGGAACTAAGTGATAGAATGGGTCCTGAATCTGAACTCTAAATCCTTTGAGTCTTTTTCCTATTAACCCACCCTACCTTTTGTACTCATAAATCTGAAGTTCTTCAACCAATTTAACCTCTCTCCCTAGAGAAATAGCCAACAGGAACAAATTCTGCATTCTGGGTAGATGGCAGAGAGCTTGCAGCAAACGTTTGTGGGTGGATCATTTGTTAATCAGATGTATACAAACAGGGACCACCTATACCAAATAGCTTTCACCTACTCCTTTATTATTTTACAACATGGTATTTTAGTTCAATGAGATTTAATCAGTTTTAAAATATAACCTTCCTTTAAGTTTATGAGCAAATGTATTTAAAATCTATTTTTTTAATTGTGCAAAAACTTGTGATACTAGCTTAATAGTCAATAATTCAAACAAATCCCTAAACTGGCAGAATTTCAGCAGGTGTGAGTACAACAATCAGTGATTGCTGACCTCTGCTTCTACTCCTATTTGCTCCACAAACATTGAGAAACACTAATCATTCATTCATTCAACAAATTTATGTTAAGCACCTCCTATGTACCTACACTGAATCTACCATATATAAAGGTATCTGCTAGGTGATGGGAATATAGCTGAACAAAAGACAAGGTTCTTGGCCTCAGGGAACTTAAAATCTACTTGCAGAGACAAACAATAAACATTACAAAATGTGTTCAATTCTATGAAGGAAATAAGACTGCTGAGACAGGGGCACCTGGGTGGCTCATTTGTTAAGCATCTGCCTTTGGCTCATTTCATGATCCCAGGGTTCTGGGAGCCCCACATGGGGCTCCCTGCTCGGTTGGAAGCCTGCTTCTCCCTCTCCCCTCCCCCTGCTTGTGTTCCTCTCTTTTTTTTTTTTTTTTTAAAGATTTATTTATTTATTTGACAGAGAGAGAGATCACAAGTAGGCAGAGAGGCAGGCAGAGAGAGGGGAAGGAAGCAGGCTCCCTGCTGAGCAGAGAGCCCGATGCAGGGCTAGATCCCAGGACCCTGAGATCATGACCTGAGCCGAAGGCAGCGGCTTAACCACTGGCCACCCAGGCGCCCCTTGTGTTCCTCTCTTGTTGTGTCTCTATCGAATAAATGAATAAAACCTTAAAAAAAAAAAAAAAAAAAAGACTGCGGAGATAGAACAAAGGACATCTAATTTAATAAATATAACAGTAGCTAACATTAATTGCACACTTCAGACAGGGCAGTCAGAGAAAGCCTCTATGAAAAATGACATTTAAGACAAGATCAAAAGGAGCCATCCATCTGATGCCTGGAGAGAAAGGCTTTTTAGGTAGAGGGAATACAGTCCATACGAGGCCCTGAATGATAATCAAAAACCTACAAGGTAGCCAGTGGGGCTGGGCATGGTGAACAAGGAGAAAAAAAAGCAAAAGTCCTTATTACTGGATGAATATCTTTCATATAAAAAGGAAACTATGAAAAAACTAAACTCAGATTATTGTTAAGTTTCATTACTATTACACATTGATTATTGTCTAATATTTTGATTTGGTACTGGCAGTTATCCTGTCTATCCTGTTTCAGTTTAATACAAAGTCTGATATAATGAAGGAAATATTCTGATTTTTCATCTATTTGAGCCAAGACAGAATTAACTATTGACCAACTGACTTTGGTTTACATACTGAAAAAGAAGTACTGTTTCCAGGGTCTGCAATTCTGCTTTTTCACTACAAAAAAAAAAAAAAAAAAAAAAAATCAATATTAAGTTAGAATTCTAAGTTTGATAGTGGTTTTTTTAATATCCTCAGCCTCAAATGGGGGGAAAACATTCCCATAACAAGATACAAAGTTGAGAAGACAAAAAAGTAAATAAAATTTTCTTCATTTTTTTCTATACTTGCTCACAATGTAGAATGCTCAGGTTCCACAGGTTCTTCACTTTCTGAAAAGGAAATCACCTTTTAAATCATGCTCCCTATATACACATTAGCCTCGTAAGTCTGCCTTCCAATTATCTTTTTTCTCATGCTTCAAAGAAATGACAGTGTTCCATCCACTGAATCATTTCCTTCTTACTAGCAAAAACAGACAGGGAATGTCTATGTCAAACCCGTTAGTGTCTAATTTCAGAAGTTATATCAAGTCAGCAATTGTTTCACAGCTACTGATGTGTCAGGATCAATCAGTATCAATAACAGTAACTTCCGACTTGAGATCACAGTGTGTATACAAAATATGTACAGTTGAATTAGCCCCTTTTTGTCCTCCCCATCTTTCTCTAAATAACTGAATTCTTAGAGTATGTCTCATAATAACAAAAGCAGTTCATATCTGAATGTTTACTACGTGCCAACTATAGTTCTCAGCACCTTAAATATATTTATTTAATCCTGAAAAGAACCCAAAGCAAGATATTATTACGTCCCCCATTGTAAAGATAAAAAAGGTGAGGTGGAGAAGTTTTCAAGGTTGCAGATCTATTTTGTGTTTTCCACAAGCCAGTTTGGTCCCAGTATCTTATATTTTTACACAACTCATTGCTACCCATCAGAGTGTTAGGAATATATACTGAGCCTGCTTCAAATCTGGGTGAAACCTCTTGTTAGCTATGTGACCCTACGTAACTTGCCAAATCTCTGTGACTCAGTTTCATTCATCTATAAAATGGAGATGACAAAAGCATCTACTTCCTTGAGCAACTGCGAAGACTACATGAATTGTACAGGTAAACTACTTCGAACAGTGCCTGAACATAGTATGCACAAGAGTTAGCTGTTATTATAACCACCACCACCTCCACCTGGGAATTTAATGTAAAGCTGTTTTACTTAATTGTGTCAACATTTCTTTTCCTCAGACATCTGTCATTTCTATTGTTTGATTTACACAGGATAACAATGATCTATTTTAAGTAAATAAGCAAGGCAACAAATTCCCCTGCTATTTTGTTCTTAGGTCTTACCAGTTCTTTCCTCCTATTTCACTTGCCTAGGAAGGAATTGCTTGAGGCTAATAGGGTTGCAGTACACCCTATGTAACTTCTTAAGCTGCTGTAATACTAAGGCTAAAGCCTAACTAAACTTGTATTATAATAGACAGGAGGAGGGGGAAGTCCTAGTTCATTAGGCTGCTTTAACAAAATACCATAAACTAAGTGGCTTATAAACAACAGAAACTTATTTCTCACAGTTCCAGAGGCTGGCAAATCCACAATCAAGCACCAGCTGGTTCAGAGTCTGATGAGAGCTCAAAGATGACATCTTTTCACCATAACTTCAGATGATGGAAGGGCTTTCTTGAACCACTTTTATAAGGGCACTAATGCCACTCATGAGGTCTCCATCCCATGACTCAATCACTTCTCAAAGGCTCCACCTCCTACCACCATCACTTTGTGGAGTTAGGATTTCAACACATGAATTTGGCAGTGAAGGGGGAAGAAACACAGTACTCCTCTCAGTTTTAACTTCAAAAAACATCTAATTGTTTGGTATTTTGTTTGTGGAACAGATTTTACACTAATAGTGTTTATTTAAGAATGATAAATGGCCTATAATATGCATTCGTATTTGAATTGAAACAGTATGTTTAAATTATTAATTTATTGATGATTTACTAGATTTTATAGGTCTTAGTCTTTTGTAATTGCTGATCACACAGCATTCTTAGAACTGTCTGGTGAAAACTGTTTCTAACCAAAGCATAAAGCATAAGTTAGACTTATTCCCATTATACACAGAACCCAAAAGTCTCAAGGATTAAATAATTAGATGAAGATTACCTCACTAACAGGTAATGAAACAAGGATACAAACGTAGGTCTGTTGTGCTAATGATAACATCAAAGACTCATCTTTGGCTGCATTGCCCATGTAATGTTATGTAACTACTTAGAAATTAAAAAATAATTTTTTTTAGGGAAGCCTGGGTGGCTCAGTCAGTTAAATATCTGACTCTTGATTTTAGCTCTGGTCATGATCTCAGGGTTGTGAGATCCAGCCCCAAATGGGGCTTGGTGCTGTACATGGAGCCTGTTTAATATTCTCTCTCCCTCTCTCTCTGCCCCCACCCCCGCCAAGAATTTTTTTTTTTTAAACCTCAGACTGTGGTAAAATACCATTAACTACTGTAAAATGTAGCTATTATCCTACTAACATCTTAGTTGTCTGAAAGTACAGTAGGAGCTCTAAGTGATTTTTGCTTAATCAATTAGCAAGATCCACCAATGCTTTTCATAGTCTGCATAAAGCAAACTGGCAGACAATAGGGAATAGGGTACTTTCCAGTTGTCTGCACATTTCTGTTTCTACTAGTTGAGTTGTATGTTTAACTAGAACTTGCTGTTTGTCCTCAAAAGTTGTTTATGTCACCCTATTTATAATAATTTACTTAAATATTATATAAACCCACGAAATGAGTGCAAAAAAGTTATTTCTGTGAAAACTGCTGAACGCTTTGGAAAGAACATATCTGATGAACATATATTCCTTCTTCCTCCAAAACAATTTCCGGTTGACTTCTGTGTACACAAGACACATATAAGATTCTACAAAACATTAACAAATAATTTAAAAATGTTTTTAAATGTAAAAGATACTGTCCTCAGATTGCTCTGCAAAGTCTTACTATATTTTTAAGAAATCAAAACTAGAAATCTCAGGTTGGGGGGGGAACTAGAAGTCTTAGGTGTATATTACTGGTGTGATTTTTACAAAAAAGACCAACTAGAAGGTTGGGGGGGGGGGTACTAGAAGTCTTAGGTGTATATTACTAGTGTGATTTTTACAAAAAAGATCAGATTAACTGAGAAACAGATCCCTTTTTGCCCTCCAAAAGAAGCTTGAGCATAGATAAATAGATGGGTGAAATAATTAAAGCTGTTATTTTTATGGTTCCTCACTTAAACAGACTTTTTTTAACTAGCCAACCAACTACTTATTTAGAAACTCTCTGAAGCGCAGCTGTATCCCACTAAGCAAATATCTGTCTCTCTCTACACCAGAATTCATGTACTTTACTCAGATTCTGAAAGAAATCTGAAGGGTTCTCCTATTTACTCTTATTTTATAGAGAACTCAGTGTTAAGTATGGTTACTGGGTTCTCTAGCCCAGAGACTAAAAGCAGTGAAATTAAAAGGAGGGAAGAATAAACATTTTAACAACAAAGACTGAAAATTTGAAAATCAGATTTTACCAACCCCCCCCCCACAAAACAAAAACAGAAACAAAAAAACCAGACTGAAGTAATTTAAGCTAGAGGTAAAACAAAACAAAACAAAACAACACCTCATAAATTTAAATCTATTGGGCATTTCTGGCCCTATTTTAGATGTCTGCCAACATATCATGATTATAATTGAAAATTCATTTTTGGCATTTAAAAAGTAAAGTTTTAATTATACAGAAAAATTCACACAGTTTCTTAGACACCAATGTAGAAAAAAAATGAAATTACTGTCATCTAGCTAAGTATTGCCCATCATTGTGCCTTTGCAACTGCAGGCCAAGAAATCAACTCAGTGGGTTGTAATAGCAAAATTTAAAAATAGAAAGTAGAACAGAAAATACAAGACCACACTCACATAGTGAAGGTAAGTATGCTTTGTGAAAAGCTTCTTTCTGTTTATCTATACTATTTTGCAAAATAAAAGATATTACTTTAAAAGATACTACTTTATGGGCCTAAAGATCCATACCATTATTATGAAATACAGTCTCAATATTAAAGTTGCAATTCTTTACATCATAATGCTAAAGAAAGCTATAATTTTAAAAAGAAAAAAAGTCACTGATTTGAGTCTTCATAAATGTATTTATTTTTCCTAGTTCAGTATGTATATGTGTGCATGTGTACATATACATATACTACATACTATGTAGTATACATACATATGTATATGCATATATACATATTATATACCATTGTGTGTGTATGTGTGTGTGTGAGTGTGTGTATGTATGTATAACATTGTGTTTGGTACTAGTTTGGGCTAAAATAGAGATGTGTGCAAATATTATTTTTTAAGCTGTTTACAACCTTAAAGCAAACTTTAACAACAACCAAAAATCCAAAACAAATAGTAACTTTGGTTTTATTTGCTTGTTTATTCTCACATGCGACTACTGATCTTTTTTCCAAAAGTCACCAATGTAATCTAAAAGTCTCACCTTGGCATTCTACACAAGCAACCTCCTTAGTAACAACACACTTGATAGTATTTCATGCATACATAGCCAATTTTAAGAAAGAGCCAAACACTTAAAACTAATTTAAACCACTAACTTAAGTATGGCTTTCTCCACTTCTTTCTAGTGTTTAAAAGACACTATTACCAAAGACATATTTTTAACTAGAATAGAAAAATCTTTCTTTTAATGCACTTTGAAAAACATATGGAAATAATTACCAATTTATTACGTATCTTTTTTAAAATGATCATTTAATTCATAGGAAGATAAATTAACATATCTAATTGTAAAGCCTCAACTCTTTGTCATTTAGTCCAGCTCCCTACCAAATACAATAATCCTCTTCCAACAATGTTACTTGGACTCAAACCCCCATACAACTGAAAAGCCTTCACTCCTAACTACTACTATATAATCTTCTCAACTTGGTCCCTGTCCTTAATCAAAAGAAGATTGATAAATTAGTTTTTAATTCCTTTGAAGTCCTTGAAAAACAGAGTATACATTATTCTCATAAATCCAGAAAATACAGGTTTAGTAAGGAAATGACCCATTTACTTATACAGATATTTAAATAAGGCCATGGAGTACTTTGCAAACTTTTAGAGTTTGCTGAAAGCACAAAAATCAGCTAATAAAAACAATAATCACAATAAAATCTGTCAACTCAACCTTAAATTTCCTCAATTTTTCAAATTCAGATTCTCAAGGTGAAAAAGTTTGTAAACTTTGAAGTTCAAGTTAGATTGACTTTATCTAAAAATGAGTAATGTAAATGTAAAATGATGCCAACTACTGTGGCAACAGATACAAATGCTGTTCCTGATAATCTCATTTTGATTTACACTAGAGTATCTCTTGAAACTTCTACTTTACACTTTTGAAGAATATAACCTCCCATCTAGACCCTAACTTTCTCTCCATATCCCTTCTCTATCTCACCAGCTGGAACCTGTAACAGAAACAAGTAGTCATATGTAATACACAAAGAATTGATCCTGCCACAAAATAGGTTAACATTTATAAAATGGGGCACAGAAAAAAAAAATCTACTTAAGTAAGTCATTTACCTCGGTCTGGCTTCATTTTCACATCCAATTTCCACCCAAGGTGCTGTGATACACTTGTGGGTTTCTTCAACAGGCTTGTCGCTGATTCTGTGGCTACTGCTCCGTTTTCAAAATGCTAAAAGGGACCAAAATAAAATTAATCTAGTCCTGCTCCGACAACCGGACCTTGCAAGAAACCTACTCTTTAACAGGCCTCTTCCTGGCACTAACTGCGGTGACAGCACCATCGGCTGCTCCGAAAAAAGCCAAACTCTGTGCACCGCCTCCCCCATCTCCTCGGGCCCCAGCACCCCTCTCCCCCGCCCGTGTGCTCTCCAGGCCAAAGTGTCCTTCCTTGACACAGCGTCTCTGAACCAAAGAAAGATCTATTTATAACCTGGAGGTACAGGCAAGGGGAGGGAAAAAAAAAAAAAAGGTTCAAGCAACACAAGCTAACTAACCCCTTTGAAAAAAAACGCCGCTGAGAACAGTGGCACCTCCGCAGTGGCTGGGAAGAAATCCTCGATCCTGGTGCCTGGGCGCCGCAAAGTCTTCAGGACCCCCTAGCGCCTCCCCCGGAGCTCCGCCCGCCCCGCAGGGCCTCACCTGTGTAATTACCCTCTGGCTAGCCTTCCTGCGGCCGCCGCGGCCAAGTTTACACAATAAAAGGGTCAGAAAGAAACGCGAGTCATCTCCTCGCGCCCAGCCCCCAGCCCCAAACGAACTCTACAGGGCTGTCCCGGGTCGCCCCCGACCAAGCCCCCGGCCCTATGAGGCCGGGCCTGAGGTCGGCCCCAGGAGGGGTGTTTACAGCTGGGCGCTCGCCCCTGCTCGGCGCAGCCTGCCCGGTGCGGGCCCCTTCCGTCCCCACACGGCCCCGGATTTCCTTCAGTCCCGCCGCACCGAGCGCAGCGCCGGCCCCTCTCCCCGCGGGAGAGTTGTTTTCATGGCTCCCTCCGCGGACCTCTGCTGACTAACTCGCTCTCCTCTCCCGTCCCAAACCCCCCTGCTGCTGGCACTTCTTTCCGCCGCTCGCCCAGCGGCTCACATCACACTCCCACCTCAGACCCCAGGCTCCGAGAGGCGCAGGGCCGGCGAAAGCCGAGTGTGGCGCGCAGCGGCCCCCCGGGATGCGTCAGAGGACCATGGGGGCCCGAGAGCACAAGCCCGACGCGGCTCCCCGGCGCCCCTGTGGCCATCCACCCCCGCCTCAGCCGCCGCCTCACTCCGCTCCCAGCTCTCAGCCCGTCCCCCTGCCCGACGCGCACCCGAGCCCCGCGGCCCCCGGGCTTCGCCCGCCCGTCGCCCCGGCCGGCCCGCTCGCCCCGCGCCTCTGCCAGCTCCTCGCCCGCCCGCTGTCTCTAGCTCTGGCGCCCCAGCTCCCGAGCCCCCTCGCTCGCCCAGTTCTTTCTCTGCTGTTTGCCCTGTCAAAACACTGCCTGGGTCACGTGTCCCAACAACAGCCAACCCACCGCTCGTCACTTCCTCCCCGGCGGCCTCCGCGGCGAGCGCCTGGTTGTTATGGTAACACGCCGCACGCCCCGGGGCAGAAGCCCCGGGCCTGGGTTTCGGTGCAGGTGCCCAGCGGCTGCACGGGCGCGGGGGAGGGGGTGTGGGTGGGGGGTAATGGCAGCTGCGAGGGCCGGGCAGAGGCAGGCAGGCTGGAGGGGCTCCGGGCGCTGCGACGGCGCCTCGGGCCCTGCCCGTGCTGAGACTTGGGACCAGGAATCGGAGCTGTGCTATTACAGCTCCGGGTAACTGGGGAGATGGCATCCAGGGCCTGCCCCAGACGAGAAGGATAATTATAGTTTCCTCCTCCACCACTTGGGATGTTGGCTCTGGGTTGTGACCGAGCCCGAGTGGATTGCAGCACATGGTGGAAGCCGGGTCTAATGTGGCAGGGACAGCAGAGTGGGCAGCCATGCGCGTCAAGGAGCCAGGAGTTTAAGAACAAGAAGCCCCTCTCACCCTAGATTTCCCCCAAATCACTAGACATTTTAGTAGGATTCAGAACCCAAGCTCCCGAGATACTTGCTGTGCTAAAAATAGCTTTTATAACATCTAAAACACTGACTCATGGCAGGAGGACACTTTTGACACCGTGTTATTGTTGAGGAGCTGTAATTTTGTTGTCCTTTAACAATGTGACATGATGACATTTCATGTTGTGATGTCGTGTCATCACTTAAACAGATGACAAGGATCTGCTGTGATTAAAAAAAGCAGTCCTAACAAGGGCTGAAGCTATTAGCTACTCAGTTTATAGACACAGCACATAGGTTGTGAGCTTCAGAGATAAATAGAAGTCCAAAATTTTCAATGCTCTTTGGTTTCATCTGAAAAAGTTTTTTTTAGAAATAATTTTGCATATGAGAATCAAAACAGGAAAATATTAGGGTAGGTCTGAAGGTGACTTATGTTTGTCTTTGTACTCTTCTGTAGTTTCCAAAGCCTTACAGTATCACTTTTACATCAGAAAAAATTTTTGTAAAATACAAAATTGGAAATTGTATTTTTGTTGTCTCTATCAAATACATGAAATTTCAATTATGAAAAATACTAATTTTCCAGAGGTTTTGATATATACATTGACAACTGCCGTGATTAAGACTATATCTAACCCAAACGGGGCAAAACATGCAGGAATGTAATATTTCATTTTCAGGAAAAATGTTCTGGTATCATGAAGATGAGACTTCTGACAAATGGCAACAGTTCCATAATCTCTGTAATTGCTACAAATGTTAACTCCTCATGGATCTGACTTTGATATTATTGAATACTAGATTATGTAGTTTCCTTTATGAAATTTTATTTGTTCTACAATCACTTCTCAATTAACCTTGGTAAGGAGACAGAAAGAACACTTCCAGATAATCCAAAATCCTAAATTTAGCACAACAGCTGGGACCAGATAACAGCTATTGTAAAAGGCTTAGTGGGTGAACAGATCTGGGACCTAGATCTCTGTGATTTAGTTCCTCTTCCTCTGCCTAACTTGCAGAAAGTATAAAGACCAGAAAAATGTTGAGAGCAGAAGCTGAGAATATTGGATAATATGGAACACAAATTAAAGAATAATAATTTTTAAATAAGCTTTAACAGCACATGGATAAATGATGTCTGAACATTTGTTAGACTGACGTGAAGCTTTTTATTAGAACCTTAAATCTGTTTAATAATTGGAGATCATTATGGCAAAATAAAGTACTTAAAAGAGGTATTTTTTACCCATTCATTATTCTGATTGTTTCATTCACTTAGCACACACTGAGCACTCCCTATTTGCTAAGCACACACTAATCTCATAATACAAAATGAGGAGAAACAAGGTCAGTTCTCTTATAAATCTTGAAGTCCTGACTAGTAAAGTTGCATAGCTTTGGTCAAGTCACATTCTATAGCCTTCTTTCACTTATAAAGTATTTTGAATCTCACCAAACATAATTTCTTACTAATTCTATAATTGCATAAAACATATCTAGAGTGGGTTGAAAATAAGGACCTTCCCACAATGGCAACTCGTAAGTGTTGGTGATAAATGTGTTTGCACTTTGGGCCACGCAAGCAAAACAAACATCACTGGTTGCTACTTGGTGAAGGTTTAAGGGTCGGTGAAGCAAGGAAGTCAAAATAGCTGACAGGAACCTTACCCTTTTTCCATCCGATTTGCTCTTCATTTTGCTTTCCCCTAGTGTTCCAAAGACTTATAATTCACTTCAAAAAAGTTGACTCATCTTCAGCAAGGACGTAATCCCCTCAACTTCAGGTTTTTTTTTTCAACTTTTATTGAAATAGGCAGTATATAACAAAACTGTATTTAATGGAGGTCTCTCTAAGTTCTTTTACTGGCTGAGGTGTTGAGGATAACTGGCTTGCAAACTTTATTAACACAAGGCTGTTACTGTTACCAAGGTCATGGAACCAGGCCAGCCTACCAGAGGTAGCTCAACCAAAGTAGAGACGGGTGCCCTTTTCTTCTATCGCTAGCACCAAAGGACGTGGCACAGAGCAGGAGTTCAATACATCTCAACCTTTATATTGACCAATAAAGTTTTCTTGTACATGTCCTAAACTGTACAATATTAATACTGACTGGCATTTTCTCCCTAGTGAGTTAAAGCTAGAGAGCTGGGAAATCAGTGGGTGGCACCAATTTCATACGTAAAGGATACGTTTTCACTGTCCTTGTATTTTCTCGTAATAGTAGGAATGTGTTGTGGGCTGAAGTGTGCCCCCAAAATATTATGTTGAAGTCCTAATTCCTGTACTTGTGAATGTGACCTTATTTGGAAATAGGATCTCTGCAGATATAATAAAAATGAAGTCATACTGGATGGTTTAGGATTGGGATTTAGGTGGGCCCTAAATCCAACTATTAGTTTCCTGACAGAGAGCGATTTGAAGACAGAGGAGACACAGGGAAGATGGCCATGTGACAGAGACTGGAATGATGCAGCTGCAAGCCAAAAGAATGCAAAAGATTGCCGGGAGCCACCCAAATCTAGTAAGAGGCAAGGAAGGATTCTGCACCCCCCCACAAGAAACTTCATGGGGAACATGGCCCTGCCAGTACCTTGATTCCCCCCTTTTCACTTTCAGAACCGTGAGAGAATACATTTCATTTGTTTTAAGCCACTCAAGTTTGTTGTATTTTCTTACTGTAGGCCTTGGAAACTAATCTAGAACTCTAGCAAAGAACACTGACATAATTTTTTCTTGGCCTCTAAGTTGTATTGCTGATATTGCAAGTGTTCTAAAGTTCCAGGCTCTGAATGATCACCTAAACATGGAGATCTTTAATTCTGTAAAAACTACAGTAAATCAATGGCAAATGTGAAGGAAATTGCTCTAGTATCACGAAAGAACAACTTTGTGGGGGCGCCTGGGTGGCTCAGTGGATTAAGCCGCTGCCTTCGGCTCAGGTCATGATCTCAGGGTCCTGGGATTGAGCCCCGCATCGGGCTCTCTGCTCTACAGGGAGCCTGCTTCCTCCTCTCTCTCTGCCTGCCTCTCTGCCTACTTGTGATCTCTCTCTGTCAAATAAATAAATAAAATCTTAAAAAAAAAAAAAAAAAGAACTTTGTGACCTACAGCTAAAGGATGATCATGAATAAGTGGTTGAGAATCATTGCATGAAAAAAAAAAAGAATCATTGCATGAAAATACGCTATTTTAAATATGGTGATTGGGGGTGCCTGGGTGGCTCAGTGGTTGAGCCTCTGCCTTCGGCTCAGGTCATGATCTCAGGGTCCTGGAATCGAGTCCCACATTGGGCTCTCCACTCCGTGGGGAGCCTGCTTCCTCCTCTCTCTCTCTCTCTCTCTCTGCCTGCCTTTCTGCCTACTTGTGATCTCTGTCTGTCAAATAAATAAATATTTAAAAAATAATAATAATTTAAATATGATGATTGGTAAATCTGTTTCATCATAAAGTTTTGTGGAAATAAAGAATAGTAGAATTAAAATGTGTCGATAATGCTAGTCTTGCATAGAGAGTTAAAAAAAAAAAAACAACAACAAATTTGTGTACTTTTAGTTCTTGAAACAAGAGGAAAGGCAAGCTATCTTTTCCCAAGCTAACCTGTTTCCAGTGGTTCATTAAATTCATTGCAATTCACTTATTTCTAAGGGAGAAAGATTGTGGAGTTGTTGCTAAGGTACTGTTTACTAGAAACAGTCCTCCACCTTCCCTTAAATTGGTTGGCTGTTTTTTCTTTCTTTTTCTTTTCTTCTTTTTCTTTTTTTTGAGGCTCCTCTTTGTCTACCTTCTATAACCACAAGTATAAGGAAATGAAAAGTGATTCTTCTGGTTCCTGTCTGCAGAAGTGACTACAGTACTTAGAAATACAAAACCCTCTAAACTTCAAGACATGGAAACACTCAATCAGATTTGCTGAGTTGATAAAAGTCTCTGAGTCATCAAGATTTAAGATCTTTTCAAAAGTTAATTGCTCATTTTTGTGATAGTAAGTGCTCAGCACTTCACATACATTATACACTTGATCCTGATACCACCTTCTTATCTTGTGGATTAGGAAACTGAGGCTTAGAAGGATAACTTTCCCAAGGCTACAGTTAATAACTGGAAGGAGTCTTCCTTGATGGCCTCATTTAATGTCTGTAATATCATGAAATAGGTTAAACTATTCCAAAATTTTCAAGAGGGGAAAACAAGGCTCAGAAACATTGAAAATGGTTGTATATTTTAGAATGTAAATTGGTTTAGATAGACTTGGGCTCAACGCTTTGAGATACAAGTTCCAAATAGAATGGCTATTTTATTATATATATATTTATATATATTTATTATATATATATAAACTCCAGGGATGTGTGGGTGGCTCAATTGGTGAAGGGTGTGCCCTTGACTCAGGTCATAATCCCAGAGTCCTAGGGTCGTAGCGTTGAGGCCCAACATTGGGCTCCTTCCTCAGCAGAGAGCCTGCTTCTCCTCTGCCTGCCACTCCCCTGCTTGTGTATGCTTGCATGTGTGCTCTGACAAATCTTAAAAAAAAGTTTTTTTAAAATAAATAAACTCCAAAGAGCAAATAGCCACGCAATTAATAACAGTAGCTAACATTTCTTGAACACTTAGGTGGTAAGTACTATTCTGAATGCTTTATTGGGATTAGTTGTTTAATCCTCATAACATCTCTGAAATATTATACCTATTTTATAATCAAATAAAGTGCCCAAGGTCAAGTAATTAGGTCAAAAGATGTCCGACCAGGATCCACATTCAAGAAGCATGACTTTGGAGTATAAGTTCTTAATCACTACCTCTTATTGGTCCCATTTAGTTTGGTTTTCCACCCAAACCCTGTATTTTCCTGCCTCTGGGCTTTTGTCATGTCTGTCGCCCAGCATGGATACCTCCCCAATCCTACACCTTTCTTGACTTTCAGGGCCAAAAGTCTTACCTCACCATGTGTTCTAGAGCCACACTCACCAATCTTTTCCCTGAACATATATATATGGCCTTCAAACCACATATCCATTTTATCTTTTTAAGGGGCAGAGATGAATTGTGACCTCAAGTTCCTTTGTAGTTCATGAGGGGCACAAGACTTGGCACAAAGACTTAATTATTGAAGAAGACCTGAAACTACCACTGTTCTCCAGAATGGCTCCAGCCAATCAGTAGTCACTAGTCACATGTGACCACTGAGCACTTGAAATGTGCCTAGTGAAAGTGAGAAACTGAATTTTTAATTTTAACTAATTTAAACTTAATGATGGGTTCTGGTTTCATTATTAGAAAATGAAGTATGTTCAGAACAACATGGATATGTTGTTGGTATGTGAATCTACTTTTTCCAACTGCAAATTTTAGGAAATCTAAATATAGACCAATTATTTCTAATGAAAATATAGCACCCAAATTGAAATGTGCTATAAAGTATAACACAGGCGCCAGATTTCAAAGACAGTAATAAAAAATATAACTTCTCTATTAATACTTTTAAAGTACTGATTACATATTGAAATGATATTTAGATATGATATTTAGATATTCAAACTTTTAAAAAATACACTGGGCAATGTAAAGTTACACATGTAGCTCACATAATATTTCTATTAGGACTGCTTTCGGGTTTGATGGCTTGGCAACAACAATACAAAAGACATTTGAAAATCAGTTGTACTCCTCAACCAAGTGAAGCCTTTGAACAGTGCAAATTTTGAGATAAGGGAACTTGCCACTTGCTCTTGTCCTATCAAAAGTCCACGCATCCTAATGGGACTAGTCTACCACAATATGGTGAGAGCACCTTAAATTTGGTGAGCATAGCAGTGTAGGACTCTTCAAAACACATGTTTGATTCGATAGTTTTCACAGCAGTTACTTTTCTTATGCCTGTTAGAGGATCACATAGAGAACTAACTACCTTATCCCAAACAATGTAAGCTATTCTGAGAAGTAGTGATGGGTGAACTTCACTGAACAGTTAAATTCTCCATGAGGGGGCAGAGCCATTAAGTCTATTAAAAATCAAATTACCGATCCTTTACATCTCATCAAACTATATTAGTTCATTGCATTATTTTTAGATTTGAGAGAGACAGAGTGTGTGGGTGGACAGAGGGAGAGACTCTTCAAGACTCCCTGCTGAGTGCAGAGCCAGACAGGGGGCTCCATCCCACCACCCTGAGATCATGCCCCCCAGCCAAAACCAAGAGTCAGCTGTTCAACTGACTAAGCCATCCAGGCGTCACCACAGTTTGTTGCAATCTAAGGAGAATTCTACCATATTGCTTTTCATGGTTAAAAAAGGGGGGGGGGGCGCACCTGGGTGGCTCAGTCCAATAGAGTCTGCCTTCAGCTTGGGTCATGATCCCAGGGTTCTGGTATGGAGTCTGGCATTGGGCTCCCTGCTCAGCAGGCAGTCTGCTTCTCCCCTTTCCCCTTCCCCCTGCTCACGATCTTGGTCTTACAATCTAAAAAAAATAAAGAAAAAAGAAGGAAAGAATGGACCCATACTATTTAACTTGAAAAGTAGATGTATCTTGGAACACTGAAAAAACAAAATAAATTTTAAAAAGAAAGGAAAGTACATGTAAACAACAGTAATCTCCATTTTAAAATGTACATAGTAAACCAAATGATCAGATACTTCAGGGAAAAAATTTGGAAGTGGAGTTTTATCCTCTAAAAAAGTTTGTAAGAAAAATCTTTTCTTAGTTTGTATCATCACCTTAGATTTTAAAGCACAAAAGTTTTGTAAGGCTACACAAGAATAATGCAGAAAATCCCAGCTCCTTTTTATAAATGGGAAAATACAAAATTGAAACTAAATCCTTCACATAAACTGGATAGAGCATGATGGAGTAATCTGTTATATATTTTTAATAAACCAAGCTTCTGCTGCTTCTATCAGAACCCAAAAGCTCAGTTCAGTATAAAGAGAATTCTACTAGTTTTCTTTTCCTTTTACAAGCATAAAGAGAATTCTAGAAGTAGTTCTTTTATTGGCCTATTGTGTGTATCTCAATAATTTCATACTGCCATGCTTCAGAGAGAAAGGAACACTAGCAGCCTCTTTACTCTAAATTGCCCAGGCAAAACTCTATACTTGCAACTCACTGTATTTGGTCTTTATTTCCAAAATGTCATTTCTGTCTAACATAAGTTTAATTCAAGCCAGCATTCATTCAGCTTTGTATGCCAAATACTTGGCTGAGCCTGAGAGAGACCAAGGCCAGAAAAACTAGAACTTACCCTCAAAAACCTTTATTAATTTTAAAAGATAGCCATATGAATAAGTAACAACTTCATTTTATAACAGGAAAAAAAAGTTCATGCAGAAGGAAAATAGCCCAGAAAGGGGGGGGGAAAAATCACTTCTTTCTAGGAGAAGGGGTTGCTCAAGAAGGAAAGGTGAACATATCAGCTATGTTTTGGAGGATGAAGAGGAGCTCACTGGAAAGGCAAAATGGGGTGCAATGGAGATGGAGAAGTTCCTATCACGTGAAACAGCTTGTCACTGAAGCGTGACAGATATAGCGTCTTGAACAGTACTCTGTTCAACAGAGTACTGAACAGAGTACTGTTCAAGACGCTATATTAGAAAGTCACATTTTTTTTGATCAGCACATAGATTTTATTTCCAAAAAGTACGAACTATCTAATATCAGGGACTACAAACAAAGCTCACATGCACAGGATCTTTGAGCCTCCGTTCACAAACCAGTCCCAAGAGGCCTTCCCTCCCACCCAACGTGTCACTTTGGTGAAGCAGCTACATACTCCTAAAGGATATTATCCTACTTTTGGATTCTGAATGATGAATCCAGAAAGAAAGAAACATTACTTTTTCTAAGACACTATTCTGTGACTTCGCTGAAAAACAAAAATTTAACTATCAAGATGCTCTTCGAAACTCTGCATTTTGACACTTCAGAGAACAAGTATACCATAGGATTCTATCACGAGGAAAATAAAGAGCCTGGATGTGCCAGATATAGACAAGGGTTTTCAAAGGCTTGAATTATAGAAAGTCACATTTAAGGAAGTTGAATGCAAATGATGTAGAGCATTAGAAAAAGGCCACCCCCATCCGCCTCAGTTCTTTGTCCCCCACTGCAACCCCATATCCCTGCCTTTCCCATATAACTGCAGTCTTCCTCAGTAATAGGTCTGAATAAAATTTTGCCTGGTTCAGCATCTGGTTCAGTCACATGCCTTGCTTTGAGGAACAGAATAGGGCTAAATTGACAGTTTTGAGCTAGACCTTAAGAGGTTTGGCCTCCTGTGTTAACATGAAAAACCACTTGCTGGGGCTGACATGCTGGTCTCCAGAAGATGAGAGATAAGTGGAATGAACTTAACCACCTTTCCTGACTCACGGATCAACCCAGTCTTGATTAGCAGAGCCACCACAGCCAAACCCATACATCCTGCTTATAAATTGTTATTTTAAGTCAGCAACTTTTGGAATCCTTTGTTATGGATCCTT
Source organism: Meles meles (assembly GCF_922984935.1). Lineage (NCBI taxonomy): Eukaryota > Metazoa > Chordata > Mammalia > Carnivora > Mustelidae > Meles > Meles meles. The sequence continues at coordinate 75,222,559 of NC_060071.1, forward strand.
TGTTATGTCACATTATTGCATCAATAGCAAACAAATACTGCGATAGCAGTGAATTTGGATTTTATCAGGAGGATGACAGAAAACTAGAAAGAATTTTAATAAATAATTTTTTTCAGAAAAAAATTGGCTTTAGTAACAAAGCAGAGTATGGAGATGGAAACAGGATGGTGGGAGAGGTGGTGGGAAAAAACCCTATTTCAACAGGCCAACCCCAAGAGTATGCAGACCTGAACTAAGGCAAAGACAGTGGGGATGGAGCAGAGCAGATAGACTGGGGAGAGGTTTAGGAGGCAGAATTGCTAGAATTTGGGTGGTGATTGGCCATAGGCAAAAAGAGAAGGCAACATTCTTGCCTCCACCACTCCACCGTAACCTGGCTTGGAATAGTTGGTAGAACACCATGTACTAGCAGGAAACTCAAAAGAAAGATCAGATTGGCCCTGAGGGTAGGAGTAAGGGTGGAGAAAAGGAGTATTTGGTTTTAGACACAGTAAGTTTGAAAAACTTGTAAATATCTAGACAAACATTCAGAACGTTACAGGAAGATTCTGCTCTGGAGCTTGGGGATGAGACCTTATTTAGATCTAGATTACTCTGAAAACGTCAGCATACAAATGGGGGCTACTATATGGGAGTAGAGGAAGATGTCAGGGGATACAAGAAGGAACCATACTCAGCAATGGCACTCAGCAACATTGCCTGTTGCAGAGAAGTCAAAAAGGTAAGGACTGAGAAATATTCTTCTGATGTGGCAATCATGTCATCCAAAAGAGAAGAAATAATTTCAAAACTCTTCACAAATGGACAGAGGTAGCCTGGGCCCAGCTGAACTAACTGTGTATTCAGAAAATATCCCATAATCGGGAAATTCATAGTGCGATTGCTTTGAATCTGATCACTACTTTGTACCAGGTCAGTGTAGCATAATTCTGAGAATAGTTGAAGACCTATTTTGGGAATTCAACACTATTTGTACCAAATCCCAGAAAGGCCATTATCAACGATCTCATGAAGTGTACTAGCAAAATCCAACATGCAGAGATCTAACCAAAATTGTTTTTCTGAGAGTAATGTACTTCCGGAATGTTTTGATTTACAGGAATGTCACATATGAAAAACAAACAAACAAAAACAAAACAACAAAACAAAACAAAACCCTCCTGGGGTGCCTGGGTGGCTCAGTGGGTTAAGCCGCTGCCTTCGGCTCAGGTCATGATCTCAGGGTACCGGGATCGAGTCCCACATCGGGCTCTCTGCTAAGCGGGGAGCTGCTTCCCTCTCTCTCTCTCTCTGCCTGCCTCTCTGTCTACTTGTGATCTCTCTCTGTCAAATAAATAAATAAAATCTTTAAAAAAAAAACAAAAACACCCTCCTGAGCTCTTACCTATAAGTGCCCATGTATTGAATTTCTCTTCAGTGTGCACTATATATGACATTTTCTTCTCAATGAATTATGGTTTCTTCATCAGGGTACATGGTTTGATTCTAGGAACTATGATTGGGATTGATGGTTTGTCTAGCAAATGAAATCCATACAGCAAACATGTGGCAACATGAATATAAAATAAAACCAGTATGGCTATTTGGATGGTTAGATATTGATACAAGACAGACCCTGGTTATTGCTTTTAATAGTAAGGCAGTACTAGGCCATGCAAGATGACTCAGGGTACCTGTCTCTTTTGTCGCCCTCTTTTTTGTTTTTTTTCCGTGTAACCTTACTCCTCGGGCCATAGTTGATTGAATCAAGGATCAATACATGACCTGAAGGCAATCCTCTAGAACTCAGCCCAGAAGGAACACACCGTATTGGTTAGTGATTAGCTAATCATACTCTTGACGGTGGTGATGGTAGAATAGTGACTGATGTGTTTTACACACACAGAGTCCAGCTGGAAAAGACACAGAGGCCTCCCTATCGGTAAGCAATGGGAAAATGAGTAACAGAAGCCCAATTCTGAACAAGTGTTATGTGCTCTTAAGCCAAGAACCTCAAGTAGGCTGCTGGAGGTGTTGCCAGTCCCCAGTCATGGGAATGATGGTCCATTTATCTGTGAAGACTTTTTTGAGGCTTTTCTGAGATTCTTTGTTGTCACTTTTCATGGTACCATGAATTCTTCCAATAAACCTCTGTAACAAAGGCAACCTGAACATCTCTGAGAGTTGAAACTCGGAAGCATCTAACACAATTTTCTATTACTCTCAAATCCTGAGTGAAAAATGTCGAGATGCATTAATGAATTAGACTCCCTACAGATGTCAATTGTTATTCAATCAACAGTATAGACTGATTACCTGCTATGTGCCAGACACGTATTAGCATTAGGAATTCAGGAGTGAGTAAGTGTGACATACCGGCTGCCTGCAAGGTGTTACGGTCTAATCTGAAATACTTAGACCACTTGGGTCTTGATATGTACTATAGGGACAAACCTACACTCAGTAGGTTTCAGAAGCTTACGATCTACAGTTTTACATATTCAAGGTTTTCCAAATATACCGCATTGAAAAGGGTATGGCATGTGTTCACCCTCTAATCTAGGGACACCTACATTTACATTAGAATCAGTCCAGAGCTTTCTAAGATTTACTATATCTGGAAAAAAAGCAAATGAGAGAAAACAAAGTTAACAGAACTATAAACTACTAAGTAGAACATGACCGCTGAGTAAAGCCAGAAGTGTAGTAACAAGACGAGGCTTGCAGAAGTCAACAGAAATGAATAAAGTGATAACATTTATATGCGAGCATTTTGCACTAGTGGTAATGTGTCACCTACAAATGAAAGTGAGTCCTGACGTAAAAAGGCCATTTTTCTTCGTCCTCAGTAAAAGATAACCTGAAAATTAATGGCCTGGATTGCCCAAGATAACAAGGCTGAAAATAAAGATATAGGTAATTCATTAAGCCAGATTGAAGAAAAATGGAGAAGATGGAATCTAGTGCTTGGTGAAATTGAAATGTCAAGGAATTGACATTGATGCATCCTGCTGTTAACTCAGTAGTCAAAGCAAAAAATTTTAATGCTGTATTTCTTAAATTGACTAAAATTAAGAGTGAATGTATTTCCAGCGAAGATAAAATGGTCCAGTGAGAATAGAGTGTTTCGGGAACAGTGTTAAACTCTTCAAAGTTTCTCAGACTCTCTAGCTATTGTTTTACTTGGAGCATCAAGGGACTAATGGTCTTGTTTATTATAGTCTACCACTCAAATGTTTTTCAGGCTTTCCTTCCAAGATTCCCAAATCCCTAAGCACCCGAACTTCTAATTGCTGTATGAGAGAGTCTGATTGCTACAGTACTGCTATGGAAATGATCTCTTGCTGACTTCAGTTCAATATGTTGCAGTTTAAATGTCTGCAGCTCTTTAACAACATTAGACATTAGAAAGAGGACCGAACTATAGCTAGAAGAGATAATTTAATTACCGCAAAATTTTATTTATGTGATTTTACACAAATTTGAAAACATGAAATGGATAATCTTTTGGAAAATATAAACCATAAAATGGAGTCAAGAATGGGTAGAGAGCCAGACTAAACTAATCATCTTTAAAAAAAAAAAAAACCTAATCATCTTCTAAGAAACAGAATAGGGACTCCCAAAGAGATACCAGGCCCAGAAGACTTCACAAGTTTACATGAGAATTCTACCAAACCATCAAACAGAGGACCTCTTTGTTGTACAAACTACCCAGAGCAAAACAAAACAAAACAAAAGGAAAACTGAAAAGAATAAAAACCTTCCCATTTCATTCTGAGACCAAAATAATCCTGATAACAAACCCAAATGGGAAATACTGCCCCCACCAAAAAACCCAGAATAACATTTATGAACTTAGACGCAAAAATCCCCAATGCATACAGTATTAGCACGAATATGATAGTAAAGGAATATTCCATCATGACTAAGAGAGTTTATTGTGGGAATACAGAACTGCTCCAACATTATGAAGTCTATGAATACAAATCAGCAAACCCTCCATTTAAAGGAAATAGAAACCAAATTATTATCTTAGGCTGAAAGTACACTTGACAAAATCTAATAACATTCCTATTAAAATGCCTTTAAAAGCTAAGAAGAGAGGAAAGCTTCCTTATAGAGGATTTAACACAACCTTACAGAAGGCATCATACCTAAGAGAGAAACATTCAAAGCAAGCATTCCCTTGAACATTTAAAAAAACAAACAAACAAAACCACCTAATTTCCACCACTACTGTTTGCTATTTGAAGTTTTAGTCAACACACTCAAAAAGGAAAAGAAACAGAAGATATAAGTGAATAGAAGGATTGAGAGAGGGGCACCTGGGTGGCTTAGTTGTTAAGCGTCTGCCTTTGGCTCAGGTCATGATCTCAGGGTCTTGGGACGGAGCCCCGCATTGGGCTCCCTCCTCTGCGGGAAGCCTGTTTCTCCCTTTCTCTCTATCAAATAAATAAATAAAATCTTTAAAAAAAAAAAAAAAAGAAGGATTGAAACAAAACTATTTTGGAGGATGGGGCACCTGGGTGGCTTAGCTGGTTGATCATCTAACTCTTGGTTTCGGCTCAGGTCATGATCTCAGGGTCAGGAGATCATCAAGCCTCAAGTCCATGCTCAGGGTGGAGTCTGCTTGAGATTCTCTACCCCCTTCCCTTTCCCTCCTCCTGTTCATATGGGTGCTCTCTCTCAAATAAATAAATAAATAAAATCTCTATTTAAACACAATTATTTCAGAGGTGATGGTTAAACTAGACCTAATGAGGAAATTCAATATATGATTAATATTTGAAAATTAATAGCTTCTAATACTCCAAAAACCAGTGAGAAAATGTTAGGAGAGAATGATCCATTCACAATAGCAAAAAAACCATCATATTGTATATGTGCTGCCGAAGCGAGCACAAAAAAACCATCATATTGCTTACAAACGAATTTAATGAAAAATGTTAAAGACTTACTAAAAAAAAAAAAGGGGGACATAAAAGAAAAGAAGACAAATAGCTAGAGATAAACCGTGTTCCTGGATTGGAAAACCCAATGTTTTGACGAAAATTTTTTTCAATCTACAAATTCAATGTATCCTCAATCAAAATTTACAAAAATGTTTTAAATGGAATTTGACAAGCTGATTACAAAGGTTTACATGGAACACTAGAACTATACTTAAGACAGTGAGATGCTTACACTTCCTAGTATAGCACATGAAAATACCAACTAATGAATTGCATCCTAAGCCTTGCTTTCCATGCTCACATAGAAAAAGATAGCTCTGGGGCGCTGAGGTGGTTCAGTCGTTGAGCATCTGCCTTTGGCTCAGGTCATGATCCTCCTGGGATTGAGCCCCACATTGGGCTCCCTGCTCTGTGGGAAGCCTGCCTCTTCCTCTCCCACTCCCCCTGTCTGTTTTCTCTCTCTTGTTGTGTCTCTTTCTGTCCAATAAATAAATAAAATCTTAAAAAAAAAAAGATAGTTCTGAAACCAATATTGTACTGTATGCTAACTAACTAGATTTATATAAAAATTTTTTTAAAAAGGGCCTGAAACCTAATCCACAAATGTAATGCAATAGAAATAATTAATGCAATTTACAAAAAAATTCTAAATTTCATCTACCAATAAAATCTGTGAATAATAAAGGTCTTCTGAAAAAGAAAAAAGATAGTAGTTGAGGGAAATGGAAGGGTGCCTATACTATTTAAATCCTTCTCTCTGATACCTAGCACTCTTTCTTTTGTCCAGTAACTATAAAGGAGTTCTCTAAATGCACTATATGATGTAACTATTTTATACTTTGATACATTTCCTTCAAATAGACCCTAGAATTTTGCAACTTTTCCCATCAGTCTCTGCACTTCACACTTGGGCTTCCAACAAAGTGCATTTTAATATATGACTGCTTAGAATTAAAGCAGATAATTACCCTGTCTCCTTTGACATTCAAGAATTCATAGTTGGGGGCGCCTGGGTGGCTCAGTGGTTTAAGCCACTGCCTTCGGCTCGGGTCGTGGTCTCAGGGTCCTGGGATCGAGTCCCGCATCGGGCTCTCTGCTCAGCAGGGAGCCCGCTTCCCTCTCACTCTCTCTGCCTGCCTCTCTGCCTACTTGTGATCTCTCTCTGTCAAATAAATAAATAAAATCTTAAAAAAAAAAAAAAGAATTCATAGTTGACCTGATGCCTTTGTGTCAGATCAGGTAGAAAATACAAAACAAATAATACAAAATACAAAATAATGAAACAAAGCACTTATAACAACACAAAACCCCACTGTTTTTTAAGAGCACAGTTGCCAAAATTAGAAAAACCCACTCCAGGGGCACCTGGGTGGCTCAGTGGGTTAAAGCCTCTGCCTTCGGCTTGGGTCGTGATCTCAGGGTCCGGGGATAGAGCCCTGCATCGGGCTCTCTGCTCAGCGGGGATCCTGCTTCCCTTCCTCTCTCTCTCTCTCTCTGACTGTGTGTGTGCCTGCTTGTGATCTCTGTCTGTCAAATAAATAAATAAAATCTTTTTAAAAAAGAAAAGAAAAACCCACTGCACCTTTAAAAAATCTAACTTGAAAATATTTTTTGTCTTACCAATTTCCCTGAACACATATACGTTCCCACTTTTTTTAAAAAAAGATTTTATTTATTTATTTGACAGACAGAGATCACAAGTAGGCAGAGAGGCAGGCAGAGAGAAAGAAACAGGCTCCCTGCTGAGCAGAGACCTCGATGTGGGGCTTGATCCCAGGACCCTGGGATCGTGACCTGAGCTGAAGGCAGAGGCTTTAACCCACTGAGCCACCCAGGTGCCACTATACTTTCCCACTTTTAAACTGAGTAATTTCTGTGTGTACTCTTGATAGCCAAAGAAAGAATAGTAGAAAAAGCTATCACTTCTTTTTTGGGGTTCCTTTTAAATGTTAGTTTTCCCCCCAGATTTGACAGTTTTCTTCTTCGATCAGTCTACAGGTACTCTCCGGACAGGCCCAAGCTTCCAGTATTTTTCACAAGCTAAACAGCTTCCAAATCTATAATTCTCTACTAATAACTATCACCCAAACTCGAGACCAACTCAGGTGTTTACATCTACCAGCATAACCCATAGCTTGATTAAATCAATAACATTCCGTTTCATTCCCTAAAAGCTTCTGCTGCTCTCCTGCCTTTCCTTTCTCAGAGACACACCATCATCCCCTAGTCATTCACACAACATCTGCTGAGCACCTGCTATGCCCAATCACTGCTCTCTCCAGAGAGAGAGACCCACAGGGACCAAAACAAAGATCCCTGTCTACAAGAGGCTTCTGTGCTAGTGAGAGCAGAGAGAGAATAAACAGAGCAAATGGTATGGTATATTAGAAGGCAGGAAAAAAATAGAACAGAGTAAGTGAGTCCTGAGGAGGGGCTATTTTAGGTAGGGTCGTCAGAGACACCTCACTGGTGTAACCTGAAGGAGTCAAGGAAGTTAGTATGTGGCTGTCTAAAGAAAGACTGTTTCAGGGGCACCTGGGTGGCTCAGTTGGTTAAGCGACTGCCTTTGGCTCAGGTCATGATCCCAGGGTCCTGGGATCGAGTCCTGCACTGGGCTCCCTGCTTAGTGGACAGTCTGTTTCTCCCTCTCCCCTTCCTGCCCACTCGTTCTCTCTCTCTCACTCACTCTCTCTCAAAATCTTGGAAGGAAGGAAAGAAGGGAAAGAGAGAGAAGTTGTTTCAGACTAAGTGAGGAATCAGTGCAGAGGCCCAAGGAAAGAACATTCCCTCGTTATATTTGAGAAGAGCAACTGGCTGGAAGGTAGTAAGCAGTGGAGGCAGGGGATTAGGAGAGGTGAAGGTAGTAGGCAATGAGGGGAGAGAGAGATGGGAGGTCCAGATCACATGTGGCCTTAAGGACTATTGGAAGGACTTCAACCATTGCATGGCTTTGAGCAGAAATGTTATGTAATCTCACTTATCTTTAAAAAGTTCACTGACTGCTCTGTTGAAATTAGACCTTAGTGAGGCAAGAACAGACCCTCCTAGCTAGTTAGCAGGCTATGACAACAATTCAGCTAAGAGCTAGTATAGCTCAGAATGCCATCAACTCTCTTACCCAAGCTGGGAACCTGAAGGAGTTCCTCCTAGGCATTCCCCTCTTCCACTTCCCAAACCGTCTCCCTACCTGCTCTTAACACATGCACCCGGATTCCATTTCCAAATACCACTCATTACCACAGTCTCCACTCAGGCTTATCTGGATCACTGAAATGGTGTCCTAGCTGGTCTGCCTCTGGCTTACTCCTTCTAAGTCTATCAGCCAAGGTATCCTAATCACAGGAAACCTTAAGTCTGGGATGCATACACAGACTTCATTGGGTCTGACACCGAGAAAGGCACATTTCTATTTTCACTAACATCTAACTGAAATTCAGCATTTCCTGTGATTATGAATGTAAGAAACAAACCATAGTATTAGGAGAACCCATGACAGTCACCAATAGAAATCGGATATTTTCCTATCACATTACAGTTGGAACAAGTATCTCATCACCTATAATCATTACTTTGAAATTATAATAATTATTACATCACTAGATCTTTTAAAAATATATGCTAATAGAACAAATGTCATAATTAAGAAATACTTGTATTTTGACATGACTAGATTCCTTTTAATTACCATGTGTTTTAATTTATACATTGAAACAATTAGTTTTAGGAATTTATAGTTTTTTTTAATTTATAGACTTCCAAAGGGGTTCAAGGCCAGAAAAGATTAAAATTGCTGTCCTAATTATACCTAATATATCTAGACCTGATCTTACTACTTCCATACTTTCCGAATCCTCACGCGGTTTGCCAGCACACAGGGTGAAGTCTCAAACTATAGCAGTGCTACAAACTTCTCCACATCCTCACTTAGCTAAATTTCCTGCTGTAGGACAATTCATTCCTCCTCTCCCGCAGTCTGCATTCTAACCATCTGGACCCATGCTGCTTCTGGTACTTGGCCCTTTCACTCCTCTGGGCATTTGTTCCTTACATACCCCCATCCTTTTTTTTTTTTTTTTTTTTTAAAGTAGCCTCCATGCCCAGTGTGGGGCTTGAACTCACAATCCTGAGATCAAGAGTCACATTCTCTACCCAAAAGTCACTAGGCCTACCCAACCATGGAAAACTGCTGTGCCATCTTCAAAACTCACCCTTTTCGAGTATTGCCTCCTCTCAGGTCAAATTAGTTTTCCCTTCATTCACACTTCCACTGCACACCATACATGTCTTTTCACATCCTATGGCACTCTTAGTTGACTTGCTTGCTTCTCTTGCTCAACAGTAACACCTCATGGAAGGAAATCATCTTAATTACCTTGGAATCTCTAGAAGGCTTTAACAGATGCCTCATAAATGGCTAGATGAATTGAACTAAACACTTTTTAAGAAAACTGATCTGAGATTATGAGCTACTTCTTTAATTCATAAGAATGATGAAATAAGCCTCGAGAATTTTTCCTTCCGTCTTCTAACCTTAGGTTAAACATGAAATTCCATTTGCTTATAGATAAATTTGCACAGTGTAGAAGATACTTGCAATACATTTATCTGGCAAAGGATTCAGAACCACTATTTTAAAAGACTCCTATAAATCAGTAAGAAAAATACAACTAGGGCACCTGGGTGGCTCGGTCGGTTAAGTATCTGCCTTCGTCTCAGGACATGATCCTGGGGTCCTGGGATGGAGCCCTGAGTCAGGCTCCCTGCTCAGCCGGGAACCCGCTTCTCCCTCTGCCACGCCCCCTACTTATGCTGTCAAATAAATAAATAAAATCTGAAGAAAAAAAAATCCAGTAAAAAATTGGGCAAAAGACTTGAACAGCAACTTCGAAAAGGAGGATATCCAGACGGGCGATAAATATCGAGGCAAACTTCAACAGAGCTTTAGATGACTCATCAGGGAAATGCAAATTAAGACCACAACAGGAGACTATTATTCTCATCCCAGAAAGACTAAGACTTAGAAGACTGAAAATATCAAGTGTTTTTGTTTTTTTTAAAGATTTTATTTATTTGAGAGAGGGGGGGAGCAAGAGCACAAGAGGGGGGAGGGTCTGAGGGAGAAGCAGACTTCCCACTGAGCAGCGACCCCCCCCCATGTGGGGTCTCTGGGATCATGACCTGAGTGAAAGGCAGACCCCCAACTGACTGAGCCACCCAGGTGCCCCAATATCAAATGTTTTTAAGGATGTAGACGCCCTATATTGCAGATGGGGTGGGGGGGAGGTGCAAAGTGACAATCTCTTTGGAAAATCATTTGTTAGTTTCTACTAGGATTAAATACGCATTTGTTTATGATACAGCAATTCTAATTTTTTATGTCTAACAGAAATGAATGCAAATATTGTAGCATTTGTACCTTACATCCAGAACAACTTTATTCATAATATCCTTAAGATGAAACAACCCAAATGTTTATGAACAAATAAACTGTGACACACATTTATATAATGGAATACTATCCCTCAATTAAAAAAAAAAATTGCCTCCAACAAAAAGATGGAGAAAGTTTAGATACTATGTTGCAGGAAAGCCCGACACAAAAAAGTTGAGTATGTAATTCCATTTATATAAAGGTTAAGAACAAGCAAAAGTAAAAGATGTTTATAAAAATCGAAATAGCAATTAATGCTTCAGGGCATAGACAAAGAAGCAGCTAAGAGAATCTCATGGGGTATAGGAAATTAATCCTATAGTTTTAGCTCAATGGTGGTTATCCATACATATACACATATAAATATTCAAACTACCTGCTTAAAATTAGTGCATACTTAAGATTATGCACTTTACGCAGTATTATTAAGTATAATAAAGAAACTTGATCAGATCTACAGAAGGGGTAGTATTTTGGGAAACTCAAACCATGGCACAACCATTTAAAAAATGGTCTTAATACGGTCCAAAACAGTTGACCCAGTGGAAAGAATAAAGTTATTCCAGAGGAGTAAAAAAAGGGCGAATGAAAACTGAAATATTTTGAAAGTAAAAGCACACTGCACAAATGTACCGTGTTAGAAGAAGCATGTCCAGTCATGGAACAATGAGAACCTGACTTAAGCCAATGGCTCAAGAATCACTGAACACAGGCATAACATTAGCCTAACCATCAGTACATCTTTTTAAGTCTACTTTTTTTTTTTTTTTTAAGGTTATTTGTCAGAGTGAGAGAGAAGGAGTGAGCGGGCACAAGCAGGGGGAGCAGCAGGCAAAGGGAGAAGCAGGCTGAGCAGGGAGTCAGATGCAGAACTTGATTCCAGGACCCTGAGATCATGACCTGAGCTGAAGGCAGACGCTTAACCCACTGAGCCACCCAGGCACCCCTAAGTCTATTTTTACTCAGATATTATAACACTGTGTGAGTTTAAGGTGCACAACATGTTGATTTGATATATTTCTATATTGCAATGTGATTACCACCTTAGCACTCACTGACACCTCTGTCATGTCTATTTCCTATGTTCTCTCCTCTTTTTTTGCATGTGTCTTCACACTGGTAGCACTCGCGATGAACATTTTATTCCTTTCTGTAGGAGATGGAAAAATATCTTTGAGGAAGATCATTTGACAAGGAGAAAGGGACTCCCAGGGTGCCATCTCCAACCCCTGCCATTCCCACATCCCTGAGACTGTACCTCGTCATCCCAGGTGGGTCCTCCCAGAGGAATCCCTAAATCCCAATCACCACCTGCCGCTGCCTTGTAAGGCCCTCAGTGTTGCTCCGATATAGTCTCCTAATTGATATTGCTTTGGATCTTTCCATGCTGATTCCACTCTCCAGCCACCAGAATGATCTACCCAAAAAGCAGCTCCCATCAAGGTCCTTCCACTGAAGTGCTTCCCTTTGTTTCTGTATAAAATCCAAACTGGCAGTAAGCAGCCTTATCTCCCCAGCAGACATCCTGGACAAGTTCTCAGAATGTGCTAGGGAGAGGAAACCCCCCAGGTTAGCCTTCACAGGATCACCTGGACCAGAATTCTAGGGGTGTCTTACTGACGTCCGCAGCAATCCTGTCATTTTCCTTCTTGCCGTTTGTCTCCTTAAATTGTCAGCTCTGCAGTTTCTAGGTTTCCAAACCTGAAGGACATTAAACACAAGACATGGGACTTCCCCCAACACAGCTCCCTCTTCTGTAATGTTCAGGATATGTATGGGTGTGGCATTAAGTACTTTATTCTCAAAGTAGAAAAAAAACTTCAGAATCTGAAGTTTAGATCTTTAGCATGAAATCAGATTAATGACCAGGGGAGAAAGGTATTTACCTATTCTCTTTTCTCCAACTTTCATAGGTACACCACTATGATCTTGGAGCAGGTATCATGCCAAATTAAAACTTGCTCAGAACTAAACTATGGGGCGCAACTTTAAGTGCACTAGTTTCAAACGTAAAAACCCAAGTGTCCAGTATCGTGTGAATATAAAGTTTTCCTTTTGTTATTTATTTCTAACTTCTGAGAAAGGATATCTTCTCTGAAGATGGAGGTTATCTAAATTTTTTAATCCTATAGAGATTTAAATTGTGGTCTATGATATAGTCTGTCCTGGAAACTGTCCTATGGGCACTTATGAAGAGTGTGTCCTTCATTGTTTCGGAGTAGAGCATTCTGTATGTGTCTGTTACATCTAGTTGGTTCATTGATTCCTCTATTGCCCTGAGGAGGAGAGGGGAAGTAATGGATGAAGAGTTTGAGATGGAGGAGAGATGGAAGGAATAGGACTAGAGGGGAGGACCAACAGGACTAGACAGAGAATTTGGTGGCGCGTGCCAGGGGCTCATTGCCCAAGCAAGGGTAGAGGGATAGAGGGTTATTATTTCATGGGTTTAGAGTCTCAGGTTTACAAGATTAAAGAATTGGAAAAATGGATGATGGTGATGGTTTCACAGTGTGAAGACATCTAATACTACTTCACTGTATCCTTAAAATGGTTCGGATGGGGGCGCCTGGGTGGCTCAGTGGTTTAAGCCACTGCCTTCGGCTCAGGTCATGATCTCAGGGTCCTGGGATCGAGTCCCACATTGGGCTCTCTGCTCGGCGGGGAGCCTTCTTCTTCCTCTCTCGCTGCCTGCTTCTCTGCCTACTTGTGATCTCTGTCTGTCAAATAAATAAATAAAATCTTTTAAAAAAAAATGGTTCGGATGGCTAATTTCATATTACATGTATTTTACCACAATAAAAAGAGGAGGAAACACACCGAATTGTACATTTTGAAAGGGTGAATTATATGGTATGTGAATTGTAGAACTAAACCTGTAAACACCCATAAAATGGCCTAGAAAGGAAGACTCTTCCCCACAACAGAGGTCATTTAACACATGTGGAAGCAGTGACGGTATAATTGGAAAAATGACCATCTTGCAGGCGGTTTGAGCAACCGCAGATGAACAAGAATGCGTGTTAAATCTGATGAGGAGGTTATCTGTATGAACTCATTGTCTTTCCAAAGGCTTTTTACTGATTTCAAGTGTCCAAGTAATAAATACACAGAAAAAATAAACAGTGACTGGGTGGTTAAGATTATCCCCTTTTAGATACAAATATCATGACTCCAGACGTGAGAGTCTGGAAAGAACACAAAATCACAATGTAATAATCCAGCCAGAGCTGCATTATCTGAGTCTAATTATGAGGAAACACCAGATGAACCATTTTAAGAACATAAAAATAAATCGTCTACATTCTTCATAAACGTCAAAGTCGTGAAAGACAAAGAGCGAGGAACTATTCCAGATTAAAGAAGACTAAAGAGACAGGATACCTTTTTTTTAGGGAGAGTAGAATATTATTTAGATGACTGATAAAATCAGAATCAGACTGTAGATTAAATTATTTTAACAAGATTAAATTTCTGGAATTTGTTAATTATAGTGTGGTTATGTAAAAAAATACCCTTGTTCTTAGGAAATACATACTTACAGAGCATGATACTTGCTACCTACTCTCAAATGATCCAGAAAAAAATAAAATAGTGAGGAGGGGTGTGAGGGAGTGAAAATGATAAAGCAAATGTGGCAAATATTAAAAACTGTTGAATCTGAGTACAGGGTATACAGAGGTTCTCTGTACTCCTCTTACAATGTTTCAGTAAATAAAAGTTTAGTAATAGAATGTAAGAAGTGCTCATTAAAGACACAAAATGACATTGTTACTTTCATTCACCTTTCATTTTTGAAACTCTGAGGGCAGTTTGGATTAGGGTAGCCAGGAAAATCTTGGTCCCAAATCCACACTATTTCTGTGCCAGAGGAACCTTTCCACCAGAAGGTGGAAACACAGGAGGCTTAAAGAGGTTTTCTGGGACTTCAGGAAAGGAGTGCAGTTACCCTGGGAAAATGGCAGTGACTATTAAATTAGAAAATCTCAGTGACTATCAAATTATAAGAGTAGTAAATAGGACAAATGAAAAAAGAACAAATGATGGGGGCGCCTGGGTGGCTCAGTCAGTTAAGCGCCTGCCTTCGGCTCAGGTCACAATTTCAGAGTGTCCGGATTGAGTCACCTGTTGGGCTCCTTGCTCAGCTGGGAGCCCAGAGCCTAGGCTCAGGCTCTCTCACAAATAATCGTAAAAGAAAAAAAGAAAAACAAATGAAGGTACGCCAACCCCTCTGAGTGAAGCTGGGATCAATCCTGCTTTCCGCAGCTTGGGGGACTGTGACTCCTTCCAAAACCTTCACCTTTCACTGACAGGAGAGGGAATTCCAAACCCCTCTTCCTCAACAGAAAATGGGTGGGGAGAAGGGAGAAAGACTTTGAGGTTCCAAAAGGTAAACCAAGTATACTTTCCACCTAGTCTTGGGAGTCAAAGCCGGCAGGCAGAGTCCCACTTCCCACCCAGAGCAAACTCCTCACCGGGAGTTTGAATTCTTTAAACAGCCAAGCATTTCATTTGTGATAAAGTCTTCAAATGCAAATAGTTGGCCAGGCATCACACAAACATGCAAATGTATTTATGCTAAAGTATAATCAGCTAACTAATCTGTACAATCCATAATTATTAAGAACAAACAAAATCAAAAACAGAAAAGAAATTGATTTTCTTGTTTTGAAAAAAAAAGAGGAATTGAGGAAAAGGAAGACATTCCTGGGATGTAAAGACAGGAAGAGAGAGGAGAAGAGAGGTCCTTAGAACCTTTATCTTTGCCAGAAAGTTAGACCTCGAATTCCTGGTGAACCAAAGCACTTGAGGAGATCCTGTTTTTTGTTGTTGTTTTTAAGATTTTATCTATTGATTTGACAGAGAGAGACACAGCTGAGAGAGGGAACACAAGCAGGGGGAGTGGGAAGGGGAGAAGCAGGGAGCCCAAGGTGGGGCCAAAAGCAGATGCTTGACAACTGAGCCACCCAGGCGCCCTGAGGAGATCCTAGGAGATCTTGTTTTTAACCAGAGGGACACCTGTGCTTGCAGTTCAGGATTTGTGATGTTAGCTTATCACACTAACTTCATAACACAGCTCAGGGCTCGGAGGATTTTTCTGAATCAAGGTGTGGGTGTTAAAATGGACTCCATTTCTCAATCGGTAAAGTGGGAATAGTTATATTTATAAAATACACCTCACAGCATTGCCCGGATTGAAGAGACAGTTTCTGTTGAACTGTTTTGGAAAGAAATAATGCAGCACCAGTTTAAAATGATAGGTTTTTTTTTTTTCCCCTATTCCAGTCATCTGAGCAAATTCTGCTTGAGCCTGTCCCTTTAAACCTTAGGCCACTCACCCCAGTATTATCCAGTTGTGTTAACATATCATAGAGGGGGCACCTGGGTGGCTTAGTTGGTTAAGCCTCTAGCTTTGGCTCAGGTCATGATCTCAGGGTCCTGGGAACAAGCCCCATGTGGGGCTCTCTGCTAAATGAGGAGTCTGCTTCTTTCCTCTCTTCCTCTGTACTCTCC
The DNA here is from genome assembly GCF_922984935.1 of Meles meles. NCBI lineage: Eukaryota > Metazoa > Chordata > Mammalia > Carnivora > Mustelidae > Meles > Meles meles. Next base: position 75,238,435 of record NC_060071.1, read on the forward strand.
CCCTCTCTCTCACTCCATTTAATAAAAAATTAAATCTTAAAAAATATATCATAGAGGAGTCTTCTCCTTTTCTCCCTGGCAAAATGAGGTTTGTTAGTTCACAGGGGTTACAACCTCAAGTTCTCCGGGGCCCAACCACGTCACACAATCCCGTGGAGCTGGCTGACGGGACGTGAGCGTTCAGGAGTGGGGAGGACTGGGTCAGCAGAGACAGCACGTCCTACCTATTGTTGGCCTTCATGACACAAAACCTGTCTAGGCAAGTGGGTTAGTTTTGCCTCCTCTAGATTAGAGGATGTCTAAATTCCCTTTGAGCTCCCAAACCCTGTGATTGATTATTTTGAAATTTCACATCTGGCATGGGAACTCGCTTGGAGCTCCTTTTCCAGTATTTATTAACCTGCATGCCTCTTGTTGGTCTCCTATCATTGCAAAATCCATCAGACTTCACGTAGCCAAGCAGTTACTACTTGAATTGAAAAGTTCACATAACATTTTTCACGTATTTGCTGAACTTTGCCCCAAGGCTCAAATTCTCTTGTCTCTCTTAAAGGACCAAACTACTGATTACAAAATGACAAGGTGTGGATTATTTTTCATGTGACCTTTTCACATCACAATGTAGACAAGCCCGGTTCACCTCTCCCAAGGTTGCACCCGATTTCTGCTTTCTCTCCCTTGAATATTCCAGAGCTCTCTTACCTCATCTGATTACAAAACTATCTGAGCCCTCTGTCCTGCTTAATCTCTTCAACCTCTTCACCCCACCGCATGCCCCCATACACCTTCATCCCCCTTCCACGCCCCGTTTCCTCCAGACACAGACCTCCTAAGTCCGTCCCACGGGACCAGAAGCCATTCTCTGCCATGAAGACCAAATGAGGGTCTGGGTCTGGAGACAGCAGTGAGGACCCGCAAGGTTGCTGCTTCTGGCATAAATAAGCAGAGGGTGGAGTCTGTGGGAGGAGTAGCCAAGAGGGAAGTCCTTAAAGGGGGGATGCCTGAGGACTGGCTTGCTGAAGGAGGGGACCCTTGGACTGTCCCAACCTGGCCGACCCCAAATAGCTTTGTTGTTAAGGCCGGTTCCTGATACTGTGGTCTGATTCATTCAATCTGGAGTAAAACATTTGGGCTGTTTGTTATTGTGATCATGATAATGATGTTGAATCAAGGCGATATTTGCCGCACAAGCACTCAGAACTCCAAATTTCTACAGCGAGTGAGTGGCCCACCAGGTTCTGGTGTGCTATATTGCTGGCAGCTGATCCCAAAGAAAGGCAGCAGTGAGGTCAGGCGTCCTCAAGTTCAGAGTCCTGGGCTGAGAAGAGCACCTGTAAGATTGCAGCTGTAGCTAGTCAGGTTTCTGTTCCTGAGGTAGGTGTATTTACATGTTCCTTTAGGTCCACGACAGACAGGCTCCTTTGGCTCTTGTTGCAGCTTGCTGCTTTGCACGCCCTGGAATCCCTCTCTATCATTTCTAAGGCTTTCCCTGCTCGGCCCCTGACAGCATCTCCACCTTATCCTCTACCATGTGACCCTTTTCCACTATGGTTCAGCTATACTGTGTTTTCAATATAGCATATCCTTTAAAAAAGCCAAACAAATTCCACCCCAGGACATTTGCACTGGTTATATCTGCTACTGGAATACTCATCCCCCTGTTACTGCTCTTCCCTTATATAAATATCTGGCTCCCCATTATCCATGAGTCAGCTCACTGATAAGAGCCTTTCTAAGGGTGTTAGTGGCGGGGGTGGGGGTGGGGGGTGCACCTGGATGACTTAGTCCACTGGGTGTCTGTCTGCCTTCAGCTCAGTTTCCAGGTCCTGGAATCAAGCCCCACATCATTCGGCTTCCTGCTCAGCGGGGAGTCTGCTTCTCTCATCCCTTGCCCTCCCCATTGCTCATTCTCTTTCTCTCTCTCAAATAAATAAATAAAATCTTAAAAAAAAAAAGTGTCTTCCTAAAGGATAGCCCTGACTTCCCCCTCAATCACCAGACACTGTTTTGTTTTCTTCATAACTATTAGCAGTACCTGAAATTATTGAGTTTATTTGTTTACTTGGGTATTTCTCCAGTCCCCTCCCCTCACTAAATTCTAAGTGTCCCAAGGTAGAGTTGGGCCTGTATTGCTCATAATATTACCCCACCTCTGAGATTAATACCTTACATACAGTGGGTGCTTACTGTATGTGCATGGACTAAATAAGTGGGATACAGTTCAATCATTGACTAAGTATTATTGTGTAGCTGACATGTGCCAGGCACTGTGCTGAATGCGGGCGATATGACAAACAAGACAGGCAAAGCCTCCCCCCAGGAGGCTTCCTGTCTAGAAGGGAAGACAGTCATTAAAGTCACATTCACTTGATTGAAAATGCATCTTAAAAGGATAAACACATAAAAAATTGTTTGTTTGTTTTTTTCACAGTTTGGCTATAAATGTGCATTTCAGAAATGTTGGTGGGGGAGATAAACTGTCAGTCACAGAGCCCAGAGTTCTCAAGAATCCAAGCCACATTTATAAATTGATAAAATGATTTATTCCTAGAAACTTGATGGGATCCCATGGAGCAAATGACCCATTTCTAGTTCTCAGACTAATTTTTCTGCTGAGGAGTTTAATCAAGACTGCCCTGTGGCACTAGCATATTTATCATGCTCGGTGAGTTTAATTCGAGAATGACCTTTGAATCCATGTTTCAACATCAAAAGAATTCAGATTCTCGGGGGTGTCCCAGGACTCTCAGTGTCCTTTGGAGCTTGTAAAAGAGATCTGTCATAAGTCAGGGATTGCAATAGGCCAACAGAGCTTCCTCAAAAGTTTCAGAAGGGAATTTGGGACCAGGTCACTTGATGGTGGAAATCACAAAATACACCATAGTAATTTGGTTGGAACCCTCCTGTTTCCCCTTGGCCAAGTCTCTATTTGGTTCATTTCTTTCACCTGTTAGGCCCCTGAAGGTATTTGATTTCATGAGCCCTGCTTCCAGACACCGGGTTGCACATGCTAACAATTTTAGGATTCCTGGGCATTTTCCGACAAACAAATTCTGATTTGGAGAAATTCAAATGCTAAAATGCTGGTGATTTGGTACCGAATCCAACATCTCTAATACAAAGAGGTCCAAGACGCAAGGATGATAAATCTCAAATTCTAAAGATTCATGAAATAAAACTTTTTCGACACGTTCTTTCGAATTTCCTCAGCAGGAACACATTTTATCCTTTGGTGGTTGTTTAGTTACTATGACTGCCTAACAAACCACCCTGAAATGGTTAAAAAATAACCATTTTTTGGGGCGCCTGGGTGGCTCAGTGGTTTAAGCCGCTGCCTTTGGCTCGAGTCATGATCTCAGGGTCCTGGGATCGAGTCCCGCATGGGGCTCTCTGCTTGGCAGGGAGCCTGCTTCCCTCTCTCTCTCTCTGCCTGCCTCTCTGCCTACTTATGATCTCTCTCTGTCAAATAAATAAATAAAATCTTTAAAAAAAAATAACCATTTTTTAATGCTCATGGATTCTGTGTATCGGGAATTCTGACTGCACAGAGAGGGGGCAGCTTGTCTCTGCTCTGTGATTCCTGGTTTGCCGCTGGGAAGAAGTGGGGAGTGAGTCAATGGTTGAAGGCTGGAATCCCATGGAGACATCTTCACTCACAGACGATGTGGGTAACTGACTAGGCACACATACACATGATGTCTCAGTGTGGTCTCTCTGCACACATTCGTCTAGACATCCTCCCAGCAAGGTAGCCAGGTTCCCCAAATGAGGGTCACAAGAGAGCAATGCAAAACAAGAGAGCAAGGGTGCACGACATCTTTATAATATGGCTCAAGGGGTCATTGTAAGAAGAGTATGCAGGATGGAATTATTGCAGGCGTCTTCAGAAAATGCACTCTGCCACGGGGATAGAGTTGACTTTCAAAAATAGCTGAAGTCCTTAGGTGTCACGGTTGTTGAAAAATGTAAATGAGGGGCCCCCGGCTGGCTCAGTCAGTAGACCATGAGACTCTTATTTCAGGACTGTGAGGTCAAGCCCCATGTTGGGCCTGGAGCCTACTTTAAAAAATAAAAAAGTAAATAAGGGGTGCCTGGGTGGCCCAATTGCTTAAGCCTCTGTCTTGGGCCCCAGGGTCCTGGGATCCAGCCCTGCATTGAGCTCCTGGCTCAGCAGAAGCCTGCTTCTCTCTCTCTGCCTGCAGCTCCTCTGCTTTTTCTCAGTCTCTCTCTGTCAAATAAAATCTTAAAAAAAAAAAAAAATGTAAATGAGTGAAGCTGTTTTAGATTCAAAAGATGAGGAGTAAATAATAAGAACATTAAATAATAAGAACACTTCCTTCTGTGGATCTCATTCAGTCCAGAATTTGATTTCAACAGACCTCTCGTGGAGCTCTTAAAACAACCAGCATCATTCCCCCCAGTTACCATGACGGATCTGATTAGGCATTGCATTAAGTATATCATCTCCTAGGGGGGTACTCAAAGAACTGACATGTAGGCAGGTAAATTCCTGACTTTGGGTTTATTAGGGAACAAACAGATAACCTCATCATCTTACATCTCATTTAGCCATCACCAAAAGCTACATTTTGCTTTGGGTATGTATAAATTCTGAGGTGCTAGCAACAATCAGCGGATCCCAAATGTGCTCCCCAAAATGTCTTCTAAAGCTAGGTTCTAAGCATTAGCTTTGGAGGTGAGAAATCTTCCTCCTGAAGATTAATAATTAATAATCTCTGTAAGTATTAGAGGGAGTCTACAAAGGAAACCTGTTTGATATTCTTTAGCCAAGTGACAGAAAGAATCCCTTTTCAAGGAGATCCTATTAATATCCCTTGGAATAAGCACCCTATGGGAAGTATTGCCTGTGGTCTTGCCATTAAAAATATTTGGGAATAGGGCGACTGGTTGGCTCAGTCATTAAGTGTCTGCCTTTGGCTCAGGTCATGATACCAGGGTCCTGGAATCGAGGTCCACATCAGGCTCCCTCCTCAGTGGGAAGACTGCTTCTCCTTTCCCGCTCCCCCGCATGTGTTCCCCTCTCTCGCTGTGTCTCTGTCAAATAAATAAATAAAATCTTTTTTAAAAAAATGTTTGGGAATAGCAACAAAAAAGGGACTGTTGATTTGCCATTGCATCCCCAGTGTTCATGTCTAACTTCTGATTAAATTGGTGTCCCAGGATCTGATGAACCAAGGAGGATGGAGGACACCAGGGGCCACTTGATAAAGACTCATTCATAGAACACACTGGTACTGCACAGGCTCCGGGGCCACTTTCACAAATGTGCAATGCAATCTGGGGTACAGACTAAAAGAACTACAGAGCTGGAAGAAGTCCTGGAGATCATCTACTTTAACTCCTTTATCTTAAAGATGGAAAGTTAAGTCTACTTCTACTGGAACAACTTCCCCAAGAAACACTTGTCAGTGCCAGACCAGAGCTGGAAGCCAAATGTACTTTCCTAGAGGTGTGTTTGCAAGTATAAAAAGCACATCTGTATGATCTCAGAGTAAGTCTGGATCCTACACCTCTTAGGGGCAAAAATTTGGAGTCAGGCCTTGGGATACCCTGCCATTTACTAGCTGTCTAATTTTAGGCAACTTACTAACTCCCCTTCTCTAAGCATGTTATCTCCTCTGTCAATGTGAATGATACTGTTCCTGACTGCCTTACCAGGGCAGTTGTGAGGGTCAAGAGAGGTCAGGTACTATGGGAGGCTTACGCAAATGTCTGTGGTGTTTGGTTTGCTTGCTCTCTGCTGGGATGCAGTTCTCCATGATCCTAGAAGTGTGACTCTGGACTCCTCAGTAATCTGATTGGTTTGGGATGTTGATAGACTCACCCATGCAGTTAGTCATTTAAACTAGCTGCTCTCTTTTTTTACCTCTTTGCGAATGACACAACATTGCCCACAAAATTGAAGGCAAAACCTGGAAGCACATTTCCAAAGAGCCTGAGAAATAAAGCCCAAGTAAGATACTACTGATGTCTCCCCTCTCTACTTGAGGAGCCAGAGGCTCTAATGTTCATCTTGAAAAATTCTGGGCATAGGGAGGCCAGTTAGACAGGCCTTTTGCTAATGCTAATAGGGCTCAGGCAAGAGTAAAAACAGAGGCCCATACACTCTATGTCCCTCAGCCCTACAGTCTGCTCGCTTTGTGGAGAAGGGCACAGCCAGTAGACGACAAGAGCAAGTGCCCCTCATGCCTGGGTCTAACGGGCACTGAGGTTATTAGAAGTCTTTCACAAAAATTCAGTGAAGGGTGACAAGGCTGTGACCAAAGGAATGAAAAGGAGACAGCAACTGGGAAGGTCACATAGGGAAGTTTCTGTGGTGCTTAGAAACTACTGAGATAGGGGAGAACAAAAAAGAAAGGAGGCAACAGAAGATATGAAATTTTTCACTCCTGGGTTATTGGTGGGGCCAGGAGGGAAGCTTCTGACATAGTTAATCTCAGATTTCTGTTAGCATGTATGATTTTTCATGATGGAGCAACACTCTCAGATATTTTCAGACAGAATTGTCATCTATTCATACGTGTTCAGAATAGTACAGGTACTGAAGCATTTGCTCTAAGCACGTATAAGAACATATTTGCTTAGAAATGTTAATAGTGGGGCACCTGGGTGGCTCAGTGGGTTAGGCCTCTGCCTTTGGCTCAGGTCATGATCTCAGGGTCCTGGGATGAAGACCCGCATCAGGCTCTCTGCTCAGCAGGGATCCTTCTTCTTCCTCTCTCTCTCTCTCTGCCTGCCTCTCTGCCTACTTGTGAAGTCTCTCTCTCTCTCTGTCAAATAAATAAATAAAATCTTTTAAAAAATGTTAATAGTAATATCTTTTAGCAACATAGCTTAGAAAAATGTGTAATACCTTTTTGAATATTATGTTATCTCAAGTCATGCAAATGAATGTCATTCTGTAGCCTTTAAGGTGGAGAATTTGGTCAGCTGCAAAATAGGGCTATTAAAAATATTTTATCATTAATTTTTAAAATACACTTCTGGAATGGAATGGGGTGGGATTTTACCAAGCCTGAGATCTCAAAAGTCCGAGACATGAATTTTCCTATTACAGATCACTCCAGCTGATTCATAGGTAGAAATATATAGATGGAATATAATTATTCTAATTGGAATATAGCTATGACACCAGCCAGCCAATACTCCAGTCATAAAAACAATGGTTATTTTTTCGTCTCATTGCTTTTTACGAGACATTGCTATAATGGTTTGTGCCAGATAACTCTGACAATGTAATTGAATTCTAGAGTTACTGTTCTAAATTTATAATATAAGAAACATTTGTAATATAAGAATGTGTCTTTCTTCAAAGGTAATCCATCAGAGGTTTGATTGAAAGATAAAAATATTTACTCTTATGAAAGGTCCTATTATTAAATAATAAATTATAGAATTCCCACAGTGGTTTTTTTCCTAAAGAAGAGTGAACAGTAAATGGTAAATTTTTTAAAATGGCCCACTATTTCTTAATATTGATAACTATGCAGGAAAACCACGTTGACATAAGTGTATCTTGGGTTACAGGCCCTTAGAGCATTTGCAAATACCCTGGTAATCCACACTGTGCCCCAAATCAGAGCCTGAGGAAGAGGGAGCAGAACACGATGTAACTGGAAGGTGACTGGGTCCTCATCACCAGCACCAAATGTGTTCTCCAGCCCACCAAGCACATTTGATAAACCCCAGGTCTCAAATGGGGATGGAGGGAGGTGAAGGCTAGGATAGAGGTGAAGGTGGGGGCTAGATCTCTAAGAAGATATATCAGGGGCACCTGGGTAGGTTTGGTGTCTGCCTTTGGAGCAGGTCGTGATTCCAGCATCCTGGGATGGAGCCTACGTCTGTCTCCTTGCTCAGTGGGAGGCCTGCTTCTCCCTCTCCCTCTGCTGCTCTGCCTACTTATGCTCTCTTCCTTTCCCTCTCTGTCAAATAAATAAAATCTTAAAAAAAAAAAAAAAAAGTATATCAGAATAGGTTCTTCTCTTCAGAGAGCACTGAGAAGCAAGGGGGTAGAAGGCTTTGCTAAGCAAGTCTCCCTAAAACACCACTGAAATCTTAGGGACCCAATCAATCACATGCTTCCTCCCCTTTCATTTGGAATCAACTGAGAAATACACAAGCAAAACTAGTGGGAACAAAACCACGTTTTTAAATTAATGGTAGAGCTGAACTAGACAACCCCACTACTACTCAGGCCCAGGTAGGACTTCAGCTCTACCTGTGGGTAGGAAAAGCTGCTCTGCAGAGCATACTTGACCTGCCTCTGCAGGGAAGGGAGTTTCTACCCTTATTACCTATCAGACTCAGGGAGGAGGCCTAGACAGACACCAGCTTCCAGAAAGTAGGCCTGCACCCCATCCAGATCCACTTGCTTCATAGGAACAAAATCAGAAAGGAGAAGGCTCAGCAGGTCTGAGCCAGAGAGAGTGAGCAAGCAATGTGACCTTTACCCTTCTCCCGGGTCATATCAGTCACTCCTTCCCAAAAGGCAGAGCTGGGAGTTTTTTCTCACTTTCCTTAGAGAGGACAAAGTCTGGGCAGAAGTTACTATTCTAGGGGTCAATGATGGAACATGAGAAGAAGGAGAGAAGTGTTCTCCCAGCTCTCATGTGATTCAGTCTTATCCCAGCAGAAGAACATTCTAGAACAGCTGGGTCCTGAAAGTTAGATTTTTACATGAACCCAAGTTTTAATCAGGGCATAGCTAGTAACGTTCACTCCCTGTGGCTCCTGGCTGGGGAGTCAGGGGAGGCAGATGTAAGTTGCAGTTAAGCATTTGCAACTGAAACTCTGAGATCAGTCCTGAAAAGGAGCCAAGGATTGCCTTCTGAGAACCCTGCAGTCTTGTTTGGAGGGAAGAAAATAACGTATACTTATTCTTATTTGGAGCTGCTCTGAGGAATGAAACGTGTCTCCCTTCTACATTCTGGGGCTGTCAGGGGAAGAAAAGTCTGGGGTGGGTGTGAGGGGTGGGAAGGGGACCCTAGATATGTGTACATGGGTAAGGTCGAGTTTTGGCAGAAGTCTGAAAATTAGGTTCATCTCGGGTATCCTCATTCTGCTTTTCATTTGACCAAAGCCCTCCTGCATGATTTCCTCATCTTCCAGATGACCTTTCCTTCCACCTGAACTCATCAAGCAAGCATTCCTTCATTCCTTTCAGCACAGCTTGAAAGTAGATGGTGGGAGAAAAATTAATTTATTAAAATCATTAACAGTGAAGTGTGAGTCTCAGCCCTCCTTAGCCATCTTGGATGTATTTGTGTTTTGAAAGGAAAGACTGGCTTACAGGTATAAATATCTCAGTGGTTTAAATTTCAGGCAGAATTCTGAAGCTATTTGCCTGGGAATCAGGGATAGAATTGTTCCCAGCACCAAGTGGACAAAACAGCCTTCTGTGAAAACGTAGCATGAGTAAGGACCAGGCACAGATTCAGCGGAGGTCAAGAAGGATGAAGACAAATGGCCACTGGTTGGCATAAATGAGGCCACTGGTAGCAGGAAGAAACTGGGGAGCAGCGGTAGCAGTGATGATGGACAGTGATACAGGTAGCATGGATTCAATCCAGCCAGTAGTGTCTAGAACAAAACATTTAATTCTCTGAACACCTGCCCTGATAAGTAGACTTTGCTTTTTCTAAGCAAACCACGAGTATTTCTTTTCCAAACCACAGTCCTGAACAAAGGAAATGCCAATGTATTCCTTTCCCAACTGTGGGACTTGTGCTTGATGGTGAGGTCTGCCCTGGGTCAGTCCCCAGTATGTGTCCTATTCACACCCTAAGCAGTCCTTATGTTCAGCCAAACAGGCACCTGATTGATCTCATATCCTCCACACTTCTCTCCTTGCCTCAGTGACACTGTTCTCCCTGCCACCCCTCCAAGCCTGCTTGCAGCCCTTCTGAATTCTGCTCATCCTTCAGAGCTGGCTCGGGTTTTCAGACACTTCCTTCTCTGGGTATGCTTCCCAAAGTACCAGGATCCCTTCCCCTTTCTGAACTTCAGGTTTCTATGAATAGTCATAATGGCAATAATTACAGTAATAATAATGATGTCCTACATTTGAATCCTAGGAATTTTTTTTAAAGATTTTATTTATTTATTTGACAGAGATCACAAGTAGAGAGAGAGGCAGGAGAGAGAGAGAGAGGAGGAAGCAGGCTCCCTGCCAAGCAGAGAGCCCGATGCGGGGCTCGATCCCAGGACCCTGGGATCATGACCTGAGCAAAAGGCAGAGGCTTTAACCCACTGAGCCACCCAGGCGCCCCTAAGTTACAATTTCTGATTAAAAGTTATCTTGTATGGTTTTCAAATTGTTTCCTGTTGCTTGCCTCAGCTCTGTAATGAGATTATACATTTCTTCAGGACAGGAAAAATCTCTTGTGCATTTTGGTAATTCTTCAGCACCCAGAATAATATTGAGCACACAATTTTGGCTTAGAAAATGCTGCATTGATGACATGGAGGGTCACATGTTTATATTTCTGCACATTCTGTGACTGTGGATATTTGAGTTTGCTGGAAGGCGTCATGGCCCTGTGATTCCATTTGACCTTATTTTGGGTGTTAGAGATCCTGGAGCACACACACTGAGAAGGAGCCTTCTACTATTATCAGTACTGGTGGCTACCATTACTGATCTAAAGGACTTTAAGGTTGGTGTCAAGATGGGAAGGAAAGAAATTATCTCTGTTAAATGTGTCGCCTCCATAGCCCCTGCAATATTAATCTGGAAACATATGCCCTGCCTCCATCTGCTTCGGAATTCCTTGCCTCCCTCTCTCTCATCAATAAAGACATCCGACCTGTGACTGCTTTAGTGGGACGACCGTCTGACTGACACAGTGATAATTCTGGCAAAAAGAAGGAGCTGAGAGGGTTAGCAATTGTGCGGGTGACTTTGGCCATGTGAGAGGGAAATTGGGGAGGCACGAATGCTGTCTCTCTCTGCCAGGGCTTTGCAGAAGAAGGATGGTCTATGGGTTACTGTTCTGGCTCAGTGACTGCCCTTTGAGGGAGAGGAAAGAGAAGAGATCTGCACAAGCTCCAAACCAGATTCCTGCAAGGTGAAACAACGGAAGATCATTGTACTGATAGAGACAATTTGGGGTTCAGTTCAAGGATGTCATGTCCCAGGAGGGATAGGTCCATTGGTTAATGTATCCACTGGCTTGTTGCCATGTAGATTATGTCTCACAGGGTATGTAATCTCAAAATATAAGGACATCATGAAAATTTGCTTAAATGTACATCTGTAAATAGAGTGGAACACTGCAGTTTCAATACTTGAAGCAAATCCTACCAACTATTGATCATTGCATAAAAGATTCATTTGAGCCAGTATTCAAGTTCAAGTATGTACACATGCCAGTAAGACTACTGAAGCGAAAAACATCAACATATGCCTCCTGGTTTCTGAGTCAATCTTGTGTATCACTTTCAATAAACATGTAACACCTACTTCATCTCTCAATGATGATATCAAATGTTCCAGGGAACTTGACCTTCTTCAGAGGGAAATCAATCAAATTATGACAATATGGGGGTTAACCATCTGCCTTTGGGTCATGCCTCAGGTCATGACCCTAGGGTTCTGGGATGGAGCCCTGTGGCAGGCTCCCTGCCCGTGGGGAGCCTGCATCTCCCTCTCCCACTGCTGCTCCCCCTGCTTGTGTTCTCTCTATTTCTCTGTGAAATAAATACATAAATAAAATCTTAAAAACAACAACAACAAAAACAACAACAATTACAACAATATGGAATGCCTGGGTGGCTCAGTCAGTTAAGTGTCTGCCATTAGCTCAGGTCATGATCCCAGAGTCCTGGGATTGAGTCCCACATTGGGCTCCCTGCTCGGTGGGAAGTCTGCTTCTCCCTCTCCCTCTGCCCCTCCCTCCTGCTCTTGTTCTCTCTCTCTCTCTCCCTCTTTCTCAAATAAATAAATAAAATATTTTTAAAATAAACTATGATAATATAACAGATACCTTGAAACAAAAATAACAAGAGAAATTTTAAAAAGTATTTATTATGCTAAGAATTATTTCCTTTCCCAGAATTTTGACCCTCTGATTTATCAGACAGAGAAGTCTTAGAATAGGCTGTGAATTAAAAACAAAGAATAGTTTCAAAATTTTGAGTAAGGAAACATTTATTTTACACATATTAAAGTATAAAAATGATATTAGAGAGCCAAGACTAGCAACAGGAAATAATTAAAAAAACAATGCAAGGTAACATTTAATCAGAGGCCAAACTTAAAAATCAAGAGACCAAAATGGCAGATACGATGCACAGATGGGGTATGTAGTTGGAGTTTAACTCATGATTGAAAGTAAAATAGCAACTATTCATGTTATGATAATTATATGCCAGGCACTGTTTAAATGATTTGAATATATTAACTGATTCAATTCTCATAACCTACCAATAAGATAAGGTTTTGTTGAACTCATTTTACAGATGAGAAAACTGTGGCACAGATCAGTTAGGTAATTTTATGTTACACCTTCAGGCATGAAATGAAATACAAATATGCAGTCCCTGGTCTTAGTTTCATGATAAGCCACATCCAGAACATCCCATCTTCCTGTCTCCCTGGCTATAACGGACAGACGCTATCAGCAGCAGACTCATTACCCATCTCATGTATGCAAAACCCCAGCTTGTTTGTAGGTCCACAGCCTATTTGCATGCCCACCGCTGCTTCCTCAGAAACCCAGGTTGCATAAGAGGCTTTAATTTGTGCCATGGAGAGATGACCCACCACCCCAGGCGCACACCTGCTGGAAGGCAGCCATCTGAAGGCTGGCCAGTGACCTATGACTGGCCTTACCTGAGACCTCTGGCCAGCACTGTGGTGACTGGACCAGTCAGACACTCTCCCTTTAAGATTTTAAATTGTGAGGCAGAGAGGGGATGCTGAATGAGTGAACTGGTGTTGAATGAGACAGATAAACGGAGAAAAGAGCAAAGAGGAATCATAAGGTGGTAAAGACCAGGTGGAAGCAGGAACTGTGAGGTGGATGGGGAAAAGAGGGGGGGTCAGTCCAGTGGGGTTGGGAGAGAAAGAACAAGTGATGGCAGGCTCTGGGGACCTGTTGCAAACTTGGCCACGGAGGAGGGCTTCAGTTGAGCCCTGAGATGATACTGGATTACGAGAGCCACATTTGAAATGTCATGAGTGACATTTTCGTGAGGCCAGGAATGCAGTTACAGAGCTGGTTCCTAGTCCCCTTCACGTTGCCATGTAGTCTTATAATCTAATTCCATTCATGGAGTTATTTTGATTATTTTCTTGCATTTTGCAACCTGAAAGAATCTCACTAATCCAGGGATTCATAATCCCAGACATTTCTTTTTTCCCTCTCCTTCCACAGGCCATTACCAAATCCTGTCAAATTTGTTCTCTGACCCCTCTTTCCATACCTACCTCTTGACTGGAGCACCTTAAGTCTCCTACCCACATGGCTGCAGGGGCCTCCTGGCACAGCCTGCTTAAAAAACTCAGAAACATAATTTTCAAATTTGTTTAAATATGGTTCTGATTTAGAACTTCAATGGGATTTGCACTCGTTTGTTAAAAAAACAAACAAAACCAAAAAAACCAACCCTGTAAATCAGCCCCTTCTGATTAGTATGCTATCACCACTGATTGAAATCAGAGAACATGGAAATTTCCTAACTGAATTTCAATAAAAATGCTTGCATAATGAGTGTGTGGGATTGAAGAAATAATAATTATTGTGATTTATAAGCACACTTCTTCCTCAGTCTGCTTTACTTTGGTGAGGGATCTTTTTTTTTTTTTTTAAGATTTTATTTATTTATTTATTTGACAGAGAGAGACCCAGCAAGAGAGAGAACACAAGCAGGGGGAGCGGGAGAGGGAGAAGCAGGCTCCTTGCTGAGCAGGGAGCCCCAGGACGTGGGGCTCAAACCCAGGACCCTGGGATCACGACCTGAGCCACGGCAGATGCTTAACGATGGAGCCACCCAGGTGCCCCTGAGGTTTTTTTTTTTTTAATTTTGGAAGATTTTATTTATTTATTTATTTATTTGACAGAGAGAGAGCGAGAGAGAGAGATCACAAGTAGGCAGAAGGCAGGCAGAGAGAGAGAAAGGAGGAAGCAAGTTCCCCGCTGAGCAGAAAGCCTGATGCGGGGCTCCATTCTAGAACCCTGGGATCACAACTGGAGCCAGAGGCAGAGGCCCAACCCACTGAGTCACCAGGCGCCCCACCCCTCCGAGGTATCTTTTATCAGCCAAGACAGCCAGAGATCAAACCAAAACCAAAAGCCAAACCAAAACCAAAGCCAAAAACCAGAGATCAAAATATACCCATCTTGTGTAAGTCCTGCTTATCACTCACATAAATTTTTTTAATTATTGTTTTTAAGAACAAATATTAAGAACTATTTTTAAGGCATATTTAAGTCATCTAGATCAATGTTATCTAGCTCATTAAAAATTCCTTTTGAGTGTATGGTTTATAGTGTACGAATATTACATACAGGTGTACAAGCTCAAATAATACTAATGGATGATGTGTGTGATGAAAAAGCCCGGGACCCCTGTCCTGCGGGATAGAACATTAGGTCTCCAGGGTTCTCTCGCCGCCATCCTCCCCTGCCTTACCTCGCAGCCACTCTCAGCCATCGCTCCTCCCCTCCAGCCAGCTGGCCATTTCTGGAAGCTGGCACTACTCCAAGCTGTGAGCCCAGCTGCTCCTGCATCAGGTCACCTCCGATAACATACCTTTATCCTCCCACGAAGACAACAGGCTAAATCGTATTCTTTTAAGGAAACTCAGGGTTCCTAACCTTTAATTCCCTCCCCCTAACAGTGAGGCAGACTCTAAAGTATACCAGTAGCCACCATTTCAGTCACGTCTGTTTTGTCTCGTGTCGGACTACGACGCCGATGCTAATACTCTCATTCTAAAAGCGTCCGTTTAGATGGATCCACATGGTCGCTAGCCTAGCGGCTCATTATTCTTCACACCTTCCCCTTGCACAACTGTTGTGCAGTTTTCCTGCAGTCCGTGGGTGGTAGGCTTTGCCAGTGGCCCTACGGTCTCCCCGAAGTCAGTCCTGCTTCCAACCCTTGGCATCTGCGGGTCTGCCTGCTGCACACCCTTTGCTCCTGCCAGGTGCAGGCAAGAATGTGGAGGAATAATGCCTCCTGGGAGCAGCACCCCATTCTGAAAGAACAGGCGGATACCCCGGCTCTCCTGCCCTTTGGCCTCCTCCATCCGACACTGGCCACCGGGGTTCCTCAGTGGGATGAAGCTTCAGTGGTTCATGGTGGTGACTTGCTTGACAATGCACCTTTTCTGGCCTCCTTTACTTTCTGTCTCATTTCCCTACTTGCCTACAAATATTTCCTGGGATCAGCTCTCAAATCAACTTTCATTTAATAAGACTTACTTTGGGGGAACCCTAGAGAAGACAAGATCAATTTGAAATTCTCTTATTGCAGGTTTATGGATGGCAAATTCAGTTTGGCTCATCTGAAAACATCTTCATTGCCCTCCTATTCTTGGGAAATGGTTTTGATGAATCCACAGGCCCGGGCTGTCAGCTGTTTTGTCTCAGACTTTGAAAGTGCTATTCCGGGTCTCCTGTCATTCTAAGTATTATTCCTTTGTAGGTGATTCGCCCCTTCTCTCTGAGAAAAGATTTTTTCTTCGTCTCTGGTGTCCTGCAGATTTCACTATGATATGACTAGGTTTAGATATTTAAGAAATTACTTTCCTTGGCATAGATCGCTTTTACTGTATCTTTAAAAATTCTTGTCTTCCACCATTCTGGAAAAATCCTCAGCAATGATCTCTTTAAATATTGCCTCTCTTGGATTTTCTCAGACCTCCCCTTTTGAGACTCTAATTAGGCATAGGCTAAACATTTTCCTCTTCTGCCTTATCTTTGCTCTCTGCACTACATTCTGGTTAATTTCTGAAGCTCTTGCTTTCCGTTAGCCAATTTTTGCTTCAGTTGTTTCTAATCTGCTATTTAATCTCTTTATTGAGTTTTTAAAAATTCTGTACTTATATTTTTTATTTTAAAAGTTCTGTGTGTTTCTTTTCCCACTCAGACCCATCATTTTTTATTGTTCTCCCCGCCATTTTTGTGATTCCAACATTTATTTATTTACCATGAAGGATAGTTGGAAGAAAGGCAGGCAGAGACAAGGGCCCCTGCCTTAAGGGGAAACCACCCTAAAAGGATTTTACACCCACCCTGGAAGGACCCCTCCACACTTTCCCACGTGACAGGCAGATGACAAACTGACTGGATGCCAGGAGAGGGAGGGTGAGTCAGATTAAAATAGCCCTCCAAAAGCCCATAAAACCTCCTAGACATGGAAACTTTGGTGGCAACCCCATCAGGTTCCCTCCCTTTTGGGGAGCTTTGTATCTATCACTCAATAAACTTTGTACTGTCTGCTTTGCACAGTCGCTTTTTATCACTCAATAAACTTTGCTTTGCTGCCCACCACTCTTCGTCTGGTCTACCTCTTCGCTCTTCAGAACCACGTGACCAAGAAGGAAAAGAAATCCTATAGCCCTTAGATGTTTCCTATATTACTATTTTATAGCCTTTATTTGGTAATTCTAGTATTTAAAGTTTGGAGGGTCCTCATTCTTCGTAAGTGGCAACTTACGAGGAACGTTTTGGCTGATTCCCTCTCATGGTGCCTTTTTCCTTATTGATCTTTTTGGTAATTAGTGCATATTTGATCTTAACCTATAGGAACCCTCAGGGTCTAAACTGAAGTTGCTTTTTTCCAGAAGAAACTTTCATTTTTATCTGCAGGCAGGGGCCACTGCCTTCAGGGACCATTTGGCCCCTTCCAGTATCCTTGGCTTAATCTAGAGTCCAAGGTTCACCTTTGTGACCCAAGATGTAGGCCCTGTTATGGGCGGAATTGTCTCCCCAAAATTCATGATGAAATCCCAATCCCCAGTACCTCAGATTGAACCCATAACCATATTTAGAGATAAGCTCATTAAAGAGGTGATAGCATTAAAATTAGGCAGAAACCCTAATCCAATCAGGGTCAGTCCTTCATCCAATATGACTGGTTCCCTTCCAAGGGAGGCAAGAGCACAGAGATGAACATGTGAAGAGGCAGTGAGATGGTGACAGTCCTCAGGCCAAGGAGAGTGGCCTCAGAGGGATCC
Organism: Meles meles; assembly: GCF_922984935.1. Lineage (NCBI taxonomy): Eukaryota > Metazoa > Chordata > Mammalia > Carnivora > Mustelidae > Meles > Meles meles. The sequence goes on from NC_060071.1 coordinate 75,255,638, forward strand.
AGGCCTGTTGGTGCCTTGATGTTGGACTCCTAGACTTCAGAATTGTGAAAAAATGAAATTCTGTTGTTTCAGCCAGCCAGTGGGTGGTATTTCATGATGGCAGCCTAGCCAACTAATACAAGCTCCCTAGTGCAGTTCATTAGGATTTGCCCTCAGGGTAACTGCAACTTGCCTCCTGTGTGCTGATTATTCACCACCCTGGTTTCAGCACTCGCATTTTAATCTCTGCCCCTGGGAAATGTCCCTCACTTCCTACAAGCTCACTGATGCAAAGACAATATGTTTCATTGCAGATCTAGCTGTTTTGTGGGGGTATCTAGGCAGGGCCTCTGGTCAGCCAGGCTGCTAGGAATGCTACATATTCTACCGCTTCCTGAAGTACCACTTTAACTCTTCTTCTGTTATGACACTGTCCTGAGTGACCTTCTCCTGAGGCAATCCTTTCCCTCCTTAACACCTTAGCATTGTATAGATGTCATTTACTGCCATTCAGTAATTCATTTAGAATTAGTCACCGACTATTTCCTTGAAAACAGAGGCCAAATCTTACACTTCTCACACAGCTCACAAGGTACCCCAAAGCACCATAGGCCCATGTTTCATGTTTATGAAATGAGTGAATATAACATGAAAAACAAAGGACCAAAACTGTTAGCTGCCCGTACTACACTGAACAGACCACAGGAACCACGGAGTTGAGTGCGACTAGGAAGTGAGCCAGATATGCTTTAGCTACCAAAGCCTCACGTCTGAGGCCAGATTCATAGACAGCCTTTGAGGAGTGAGTGAAAAAACCCTCCATTATTGGTCAGAAAACACCCCCGAAGGAAATGAAAACTGAAGTGAATCAGATCAGCCATCTTAATTTACTTTGCAAACCCTGCTCTTCGTGAGAAACAGCAAAAATAATAGAAACTAAATTTATCTGGCACTGCCTCACACCAGAAAGGAAAATACAGTCACCTGTTGTGACTCATGCAGCCTGTTTGGCAATGATTTCCAGATTCCTCTTCCAATTAAGAAGCAAGACGGAAGATCTAAGATTGTTTAGTTAAGTCTGTGTAGCTACAGATATTAGGCCACAACCACATGGAGGCACTTAAAATATGAGGATTTAATCTGAAAATAAATTCTGATCTTTAAAGATTGTATTTATTTATTTTTGTGAGAGGGACAGAGCACACACATGCACACAAGTGGGGGCTAGTATGGGCGGGGTAGAGGGAGAAGGCAGGCTCCCCATTGAGCAGGGAGCCTGATGTGGGACTCAATGCCAGGACTCTGGGATCATGACCTGAGGCAAAGGCAGCTGCTTAACCAGATGAGCCACCCAGCTGCCCTGAATTCTGATTTTTAAGTTTACTGAGATTTCAGGTTTCTTCTATTGATTGTGCCATATTGGGGGGGGGGGGCGCTGGCTCTGTCCAAAGAGCATGCGACTCCTGATCTTAGGGTCGTGAATTTGAGCCCCATGTTGGGTGTAGGGATTGCTAAAACAATAAATTAAAAAATTTTTTCTATGTCATATATTAATAAAAGGGATTAAGCAGAAAATAAAGATTTAATAGCTATATAACCATATGCTCTGAAATCCTTTGCTATTCTAAAGCTTGATTTTTATTAGTTTTTTAAAGTAATCTCTACACCCAACATGGGGCTCAAACTCACAACCCTGAGATCAAGAGTCACACTTTCTACCAACTGAGCCCACCAGGCTCCCCTAAGTCTTGATTTTTTAAAAAGCTAAGAAAGATGCAAAAGGAGAAGAGGGAGGTGGAGCTGGGAAGGAGAATTGGGTGTGGGATGGAGGGATACGCACGGCTGAGAGGAGTAAGGAACCAAGGCCACCTTTTGGCGTGACTCAGGAATCTGGATGTGGGTCTCTTCCCTTCAGTTCTGAGGGGCTCCTGGAGAGGTTCTAAGCAGGTACTTGGAGTCTGGGACAAGACAGTCAGCTGTAAACCGTATGTTACAGGTCCTGCCTTGTAACTGGGGGCGTTCTGTGTTAGTGATACAGGAGCGGCCACGTCTTCCTTAGCTATGATCTGAGGGAATAATGTTAGGAGCAAGCTTATTCTTAGGTCAGTGCAAACCCCCTCAAAAGTGGACTAAATTTGATTTAGATTCTTCAGTGGACTCCATTTTCTGAAAGGCCATGACATTAAAAGATGATGTAGCCTTGTAATCAGAATTTCGATGGTCTCTATAGACTTGTCTTCCTATCGTGTGTGTGTGTGTGTGTGTGTGTGTGTGTGTGTGTGTGTGTCTGAAACAAACTCACAGCCTGCTTACATTTACCTTCCTTTCTCTTAAGGGAAGGGACAACTGTCCACAAAGGAGCCCAGATTGATTGTTTTCTAGCCCAGCACTTGCATAGCTGGTGACGTGGAGGGATATCTATTTACTTAAGTGATATGTCTGTATCCCTCTTTTGTTAATAAATCGATATCCCTTCATACTCATTTCATGAAAAAAAAAAACAAAAACAAAAACGCAATCCGCGAATTTCCTACAAATCTTTTTGTGTCGCACACATATTTCAACTTCTGTCTTCACCTCATGAAAACACAACAATTTCCTGTTGACTTGATTTGTCTCATGCACATCTATTAGATCTTATGACTAAGGCACGCCACCTTCTGAAGAGGACCTAAATAACCTACCTGTAATTCTAGTTCTTTTGTAATAGACCCACAACTGGTTTCTCTTCCTGGTCTAGTTAAGGCAGGTGATTTGGAGGTAATTTTTCTATCCCCTTCCCCACGGGAGTGGGGGAGGTAATGGGGTGAGCTGCCCGTCTGTGTCAGAAACAAAAAGAAATATGATATCCAAAGGGTTTCTGGGGAACCGTAATAAATAGTTTTCACTTATTACAGTTTTTATAGTCCAATCCTCCAAGGTACATAAAACCAGCACACTGAGGTAGGGCAAATGAGTCTACGCGTCGGATCTCAGCTTTCTTGTCTCACAGAACGCCCCAGAGAATACCTGAACCTCTCTGTAAGCCAACACCAAGGTTAAAAATACCTCTCTCTGCTCTGGCTGAGGGAGAGCAGGGCTTCACCTTGAAGACTAGCGGTTAAGGCCACAGCCACTGCTTCCTGACCTGGGCATTCCTGCTTCTGGAAAGATGCTCAAACACAAGGGTGGCCCACCAAACTAGAAGCATAGTGGGGACAGTCTTGAGCTGTCATAGAAATTTCAGAAGAATTGAGAAAGGCTTTCTCCTGGGCAAAAATACATTCCCTATTCTAACAAAGAGCTACCTAAAATTCTCTCTCTGGTGGATGCCTATAGCAGTAGACAAGTGAAAATGCAAATCCTCCCAAGAATGGTAACATACATCAATGCGTGAACAAACAGCAGCAACAAAAACCCTGTAGTTGTTGAAAAAGTCCTATGTGCAGGACACCTGCGTGGCTCAGTAGGTTAAACCTCTGCTTTCGGCTCAGGTCATGATCCCAGGGTCCAGGGATTGAGTCCTGTTCCACGCTCCTTGCTCAGTGGGGAGCCTGCTTCCCCCTTTCTCTCTCTGCTGGCCTCTCTGTCTGCTTGTGATTTCTCTCTCTGTCAAATAAATAAATAAAATCTTTAAAAAAAAAAAAAGTCCTAGGGGTGCCTGGGTGGCTCAGTGGGTTAAAGCCTCTGCCTTCGGCTCAGGTCATGATCCCAGGGTCCTGGGATTGAGCCCCGCATCGGGCTCTCTGCTCCGCGGGGAGCCTGCTTCCTCCTCTCTCTCTGCCTGCCTCTCTGCCTAGTTGTGATTTCTCTCTGTCAAATAAATAAAATATTTAAAAAAAAAAAAGTCCTACGTGCATATGCCTTTAAAAAAAAAAAGCTCTTATGGTACACAAGGCTATACATTAAAATTAGTTTTCTTCCCAGCCCATAGCTTCAGTCTCTCTGCAGTCATACTCATCAGAGTCAGGCAGATGACAGATGGATGTTCCTCTAGAGCGGTTCCCTTTGTTTCTTACCTATAGTGGCTCCTCCTGTCCCCCCTGTGTTTTTTTTGTTTTTTTGTTTTTTTTTGGTTTTTTTTTTTTTTTGCCTCCTTGCTTTCTTTGATGGATTGATTTAATCTGAGGGTAACTTAGCACTTGGAGCATTTCCTTCCCAGCTGCTGTTTAGTGTTCCATGATCCTAACAACAGGCCAAAGCTAACCTGTCTTAAGATGATCCCGAGGCTGGAGCACCTGGCGGGCTCAGCTAGATGAGCCTGTGACTCTTGACGCCAGGGTCATGCGGTCAAGCACCACACCCCGCAAAGAGATTACCTAAATAAAAACTTGGGGAGGGGGGCGGGGAATATGATCCAGAGGTTCCGCATTTCCTTGAGCAGAAGAAATAGCTGAGATCACTTTAAAGGGGCTTCTCTGAGTAGGTCACATGTTCATAGAACAAATGCTTTATTCCACAAAACGTGGTAAAATATTTAGGGTTTGGGGTAGATTAAGTTTTAAAATTAGTGGCTCTTACAAACTTTGACAATGAGGTAAAACTTCAAAAGTCCCATCTTCTTCTATTTCTTCTTCTACTACTGGATTCACTGTTGCTACTCTTGATTTGTCAGTTATGGGGTTAGGGCAGAGGGAAGGACCAGGCAGAACAGATAGTTAGACTGAGATCGGAACCAGCAGTGGGGGGCAGGCTAGCGCTGTGCTTCAGAAAGTGGAAACAGACAGATCTTGCTCCCAAGGAAAAAACAGAGGTGTTTCCTTAAATATCCTAATTTCTTTTATGGGGATTTATTTTTTTTCAATTTAATTTTATTTTTGTTTTATGGGGATTTCTTCCAGGCCGTGTCAGGGCTCCTATTTTTGACTTATGAGATTCCAAAAGTAGACTTATAAGTAGACTCCGGTCCATGTAACAAATAAGTAAGTAGGTTTTGGGTTTCATGAGACTAAGATACATGTGTTCAATCAGTTGATATGTGTGCTATATTCTATGCCATTGTCATTTATGTCCTTCAGCCTTTCTGTGAGATGCTCTCACCATTTTATAAAATACACTGAGAATTCTGGCACTTTAAAAATGTTTAACCCAAATCTCTGTTTTAGATCTAACATGCAGGTTACAGGAAACTTAAGGAACAGAGAAACAAGCTAAGCTCCATCCAGAGGACGCCATCACCAGGAGGCTGGTATTCTACTAATCAGCCCATCCTAGTCCCCAAAGAGCCAGTAGCAGGAGAAAAGGGAATGTTGTAGATGAAGAGAAAATAGGGACATAAAAAAACAGGTGTGATGTGTGCTCCTGCTATTAGAGCCTAGTTTCTTTCTTTCTTTATTTTTGAAAAAGATTTTGAAGTAATTTGTATACCCAACGTGCCCCTCTGACTCAAACCCTACGACCAAAAGTCACATGCTCTATTGACTGAGCCAGCCAGGAGCCCCTGGGATCCACTTTCGATGAACAACTATAAAGGAAGTTACTGACAATTTGAGAAATTCTAACTGGGACTTGTATATTAAGGCATGTAATTAGGTAATTTAACTTTGGTTCAATGAGAAAATGTTATCTTGACTATTAAAAAAAGTCCCTATTTTAAAAAGAGGGTATCCCGAAGTTAAAAAGCAAACTGTGTCTTGTCCCTCCCTCCCACGAAACTTTGAGTTAAGATGTAAGATGAAGGTTGCCAGGTCAGGGTAGGGTGCAAGGCTGTGCTACATTTTTATTTTTCTTCTGGTTAAAACCAAGTGTCATCCTGGACAACAGTGTGTGTGTTGGGGTTGGGGGGTGTGGGGGGGGAAATTTCAGCAAATGGAAATGTTTACAGCCATGCAGGTCTTTCTGAGTTGCTTCTTTGTGGGCAGTGAGTTCTGTGAAGTTTTGCTCGTCAGCAGAGCGGCGCCTGTGTTATGTAAAGCCCCAGGGTTCCTGCATCACAGTATTTAAGCCTTCTTACCCACATCCTGTCACATTCAGCTGCAGATGTGGGAAGAAGCTCCAAGCGGCACGAAAGCCTACCCTGGTATACTGTGGGTCAAGATGAGCTGCAAGGGCTCTGTGTTGGGAGGGAAGGCAGAGGGAAAGCCAGTGGGTCCCTGGGCTGGCTGGTTTGGATTGGCCCTGTGGCTCCCACAGTCATAGCTGCCTGCAGTGGTCCGTCCTCCCTGCCCCGCCCCCCACCTAGGCCTCTACCAGAAACTCAGGAACAGCTTCCCCTTGGGACTATTTAAGCTCATCTCTGTCAGTCCTCTATTTCTCAAGTCTGGCACCCGCGAGCCCTGCTGGGCCTGGCTGATGCTGAAGGCCGTGTCCTTCTACACATCCAATCTGCAGCTTTGATGAATGGGCGAGGAGGGCGGGAAGGGGGAAGGGATGTCTGAGGATGCCAGGCCCTGAGTGTTAACTGAGTATTTGAATGTTGCCGGGGAGCTCTCTGAGCGGACACCACAATGCCCATCTGTCCATTAGCAGTAGGCTATGGATTAGAAGTGGTAGAAGGGATATCTTTAAATAGATTTCTTTTTTTGTTTGTTTGGTTTCAGGCCTAGTGATTGAGGTCACTCTGGGCGAAGCTTCAGAAGTAGCAGGAAGCTCTGGTCAGAAGCTTGGGGTTTTACATTTCACAACCATTATCCTCCCTCCCACTTCAATGGAAGAGAAAAAAGTTAGGTGGGTGGGGTAGTGGAATGAGGAACAGGAGTCCTCAGTCTAGGAAACTCAGAATTATAAAACATTACAATACATATTTTATCCGACCGAATCTCTGTGGAGGAGGGTTCCGCTTAGCACAGCTCACCTTCCTCCGGGAATCCTTGGTGCCCACCACGCCAGAGGTCAGCCCGCCTCCCTGTTCCTTTGAGCCCACTCACTTGCTGATAAAAGGCAGGAGCTCAGACCTGGTTTCCGCTCCGTGGAAGGACTGGACTTAGCCCAAGTCTTAGCTTTCCGTCCTAGCTCCGGCGCTTGCTGGCTGTGCTGTTTTAAACATTTCTTTCCCTGGCGCTCAGCAGCTCGCAACGACGACTGACATCAGACTTTGTTGGGGGCAGTTCTGGGGTGAGGAGACAGGAGAGGAGAGAGACAAAGAGCCGTGTGGACTTTCTTCCAGGTCTACAGTTCCTCCCCTCCGCCCTCCAAGTTGCTCAGTCATATTCAAACCTTATTAAAGTTCTTATAGTATTGATCATGTATCGTTTCTTTGTAATTCATTCTTTGGAAGTTTAAATTTGCAAGTCATCCTTTTGTTATTCTTTCAACAGTGTGGCATTAGCACCCAGTGGAAGCAGTGCCCTGGGCTCCTTCCTCATGCTCGGGCTGGGGTGGGGGCGGGTGGGGAGAGGGCGGGGTGGTTAATTTTGCCTCCAAGCCTTACATCACTGTTTACCAATTCTTTCCTCCCTGCCTCATCACTTAAGCGCCCATAAAAATGGCATCTCCCTTTAGTGACTGTACATCGAATAATGACGTTGTTACCTTCAGCTCCCGGGTCGGGGCGGTCTGCCTGTTTTCCCTCCCTCTTTGCAATCTCGGGCCTCTTCCGGAGTTTTGCGGAAAAGAACCTGGTTGAGTGCTGCCACCTGCTGGCCAAAGTGTATATAACTAAGGAGCTGTGACAAGGAAAATGTTAAAACCTGAGGTTTCCAAGGCAAGGCCCTGTGATGTCACGGGGTTGCTGCTTTTCACATTATTCTGTTAGCAACCTATAAGGCAAAGAAGGAATCCACAACTAACGTTCAGAGAAAAATAACTTGACTTTCAGAGAAAAATAACTTTAGAAATAGCTGCTTGAATCAAAGTTTTTAAACTTTCTATGTTGAAATAATTAGAGATTTACAGAAAAGTGATAAAACAGTACAGAAAGTTCCATTCACCCTTTATCCAGCCTCCCTTAATTTTTTTTTAAAGCAATAGAAGTTTTTTTTTTTTTTAAGATTTTATTTATTTGACAGACAGAGATCACAAGTAGGCAGAGAGGCAGACAGAGAGAGAGGGGGAAGCAGTCTCCCTGCTGAGCAGAGAGCCCGATGTGGGGCTCGATCCCAAGACCCTGAGATCATGACCTGAGCTGAAGGCAGAGGCTTTAACCCACGGAGCCACCCAGGTGCCCCCAGCCTCCCTTAATTTTAACAGCCTATTTGACCATAGTGCCATTATTGGAACTAGAGAATTAATACTGACACGATACTTTTAGGTACATTACAGACCTAATTTGATTTTTGAACGTTTTCGCTCGAATGTTCCTTTCCTTGTCCAGGATCTAACTCAGGAGCTCATGTTGTCACGTTTCCTTAGTTTTCTCTGATAGTGACAGGTCCTCTTGACCTTAACATTTTTTTTTTTTTTAAAGATTTTATTTATTTATTTGACAGATATCACAAGTAAGCAGAGAGGCAGGCAGAGAGAAAGGAGGAAGCAGGCTCCCCACTGAGCAGAGAGCCCGATGCGGGGTTCGATCCCAGAACCCTGGGATCATGACCTGAGCCAAAGGCAGAGGCCCCAACCCACTGAGCCACCCAGACGCCCCTGACCTTAACATTTTCGAAGAGTACTGGTCAGTTATGTTGTATAATGTCTCTCATTTTGTCTGACAATTTCTTATGATTAGATCGAAGAAACATGTTTTTGTTAGCCCATCATGTAAGGGGATACGTGATGTTAATATGACTTATGAACAGTGATGCTAACTTTTTTTTTTTAAGAATTTTTTTAAAGTAATCTCTATACCCACTTGGGGCTCAAGGTCACGACCCCCAAGATCAAGAGTCACAAGTTTCGGGATACCACTGGCTCAGTCGGTTAAGTGTCTGCCCTTGGCTCAGGTCATGATCCCAGGGTGCTGGGATGGAGCCCCGGGGAGCCTGTTTCTCCCTCTGCCTCTCCCCCACTCATGCACACTTGCTCTCTCTGACAAACAAATAAAATATATTTTTAAAAAGTCACATAGTCTAGTCAGCCAGGTGACCTCCCCACCACCCATCGTGTTGCCAACTTGGACTTCTTACTTAAGGAAGTATCTGTCAGTTTCTCTGATATAGAGTTATTATTTTCCTTTTTTAAGTTGATGGGCATCTTGTGCCAAATACTGTGAGATTTTGCACACGTCCTGTTTACCATACTTTCAACTACTGCTATTAGCATTCATCAGTGGTTCTCACTTGCAGTGATTATTACTGTGATTTTGCCTAGTGGGGACTATTGCCATCATTCCTACATTTTGAAACCGGAATTCTACTGTAAGAGAGGGCTGTTTCTACCTCCCTTCCTTCCTTTCTCCCTCACTCTCTCTCTCTTTCTTTCTTCCTGCATATCGGTATGTACTCTTGGATATTTATTTTATTCCATAGGTTAGAATCCAATGCTCTCATTTTTTATTTTGTTGTTCATATGGTCCAAGCTTAGGCCTTTTGGGAGCTTTTTTAAGTCTGCTCCTTTGCTCTTCAGCATGTACTGTCAGTTTTTAAATAACAACATTACTGAGATATAATCCACCTGCCATAAAATTCATGCTCTTCAAGTGTATAATCCCATGGTTTTTAGATTATTTTATAAGGTTGTGCAGCATCACTACTACCTAATCCTAGAACATTTCCATCACTCCCAAAAGGAATAACCTATTACCAGTCACTCCCTATTTCCCTTTTCCTCAGCCCCTGGCAACACTAATGTCTACTTTTCTTTTTTCTGTGGACTTGCCTATTCCGGACATTTCATATAGATGACATTAAAGGGGAGCAGACACCTGAAAATGTGTCACTTCGGCATGTGGTTTATTTGATTATTTTGAGCCGAAGTCAATCAAGACACTGTAGACTCAAGAAAAAACTTTTATCTCTCCCCTAACTACCGAACAGAATTTAGATCCAGGGCCTGACCCAGAGAGAGAGCTGTTACCACAGACAACTTTTTATGTGAAAGCCCTATCCGTATGGCAGGGTAAACACCTGATTACCAAACATCTGCTCTGTGAATTACCTTCCTTCCTTGGAAGCCCCAGGTCCATATTCTTTTGCTCAGGCTGGCGTACGTGTCTTCGCAACCTCACTTGCCCTTGTGTCTCCTGCCTTTGGGGCTCCCTTACATGCAAAATTAAATTTGTTTTTCTCCTGTTCGTCTATTTTATGTCAATTTAATCATGAGACCAGCCAAAGAACTTAGAAGAGGAGAAAGGACACATTTTCTGGCCCTACAGAATCATACGGTATGTGGCCTTTTGTGTCTGGCTTCCTTCCCTTAGTGCCGTGTTTTTGAGGCTCCTGCAATTTGTGGCAGGTATCAGTTCCCCATTCCTTTTTATAGTTGAATAACCATGCATTCTGTAGATATAACTCATTTCGTTTATCTAACGAACACTTAGTTTTTTCCATTTTTTTGGCTCTCATGACTAATGCTGCAATGAACATTCATGCACAGGTTTTTGTGTGAACATGTTTTCAGTTCTTTCGGTGATATACCTACGAGTGGAATTGTTGCATCAAATGGTAATGCCATGACTAACCTTTGGAGGAACTACCAACTTGTTTCTAAAGGGGCTGCACCTGTTCACATTCCCACGAGTGACATGTGAGGGTTCCGGTTTCTCTACATCCTCACCAATACTTGTTCTTGTCTTTACCATAGCCATCCTAGTGGGTATAAAGGAATATTTCCTTATGATTTTGATTCTCATTTCCTTAATGACTAATGATGTTGAGCATCTTTTCATGTAGCCAGTGCATTGGTCTGATGGAAGGAGACTTTATATACAGAAATAGCCTCCCTGGCCACCTCCTCTGGTGGGCAGAGCTGTATATGGCAGCCTTAGATGCTATGGAACTGAGAAGGGATGGGGCAATCCTTGAGTTAGGCATAAACTGAGGAGGCAATCAAATGTTTGTCTAGAAGGCACCTGGCATATAAGGTAGAACTGCAGTTAAGGAAACAAAAAATCCTTTCTTATGATCAGATGGCTCCAGGTTGGTCTTAGCTCTTCCCAAAGGATGATAATGTACTGATAATGCAGTTTTTCGGATGCCTCAAGTGTTCTGGGCATATGGCAGGATATCTTCTGAGCCAGTGGGTTGACTGGGCTTAGTTGGGTTATTACTAGGTGGACCAAGGACACACTTAAGGTACCAAAATTTGAGAACAAATTTTGGAAAGCCTGTGATGTTTGATCTATTAAGAAAAGGATTAAAGTAGTTATCACAGGAAAAACAGAATTTGTCTAACTTCCTTCCATGTACTCTAGGTTTAGTATTGTCTTGAGTTTGAATCCTGCGTCGGGGTCTTGTGGGGAGGAGGTGGGTGAAAGGAGGGGTAGCATAATCTTTTCAGTGCTGTCTGTGGGATTTATCAGAATGTGTTCTAGTGGGAAGAGCCTCTGAGTCTTAATCTCTGATTTTACAAAAGAGGAAGCTGAGGCTCAGAGAAGTTAAATCCTTGCTGTATAAAGTGTGGTCTGTGGACCAGCATCACAGCATTGCCTGGAATCTCAGGTCTCACCTTAGACTTACGGAATCTAAATATGCATTTTTAACAAGAACTCTAGGTGATCTGTGTACAAAGTGGTTTGAGAAGCACTGGGTTGAGAGATTTATTGAGAGTCATAGAGACAGCGAAGCCAAAAGTAGGACCAGCCTCCTACCTGCTGTGTATTTATGTTTTTGATGTCACAATTTACTTTTTATATTGTGTATTCATTAATAAATTATTATAGCTATACTTATTTTTGATACATTTGCCCTTTAACCTTTATACTAGAGTTAAGTGATTAACACACCACTGTATGACAGCATTAACACATTCTGAATTTGAATATATATTTACCTTCACCATTGTGTTATATATTCTCATATGTTTTCATGTTACTAACTAGTGCCCTTTCATTCCAGCTTGAAGAACTCCTTTCAGCATTTCTTGTAAGGCAGGTCTAGTGCTGATTTCCCTCACTTTTGTTTGTCTGGGAAAGTTTTTATTTCTCATTTCTGAAGGACAACTTTGCTGGACAGAGCATTCTTGGTTGGCAGATTTTTTTTTTCTTTCAGCACTTTTAATATAACATCTCAATCGATCCTGACCCTCTGCTGATAGCCTTTTGGGGTTGCCTTGTACATTACTTCTTTTCTTTTTCTTTAAAGATTTTTATTTATTTATTTGACAGACAGAGATCACAAGTAGGCAGAGAGGCAGGCAGAGAGAGGAGGAAACAGGCTCCCTGCTGAGCAGAGAGCCCGACTTGGGGCTCCATCCCAGGACCCTGGGATCATGGATCACGGATCATGACCTGAGCCGAAGGCAGAGGCTTTAACCCACCGAGCCACCCAGGTGCCCCACATTACTTCTTTTCTCTTGCTGCTTTTAAGTTTCTCTCTTTGCCTTTGATTTTTGGTAGTTTTTATTTTATTGTGTCTTGGAGATCTCTTTAAGCTGAATTTGTTTGGGTATCTATGAGCTTCATGAACTTGGATATCTAAATCTCTTCCCAGATTTGGGGAGTTCTCAGCCATTTTTTCTTTAAATAAGCTTTCTGCCCCCTTCTTCCCCTCTTCTCCTTCTGGAACTCCAATAATTTCCAGTATTGATGGTATCCCAAAGATCACATAAGCTTTCCTCATTCTTTTTTCTGTTTTCCCTGGGTAATTTCAAAAGTTCCTGTCCTCTAAACACACAGATTTTTTCCTTCTGTCTGATCCATTCTGCTGTTGATGATCTCCCTTGCATTTTTCATTTCATTCATTATATTCAGCTTCAGAATTTCTGCGTGTTTTTTTTTTTGATAGGGTTTTCATTTCTTTGTTAAACTTCTCATTTCGTTCATGTATTATTTTCCTGATTACACTGAATTGTTTTTCTGTGTTTTCTTATAGCTTCCTAAAAACAGCTATTTAAAATTCTGTCTTGGGTAAAGTGCAGATCTTCATGTCTTTGGAGTAGGTTACTGGAGGATTATTGTGATCCTTTGATGATGCCACGTTTCCTTGAATTTTCTTCTCCCTTTAAGTCCGGTATTGCTGCCTTCAGATTGAAAGTGGCAGTACACCCTCCAGTCTTTACTGCATAACTGGGAGAGAAAAACCTTCCCTAAGCCCTGCTATAGATTCTGAGGTTTTCTCCACCTTCTATGGATACACCTGCTCCATGCTTCTTGCTTCCTCGTGTGGCAGAATTCTTAGGCTCTGTGCTCTCTCTCTCTCTCTTTTTTTTTTTTAATTTTATTTATTTATTTGACAGAGAGAGAGGTCACAAGTAGACAGAGAGGCAGGCAGAGAGAGAGGGAGAAACAGGCTCCTCACTGAGCAGAGAGCCTGATGTGGGGCTCGATCCCAGGACCCTGAGATCATGACCTGAGCCAAAGGCAGAGGCTTAAACCACTGAGCCACCCAGGGCCCCTCTGTGCTCTCTCTTGATCCATCAGTATACCAGGCTGAGTGCTGACAGGCTCCCTTTTGCTTCCTCAAGGGTGGTTGCTAGAGCTCAATTTTGTGGTCTCTCCCTGAACCAGAGATTTGGGCTGGTGCAGGCCTGTGAGGGCTCCCTAGCCATCTGCCAAAGCTCTCTCTCACCTCTGCTGGGGGCACACGTAGGGAACTGGCCATAAGGTGTGTGTGAGAGTGAAGGGGTCAGACTCGAGGGGTGCTGGGGGTATCTCTGGCCAGCTGGGGGGGGTCTATGGTTGAAGCATTCCCTAGTAGATCATGGGTGAGCTTCTTGATGGAGTCTATGACATGGTTATTAGGATCGATGGCTCTTTAGTGCCTTCTGAGAGTCCTTTTACTGTGCCAGCCACTTCCTGTCCCCCAGTGGTGAGCTCACAATTTACTACTCTAGACGGGGTGAAAAAGAAATGGGTTTCTTTGGCCCTGTCCTGCACAGCTGTGGAAGTTGGGCGTTCACTCACCTGGTTTCACTTTCCATTGTGGGAGAAATCATGCACTCATGGAGAAAGGGTAACGTAGTTAAGGTCAAACTGTTCCTCTTACTCTCTCCAATGCATCCAAATTCATATATATATATATTTTTTTTTCTTTTCTTTTCTTTTTTTTTTCTCTACAGTGGTGTTCTGGAACCTCAGCTGCACTCCTGGACTTTCACAGAAGATTTCTTGTTCATGGGTAATTGTCTAAGATAATGTTCTCCAGGGGCTCCTGGGTCATGGGCAAGAGGCACTGTAGTCAGTTCCTGGTCCATTGCAGGGTCCACAACTGGAACTGAGGTCTGTATGTTTAGTACCCTGTAAGGGTTGGCAAGACTTCTCCTGAGTCCCTTGGCATATGGTGCTGGAACCCATAGCTCCCAGGAAGGCAGTTGTGATCTAGGGTGGATACCAAGTTGTTGACGGGGGATAGGGAACAAGGAACATCTTATTTGGCCAACTTACTGATGTCATTCCCTGGGTGTCAGTTTTCAACAGCTGTTTTCTTAGATTTCTTAGGTTAAGAAAAGATGCCATATCCTATGATTGAAATCCATGTTGTTTTTGGAGATTTGGCTTTTGAGATCTAAACGTCTCCCCAGCAAAATGAAAAATCTTAAAGAAGAAGCCAAAGACAAAAATTCTCCTGCTTAATGTTTTCTAAGGAATTGGCTGATGTAATAAACACTGTGTGGTCCTGACCATGGCAGCTTAACTAAAATTCAAGCAGAGGGAAGTCAATGACCTCGGTGTGGAGACTTCTAGTGGTAATATATTAGGGGGTTGGTGGTGGGAGTAAAGTTTAAAACACCCAAAAGGAGAGTAAGATGAATCCTCCCCCATACCTCCTTCATGTTCATGAACATACTGAATGCATCATGTTTCCATGAATGGGGTCCCTGAAAGTAAGGACCCTGCCTAGTAGGGTGGAAATACAGAAAACTTTGGAAATAATTGAAACTGGTTATATCTTATAGATATTTATTTGCCACCTGCACTCAGTATGTACGCTATTTTCAGCATTTTAATGAAATAGAAGAAAAACACTGACCCCATCTGGAAGGTTTCCAACTTCCTTCTGGCTTCCCTTCCCCTGGGCTTCATTTACAAGGTCTTCTGCAGCTGCTCTTAGTCCCTCTAGGGCCTCCCTGTGGAGCTTTCCAAATCTACCCAAACTAGGTCCACTCTGACAAAGACTCTTCATAGTTGAACTTTCAGGAGATTCTGTTTGGGATGCCTCTAAGGAGTCTCTTCTTCTTTGTCAGGGTCAAAGCCCACTTGCCATTCAAAAATTTCTTCTAGACAGGTGCACTCTAAACAGTAGTTGTTTTTCTTTTCTTTCTGGTGTCCTGGTACTTGGGCGTTAAACTGGATATCTCTTCAGGGTCAACCCACTGGACCACTTGGCAAAGCCCAATTCACATTTTACTCTACATCTTTGCTGCATAGCCCCTAACTTTAGAGAACATAAAGTAATTGCTAGAATATGCCAAGAAAACAGTCCTACTCTGATACTGAAAACATGGAAAACCTAACTCAGAAATTCAGTTTTTTTAACTAGAAAAAAATCTGCATTTTAAGATATTTAGCAATAATAAAAATAACTTAGATATATCAAGGATTTGACATATGCCAGACACTATACTAAGCTTTATTTACTTCTAATTTCTTATCCTTACAGGCACCCTGTAATATAGATACTTATCTCCATTTTACAGATGAGGAAACTGAAATTTAGGAAAGTTAAATCGTTAAAAAATGTGCCCAAGGTCACAAATCTAGTAATAAGCACAGCAGGAATTCCAGAACTAGTTTCCTTTTTCCCTGAACCAGTCCTCTTGATCAATCACTACACTCTATTAAAGGAAAGAAGATCCTAATTTCTCAGTCTTCCCCTAGCTCCTGAGCAACACACACACACACACACACACAGAGTATTTTACTGGTGAGGACTTTTTTTTTTTTTAATATTTTATTTATTTGACAGAGAGAAATCACACTAGGCAGAGAGGCAGGCAGAGAGAGAGGAGGAAGCGGGCTCCCTGCGGAGCAGAGAGCTCGATGTGGGGCTCGATCCCAGGACCCTGGGATCATGACCTGAGCCGAAGGCAGAGGCCTTAACCCACTGAGCCACCCAGGCGCCCCTCTGGTGAGGACTTTTAAAGGCCATTCTCTCTAATAACAATTTTTATTTCTTCTGAAAGTCAATCAGGTTAATATAAATGGCTAACATCTACAAATAAAATGTCCCACTTCCTTCCATTTAAAAACAGCCTCCTGCGACACCTGGCTGGCTTAGTCAGTGGGGCATGGGACTTTTGATCTCGGAGTTATAAGTTTGGGCTTCATGTTGGGTGTAGAGATTACTTAGAAATGAAATCTTAAAATAAATAAATAAACAAACAAACAGCTTCCTGTTCCACCGGGGAACATCATTTTCTTTTTCCTCTTGTGATGAGTCCTTTAAACCAGGACACTGGCTTGAGTTCTCAAACATGTCCCCCTCTCAGCTTCATCCTTCCTCCAAAGAAAATCCATGAGCTACTTGCTGATAATTGCGGAGAATAAAAACAAAAGAAGGCAAGAATTGTCTAAATTTAAAGTGCTGGAAAATCCAACATTTTATTTTACTACATTTTGGTGACTACATAAATGCTGAAACATTTTAACACTGAAAAGCATGATGGCGTCATCACTTGCTTTTTTTTCTTTTTTTCTTTTTTGCTTAGCAAACACAGCAGATGATATTGCACGGCATAAAGTGAGAACAGTAGCGAAGCTTAAAAAAAAATGAAAGAAACCTTAATGCAGTACAGGAGATACTCATAAACCAGAATAATGCCTAATGCATTACACTTTTTGTTGCTACACACAAAAATACAGAAGAAGCATTGGACAGAGAGAAGGAGAGAGAGACAAAATATTAGCGAACAACCATAACTGGGTACAATAATCATTTAGTCTGAAATGTAGATGCAACGTAGAAACTACCACTGCTTTCTAATTGACAAAGAAAATGACAGCAACATTTGTCTTTTATCAAAAATCTTCTAAGCCCCTCATGGTTAGGTTTTTAAATTAATTATTTAATTATGTATTTACCTTTTTTTTTTTTTTTTTTCCATTGCTAAGGAAGAACTCCCTCTGCTCTTGGAAGATTTTCTACTCTACTGATCTTTTTAAAATTTAATTTTAATTTTTTTTTTTTTTTTTTTTTTTTACCTGATGATTGTCTTAGGCACCCTCCTTACATAATAAACCATCAAGCTAACTTGAACAGGGAAACTGAGTCACACTCAAAGGATAGCTAAGGTCAAAGGTGTACTAAAAATAGAAGGGAGGAAGGGACAGATCTAAGTGAGTGACAGATGGGCTACCTTCTGAAGGGACAAGAAACACAGGGAGATATGAAGACAACTACCCAAGCAAGTGGAAGACAATGTTTTAAAGTTTATTTTGTTAAAAAATCCTTGTCACTTGGTTCAGATGGCAAATCTAAAATGAGCCCACAATGATTATGTAATAAATGCAGAACATACCACAAAAAATAAAAACCAAAACTAACACAGAAACAGAAAATATGACCTTGTGAATCCAACTCTGTTCAGCGTTTCATTGCTGATGGTAAGTCTACTTCCTCAACCATTTTCCTGGGCTTTCCGTAACTCGCTGCTCAGCATTTGTATTAAAAACAATAACTAGTCGATGCTTGCCAATCATCCTGCAGCTCAGAGCAGATTTATTGCCCTACTAACATATGTAACAAGTATAAAAATGTTTCTAAGAAAATGGAACATTTGACCCGAAGTCTAAGCCCTCCCTTTCTTTCCCCACCCCTAAGATCCCTGCAAAAGAAAATAAGATAAAATCCTTGTATTGAGAGGAAAAGTATTTACATCTGTGGATTTATGCCATGGAGTTGAAGCAACTTATTTCAGCAACGTAAAACAAAGCAGTGGGCACCGGCATTTCTGAGGATGCCCCTAGTTGACTGAGAATTATGTCTGTGTGCTGACCTAAAGCAGGACCGAGTATCTGAACAGCCTCGATTCTGGGATCCTGGGGTAGGGCCATCTCTGGTGTGGACAAGAGAAGTAGTGGGAAGATGAAGAGTGATAAGAGACCAACTCTAACAGGGCTAGGGGACATTCACTTGGGACTCTTGCCCTTTTGGTCTGGGCGGGGTTGGGGGGAGGCGGTATTTCGGGGAAATTGTAGGTAGCAGATTACAAGAAACATGTGGAGAGGAATGTGTAACTGTGAAGCATTTTCCTTGATAACTGGGGCCAAGCAATCAAATGTTGCTTCTTCTATGGGTCGGCCAGCCAGGTGGGAGATGGGCCAGCTACCTCTCAGCCTTGACTTTCTGTTAGGGCATGAAGCCATTATACTTTCCTTGGCTCTGCAGGAGGAACTGCCACTCTGCCCTTCTCCTTGCCTTGAAGCAGTTCAGAAACCCGGTGAAACTTCAGAGGATTTCCAAATTCAAGTTAGCTTGCCTCTTTGAGTTTTTTTCACACCCTTTACTTCTCATACCCATGTGAATGATTAAAAAAAAAAAAAAAAAAAGTAGCAAAGTAGCTCACAAATGCCGGTGCTTTTAAACATGAAACAACTCTTAAATTCTTTGGAATTTCAGGTCTAACCTGCAAAATAATCTTTTCTTAAAAAAATTAATAAATTAAAAGAACACAAATAAATGCCTTTCTCCTTTCTAAGTGACAAAAAGGACTACCTTGAAACACTCATTTTGGCATGTACAAGTTTTTTGAGGGGGGATCCTGGCAGTGTTCACAACACACACTGAAGTACATGCTAAGAAAAAGCTAAAGATACACCCTGCAGTTAAGAGAAGCTCTTGCCTTCAGCTTATCTTAGCATCAAGAACAAAAAGATTGTAACGTAAAGCTTTGGCCATTTCAATTCTACTATATACACCATAAAACTACACAGTCATAAATTAAAGCAGTGATTAAATAAGCTCATATAAAATGTAATTAAATTAAAAAAATCACAGCACATTATAGAGAAAAATAGGAACCAGTTTCACAAAAAGGAGATTATATATATATATATATATATATATTTTACCCTGTGGAAACAAATTTACTACGAAACACAAAAACTTCATAAGTAACCATCAAAATGAGAATCATTTCTTATTCCATTCTTGCATTTTTACACAACCCTTAACCCACCTGGGGGAACATTTCCGGAAATTAAGTCTTCCTTGAGCAACAGAGCAGTTCTGCCAAGAAAATAAACCCCAAACCGAAGGGGGGGGGGCGGGGGACATCCCAAACATACAAACTACAAAATAAATAAGAATTATAAAGTTTTTTTTAAAAGTAACCTTAACAATTATCAAACTAGTAAGTTCTGCCTTATCACATAGACTCTCTATACAACATAACCCTAAAACTTTATTACTATGAGGTATTTGGAGGAATTGGTAAAAGTGATGCACGGCCTGCCTGGTGAAGGGACTCGGTGAAGTTGGGGAACCTCGAGAGGGAATGAGGAGGAGGAGGAGGAGGAGGAGGAGCTTTGGTTTATCAGCAAGAAATTGGGGGGGGGTCATCCTTTGGTATCAAAGAAAGTTTCATTGCATGGTTGCACGGAAATAGCACCACGGTGAATAATTATTCCTTTTTTTTTTTTCATTAGTGGCCTTTCTAAGAGGCTGAGGTATTCAAAGAGTATAAGGTGAGAGGTCAACAGCGGTTTAACACTTTGGTTCAAGCAAGGCACTCGTCCTAGGAGTTTACAAAGTTTGCAACATGTTTGCCTAGAGATTTACAAGTAGAACTAGCAGTAGTAAGAGTAGTATTTCCTAATGTTGTTGTTATCATTTCGTATCATTATTATTAAGAATGAAGACAAGTTTACACACTGAGTGAAGAGTGAGGAAGGAAGGGGAGGTGGGGAGGGGAAAAGGTGGAGTTCCCTCTGCAGACCAGGCCGTGCATGAACATATCTTTGGTATTCTTTGGTATCATCAATGTGATTAAAATCACCAGTGGAAATCGAGTGAGGTAGCGTCTTTGGTTCACACTATAAATAGTAGATTTTTACATTTTTTTCTTTTTTTTCCTTTTTTTCCTTTTTTTTTTCCTTTTTTTTAACACGTGGAAGTAGCTATTTCTTACCTTCTGCTTCTTTGTCCTTACTATTTAGGAAATAGTTACCAAATGTACTGTAAAGCTAACCACACCACAAGAATAATCCAGAAGGCCAATCGCATCTCAAAATGGCCTCTGGTGTTTGAATGCACCCTAAACAACTAGATAGGAAAGGGAGAAGTGCTTTCTCTTTGTTTGCTAAATGCATAGTTTTCATCCTTTATGTACAAAGAAGGGAGGACCTTTCTTAGGGAAAATGCCTTTAGAGTTCATGTGAAAATGTCCTAGGACTCTTTGGTATAGCAAAGTTTGCATTTAATCTGCAAAGACGGATCATTCACCTGGGGTAGCAATGGGAGTGGCATGAGTCCAAAAGTAGCTTAGTACTTTCACTTTTTTGTCCTGGAAAAGTAATTATGCTTTTTTGGGGGGCAGAGTGAGCGACATGTTCAGTTGGAACGTCTGAATTTCTCCACATTCTCTCTGTGTTTGGGGATCTATGCCAGCTGGTTCCATTAGTTCCTGACATCCAGAACTCATTTACCTGAATACTTACTGAAATCTGGGCTTTTGGAGTGTCCAGACTTCACATCTCCCAGTCTCTCTCTTTGCCCCCTTTCAGGGAAGCATCTGGTCATGAGAGGACCTGAATGATTGATGGTCAAAAATAGTCTAACTTCCTCTACCAAAAAACCCCCAAAACATGTAAGTGTAGCACTGGAATAAACAAACATACAAATGAAAGAGTGAGGTAACTTTTTGGGTGAATTTTGTGAAAGGATTGAGAAATAACGGGTGAGCAAATGGCACGTGATCTGCTCCACTGAATGCGGTAGGTTAAGAAACCTGAGCCGTAAATTAATGCTACATGCCATGTTACAAGCAATAATCAGTCATGTATGATGTAACAGGTGTATTGCTCACGAGAAGCTGAGTTTGTCTATTATGATTTTGAAAAGCAAAGTTTGTGAGTATGCTTGAACAGTCTAGTAAAAAAATTGCTTTTCAGGCTCTGATTTGTGCATCTGTTTATGAGAAAATATATCTCTAGGCCCTGAAATTGTGTAATGGGTGCAAATTCAATGCTGGTATGAAAATTCTCTTTGGTGTTAGCAAATAGGATCACTGGATTATTTTTCAAAAACCATTATGATGGGAATATTAGAAATGTAGCAATATTCTTTGAGGCTGTGTCTACACAGTATCAAAATAATTCGTCAAAAATGTAAAATGCAATTAGATTAATCTGAAGGGGTAATATAGCAAAAACAAAACAAAAAAACATGGTGTTCTAATTCAACTTTTGTTTTTCCTGGGGTGCTGAATTTGGTAAGATTGTGTGTAGACACAGCTTGAGTTTCCCTGCATTTAAAATTCTCGTGTTTTAAATAAATAAGGCTTTCCTCCCTCCTAAATTATAAATATATAGTGGTACTCCTGGCCCCCTCCATTCCGGAGAGAGACAAAAAGTTAATAATCATTTTTTTCCTTTTGGTTTATGTCATTGACAAGATTATATGTTAAGCAAATCTCTAGGGGAGGCCATTGAAATGGTCTCTTTTAATAGCTGAAGTGTAATTGTGCCATATTTGGAAGGGAAAATTTTAAGCTGGAATTTGGTGTGAGATTAAAACAAATACTAAGACAAAATATGTCAAGGCAAATGCGCTATTTCATTAAAGGAGAAGCATGTGTTGGCTTACTTTTCTCATTCTATAGCAGATATGAAGGACAGCCAGACGGCTTGTAGGTATAGCTTCATCTCTCCAGGTGTGTGTCTCTTCTAGACCTAGACAAGATGCTCAGATTTGACCTTAGGGAGTTAGGTTTTTGTGTCAAGATGGTTCAATTTTTTTTTCTTTAACATTTTAATGACTTTCAATCAACAACTTTTGTGGAGATTACATTTCATTTTATGTTTCTAATTAGGTGTGGTAATTAACCAAGAGCACCCAATTCTTTACCTAATAGTACAAAGGGATCCTCTGCTATGAAAAGTTACAATTCATTGGCATTCAGAGAGAATTTTTCTGGGAAGCAAGTGATTCACTTGGGTACTACTACTACACCTGTGTCAACTTTTTTTCTTCCCCCTTGATTTCTCCAGCTGCAGTTAAGTGATTCAGAAAAATAGAAATTGAAAATTTTGTATTTAGAAGCTCAGGTCTAGGGTTCTATCTGTCTCCGTTAGAGAGTGAACTCCATGTCATAAAATTTCCAGCTTAATGCAGTAGCAAGAAAGAATGTAGTACACTTTGGAGGCTGTCCTTAGTGAAATAAATAGCTTTGTGCCTAGACAACCTGAAGTCTTCCACTAGAACTCTGGTGTTTTCTACGCTGTTCCACCATTTCTCAGTTGGATTTGCTATTTCTAGTGATGTCCAAGTCACACAATATCTGTGATTGGCAATGAAATCAATTTGACTACAAATACTGGGTAGTTCATTTTAATAATAATGTTGGTCTGCTCACTTTTTGTGTTTGCAGAGTATTTTAAAAAGGTATTTGGTGTCAAATGCATAAAGCAACTTTAAGTCAAATTAACCTAAGTATGATATCCTTTATTCAGTGGTCTTTTACTAAAAAAGCATTACTTAGAACAAATTTTCTAATTTAATTACTTGCTCTGCTAAACTTAGTTTCCTAATTTACAAATGGGGTCCTACTATGGAAGAATCCCCAGGTTTTCTCAGCTATAAACAGATTATGGCATCATGTCTATGTGTCTACTTAAGTGTCACTTACGGATCCCGCAAGGGAGTGTGCCATCTGGCTGTACCTGTCCACTACACTGACCTCTCTCTTATGATATTAATTGCTTCCCTGAAGCTACATTCTTTCTTGCCAGTTCTGAAAACTAATATTTCAAATGCGTCAAGAGTCATAAATAATAGTCATGATCCTATGTGGCATGTGTATTACAGCTAGATCAGTTCATACGTATAACTTTACATAGTATCTTGTGTAAAAATAGCTTTGGTTATTAAAATCATTGCAATAAAATACCTGCACTATAATATTAAGTGTGTTCTTTGGTACCTAGGTGATTTTTTTTTTAATGGATGGACTCTTGTTTCATTTCTTAAAAAATATCTGAACATTCCTTAACAAACAAAGAGAATGCACTGGTTTAGGTGTCATTCAAATTTTCTTTGCTGGGTTTGAATCTGCATTTAGGTTGCGGGCCTGGCAGGTTCAAACGCTAGGCTAGACGAGCGAAACCACACTCTTATCCAATGAACTCAGACAACCCCACACTATGTTGGTTGCACCCCTATAGCACAACCCTTCCTGAAGACCAGCCCTGCCTAAGTCCCTAACCACTGGTGGTGTGTGCATGTGTGTATGTGTGTGTGTGTGTGTGTGTGTGTATGCACTCACGTACCCACACACAGTACTGAGACACCATACACCATCGAGGCATGGTGGAACAGATGAGAAAGTCTGGTCTTAAGAGAGGTCCACTCAATAGCTCAAAATCACTATGCTCCAAACCATGAAACAGCCAAGCATAGAGAGAGAATGATCATGGATTGAAGGTGTGAGATCCAGTGGTGCTTTCCTGCTCATGGTTTTTCTTGCCAAGTCGTTGCCCCGCTGAAGTGTGTGTCTCCGAACAAAGTCAGAATGCAGGTGAGCTAAGTCTTTGGTTTCTTTGGACTATAAATAACACTTTTTTTTTTTTCTTCAAATATTTCTAAGTATAAACCTGCTATCTTGAGGTCCTGGTCTTTTAAAAATTTTTTTTATTTAAAGCTTTTCCACCGAGGTTTAGTTTGTGGTTATTCCTTCATGCTTTGGTACAAGTGCTTGATGAAGAAGATGAGTTGCCTGAATTGGAGCTGCCCTCGTCCTGCCACTTGTCCAGACTCCTCCTCCTCGCGTTCATGAAGAAATTGCTGACGGTGCTCAGCTCCAACCCCAGCTGCTGGGAAATAGTGATTTGCAATTCTTTGGATGGGCGCTTATTTTCCTTGAATATTGCATGTAGAGTTCGACGCTGGACATCTGTGAAGACCAATCTGGGCTTTTTGGGTGTGTTGCCTCTATCCTTCCCATGTTCTTGTTCTTTCCTTTTGCATGCTGCAAAAAAATCACAGTGGATGTTAGAACAAATTGCCCAGGAGATTCAAGAGTAGAAAGGCAGAGCCAGGGGCGCCTGGGTGGCTCAGTGAGTTAAAGCCTCTGCCTTCGGCTCAGGTCATGATCCTAGGGTCCTGGGATCAATCCCCGCATCGGGCTCTCTGCTCAGCAGGGAGCCTGCTTCCTCCTCTCTCTGCCTACTTGAGATCTCTGTCTGTCAAATAAATAAGTAAAATCTTAAAAAAAAAAAGAAAGGCAGTGCCAATAACACTTGTTTGCCATTCCTCATGGACCACTTTGTGGTTGCTGAGCTCTAATATTAGTACCATGGTGGGATGAGAGGCAAGCGTTTTATAAGGATGGAGAATTTGGAGGAGATGGGGTTCTGTGAGTCTTGGGTGTGGGTCCTGGCTTTGTAAGCATCTGCTCTTTGTCCGTCGTGAGTGGTAAACTCCACCTTGGCCTCAGATATTTCATCTGCAGAAGATAGTGTTCTGGCAAAACAAACTTGCTGCTTGAATTTTTATATCACCTTCTGCAAAATGGTTATAAGAATAACGGGCCACCTGGGCGGCTCAGTTGGTTAAGTTTCTGCTTTCAGCTCAGGTCATTGTCCTAGCATCAGGCTCCTTGTTCAGCAGGAAGCCTGCTTCTCCCTCTGCCTGCCGCTCCCCCTGCTTATGCTCTCTCTGTCTCTGACAAAAAATAAAAAATAAAAAAAAAACAGAAACCTTCCTTGCTGGGTTGTGGTAAGGATGTATGAAATAGTGCATGCAAAATTTATGTTAACTGAAATGCTTTACACATGCAAAATCTTATTAGCCAGAAGTGACTGTACCCTTCGAAGGGTTTGTAGTCTGCTCCTGGTAGAATACTAAGAGCCTAAGAGTCTGAAAACAATATAAAAAGGAATTGCGTTTGTTCTCCTGATCTTTTTGTTTCACAGGCAACTCCGTATGTAAGGAAACTGTAGAGAGCATGCTGTCATACCCATCAAACAGTCTTCCACTGATTATTCAGTGGAAACAGGACTCTGCGAGGTGGGAAACCTGCTTCCTTGCCATTGGGGCTAAAACTGTCACGCGAGGCACACTCCCCTTCGGGGTCTCTCTGTGCCTCCTGTTTGCTCTCCATCAAAGTTTTACCTTTAGAGTACCCCACTTCCCCTATCTTATCTCCCACGCAGAAGGTCCAGTCCCTGCTCATGCCTTTGGGTCCATATCATGTGTCATGCTTCTTGGCTGCTAGAACTATTCTGGTGTATCAGCCCCATGTAGCCCTCGGGCCCCAGGGTTTCTCCTCATCTTAGGTGCCACACTTCAGGTGCCACACACTCTTTGCAGACTAATATGGCTCCCCAGCTTCCTCCTACCAAGGAGGCACTAAGGGCTGCACTGCTAACACCACCCTTCACCCACTCCCAGTTCCCCCATCAATCAATCTCTATGGCCTTCCCAAAATAACCATATAATCTATGTAAAAACGATGCTCTGGTTATGCTAATGCAACTTAAGACAAAGCTCCTGTGTCCTGACTCCAATCAGATTGCTGCCTTTCATCATCCTACACAGGCACTGCGGAGCAGCCAGTACTATCTTCATTTCTGGCCGGCTATACTCTGACATGAGCTCCAGTCACAGTGAGAGGCAGAGGGGGCATCTTCCTGGTTGAGGTAGAGACTGTTCCTCTTCCTTCCATCTATCTTCCACCCTCCCTCTCTCTTCCTCCCACTTTCTTCCTTCTTTCCTCTCTCCCTCTTTCTTCCCCCCTCCCTCTCTTCCCTTCTTCCTCTCTCTCACCCTTCCCCACCTCCCCCTTCCTTCTTTCCCTGCCTTCCTTCTTTCCCTTCCTTTCTTGGCCTGAGTGATACAACAGCCTTTATTGTAGTGGTAACACCGATACAGATGTTCTATTCTGGATCAGGACTATGCCCACCTTGCTCCACCTTACCCTTTGGTCCTCATCAACGTGGAACTTTGGAGAGGAGGGGCAGAATACTTAAACAGAGCTGGAGAGGGGCAAGTGGGAATGGTGAATGCAGGGGTCACCTGGAACCAAAGATTCAGCAGGGTCAAGATGCTTGAATCCTCTGTCCTGATGAGGGCTGGGAATACTTGCCTCCTGGGTTCAAGATTTGACAATGCCCTGACCTGCGTTCAAAGCTGGGGTGGGGTGTGGAAAAGCCTTAGTCCAGGGTTCAAGAGAATGCCTTGGTTCCAGATCCCAGCTTTGGGGCTGAGCATGGGAGATGGATAGGTCCCAGGTTAGGGGTGGGGGAATATCCCTGGGTCCAGAGTTTGAGGTTGACCCTGGATGATCTGGTCTCCAAGCCCCAAGTTCAGGACTGGGCTAGAGTCTGGTCCCTTATGTAATGGGGGTCAGGTAGGAGGGATATCCTCTGCTCCACCTCCAGCCTCTTTGTATTCCAGGTTCTCAATGTCTTACTAGATGGTGGTTCATTGGCTCTGCGTAGATGCAGTCTCTGGGCTCTCCTGCGGGCCCCTATCTTTCATTCTTAATTGTTCCTGGATTTTAGAGTTTCCCTAGGGCCTTAGCTCAGCAGTCAGATCAGCTGAAAAGCTAATGAAAGAAGGCTGAAGAAGACTCCAGTCTTTGGAGTCCAATCTAGGGGTCTCCAATTTTTTTTAACCATGTGCTACTTAGTAAAAAAATGTTTTTAATGTATACTCCCTAACATTATTTATTTATAAATTAAATATATGTGCTACTCTACTACTATATGATGTACATTACAAAGCATAAAAAATATAAAAATTTTGAAAGGAGAAAAATAAAAATAGACACAGAAATTCTCTTCTATAGATGAATTACTTTGCCTAGGCCCTAGCATGCATTTACCCCAACCAAAGTACCACTGGTCCAATTCCAATCACAGGGAACTATGAGGGCAAGAATTTCAGAATGGACACAAAGGGAAAGATCAGTCGTAAAAGAGGATCTTTTTTTTTTTTTTTTAAAGATTTTATTTATTTATTTGACAGAGAGAGAGAGATCACAAGTAGGCAGAGAGGCAGGCAGAGAGAGAGGAGGAAGCAGGCTCCCTGTGGAGCAGAGAGCCCGATGTGGGGCTCAATCCCAGGACTCTGAGATCATGACCTAAGCCGAAGGCAGCGGCTTAATCCACTGAGCCACCCAGGTGCCCCGTAAAAGAGGATCTTGAGGCCATTCAGGCCATATGGTACCTTTTATAACAAATCCTGTAGGTCACTGGCTATCTCCCTTTTCAACATGAGAGACAGCATCAACATAATGGGAAGTATTATATTAAATGCTCAATCCATCAGAGCATTGAGCTACCTGGACGGAACCAGCTGAATTTCCCCAAACAGAATCCCTGCCCCTGGGGACTGAGAGACCGCAGTGGACAACTAGATTAAGTCTCTGAAAGAACAGCTGATTAGGTGGAAGGCACCTCTAGTTAGTTTGAATTAGCCCATGTAGACCAGCTTTATACAATACTGATGTACATGGCTGATGGATTCATTCCTTCATCTTCACAAGTGAATATGACACAGGCTTTGCTCTAAAGGAAGTCAGTCTAATGATCACAGAAGTAAATGACTGTATCTATATAAAGAATATACAAGATTATTACTCCTGCTTGATGATATTAAAGAAGGCATCATAGAGGAGGGGGTGCTTACATGGGGCCTGAAAAGATGAGTAGGAGTTTGCTAATGAGAGACATGGCTCAAACTCATGCCCAGCATGGGGAGCAGTGTTCATGAAGGATTGATAAATGTTAGTAGACAAAGATCATAACTGAATTATCTTGTTGGTAAGGAGCATTACTGAAAGATTTTGAGAAAGGGTAGAGTGTGATTAAATTTGGGTCTAGAAAAACCCCTCTGGTGGTGTTGCCCCAGATGAAATGGAAAGCAGTAAGATTAAGGATAAGGAGGCTGTTACCATCCCAATTCCCTCAGGAGTAAGGCACTCATTCCTCTACCTGCTGCAAGAGTTGGTGGCTGGTGGCCCTCAGCTAAGGGCCATTCTGGGAATTGCCCTGGGGGTGGGGTGGGAGGCTGCCTATATCCAGTGGGGGGTGAGGGGAGTAGGGGAATGCACCCCCTCCCCAATCCCTTGCATCATGTTGGGACAATTCTGAGGGATCACCCAGTTCTATAGCACCCCACAGAATTGGTTGAGCTTATTCTGACCACTATCAAAGTTCAAGTTCTTCAGCCTGGTCTTTCATCCTCTACTCCCCCAAAAGGGACTATTTTCCATAGCTCTCTCGGTTACTCTGACTACATGCAAGTCTCAGAAACCCAGAGTCTGTTTCCCAGAAAATCTGACCTAAGAAAACCAGCATAGTGAGGACCTCAAATTAGACAATGACAGTTGGGGGTGGAATATGGGGACCAAATTCAAGAGCTCTTTAGAAGATAAAATCAGGAGGACTTAATGACAACTTGACTGAGAGGGTAGAATTCTGAACAAGTCCCAGGTTTCTGATTGGAAGGTGGTAACGAGGCCATCAGGGAATGCAGATGGAGAAAAGTATTTTATGAGGGCAGTAATCACTTCTATGTGGGACAAATTGCATTTGAAGTGCTTGTTGGACATTCTGTTAAAGATCTCCAATAGGTGGTTGTCCAGCAGACAGCACAATATATGGGCCCTGGAGCTCTTGGGTTGGGGGAGTGAGGTCTGGGCTAGGACTATAGACTGGGAAGTTATTAGAGCTCTAGATGGTAAATTATACAATATACTTATGGAAATGTAAGTTCAGGTGCAGACTGAACTTATTTATTATTCAAAAGACAGAGCTAAGGGAAATCACCAAGAGATATCCGTTTTCCACCTAACCAGGCTGTATATTAGAATTACTTCAGTCTGGTCCTTGGCATTTGGCAGGACTGAGTGGGCTATAGCTACTTCCAAACCAGCATTTCCCAAGTGGTGTCAGAGGAATGATACTGTCTCCAGTGGGTTCCTGGAAAAGATGGTTTGCAGGTCAAGTACCTTTGGCAAAACCTACTATATATATAGCTTCTTCTTCAAAATTCACAATATTTGTTAGCACATATAATTATGTTTCCCAAATATTATTTAGAAAATAATATTTTATTTTCTATTAATGTCTTTCTATTAGTTTTCTATTAATGTCTCATGCAATACTAATATTAGGGAGCTTTCTATTAATGTCTTTCTATTAATGTCTCATGCAATACTAATCTTTCTATTAATGTCTCATGCAATACTAATATTGGGGAAATGCAGTTTGGAAGTTTTTGCCCCGAGATCCCAACAGATGTTCTTACACATGTCCCGACGTCAGAGCCTGGGAATTGAGATTCTCCAGCAGCAGGAGCCTGGCTGACTCATTTGGTATCTCCAGGGCATCCTAGCATAGTGTCTAGCTATAAGGGGAGCTCACTGCCTGGTGGTGACTATAGAGAGGTGGGTGTGACTCAGTACGTGTGGTCTATCTGGAGGCAGCTCTGTGCAGACCTTGGAGTTGCTGAGGAAGAACACAGGGGTATCATAGGATGAAGAGTAGATTAGAGCTTGTTGAAGGTCCCTGGTGTGACCGTAACAAAGAGGTTAGGAGGAACAACCCACAGCTTACACAGAATGACAGTGGTTAGAACTGTCAAGAGAATATGAATGAGAGAAATGCTTCGGAATTTCCAAGAAATATGTTTCAGGGTTGAGATTACCCACCGGAGGTCATGAGAGCCCACGTAGTGTGCAAGGTGGAAAGCAAGAGTAGGGCAATGGAGTGAGGCATCACATGAGGTACCACTGCTCACGGAACAACACTGCCTATGTTTTATGTCAAAGTTATACATTCTGTTTAGGTGTACAGTTACCATTACATTAGAGGAATATTTATCATACAATGAGAATATAGGAAAGAGGATTTTTATTGTTTGTGAAAGGTAGGGCTGAAAAGGATGATGACCTGTCATGAGTCACCTTTATGAAGGTAGACCAGAGATACATTTGCAATATGCAGTGGCAGAGTGTAGTGGGTGGTCTCAGACATGAGACTTTGATCTTCTGCTTTGTGGGCAAGGTCACCCACAGTGAGTACTAAGCAAGAGGTAGAAATAGGCATGGGAGATGGTAAAAGGCAGCTAGGACTTTGTGTACCAAAAGAATAAAGATTGTAAAGAATTATCATTTATTTTTAAAAGGAAGCACATGAGGAGATGGGTAAAAGACAAAGGCTTTCATTTTGGGCATGCCTGGTACCTGTGCTTTGTGCATAGCTGGCAAGACTGAGCCAACTGTATTTCAAGAAATATGAATTCTGCAGGATATTGAAAGGTATTGCATGAACATGAGTTTTGAGGTCAGTTTGGGAAATGCTGAGGTTCTCAGGTAATCCTGAGTCCCACTGCAGGACTTCTCAGAGCCTTTATTATGTTAAGGTGCTCTGATACTAACATGGTCTCCCAAATTTAATATACTAATATGTACTGATACTTATGGGGTCTCCAAAACTTCTTTGATTAAGGAACTCTCTTCAGGCAATTTCTCTCAGGAATGGCGTTGCTTAGAATAGTGTTTCTCAAAATGTGGTTGGCAGACCCAGGCTGGTTTATGAACTGTTAACTGACCTGCAGTAAGATCAGTACAGAAAATTGCAAATAAGCAATTAGAAATGTTTATGGCAGTGTGATACTGCTGTAATAATCAAGTGTGTGATTATTGTTCTAATAATACATTTTTTACTGCATTATCAAAACTATTGTTCTAGGGGAGCCTGGTGGCTCAGTCGGTTGAGCCTCTGACTCTTGGTTTTGGCTCTGGTCATGATCTTGGGGTCATGAGTTCCCGTTCAGATCAAGCTCCCACTGGGCTCCGCACTCAGTGTGGAATCTGCTTGTCCCTCTCCTTCTGCTCCTTCCCCCACTTTGTGTTCTTTCTCTAAAATAAGTAAATAAATAAAATATTTTTTTTCTAAATTTAAAAAAAAAGATTTTATTTATTTATTTGACAGAGAGAGATCACAAGTAGGTAGAGAGAGAGTGGGAAGCAGGCTCCCTGCTAAGCAGAGAGCCTGATGTGGGGCTTGATCCCAGGACCCTGAGATCACGACCTGAGCCAAAGGCAGAAGCTTATCCCACTGAGCCACCCAGGTGCCCCTTTTTTTCTAAATTTTTAAAAAAGATTTTATTTATTTATTTATTTGATAGAGAGAGAGAGAGAGAGAGGGAGGGAACACAAGCGGAGGGAGTAGGAGTGGGAGAAGCAGTCTCCCCGCTAAGCAGGGAGCCTGATACAGGACTCAATCCCAGGACCCTGGGATCATGACTTGAGCTGAAAGCAGATGCTTAAGGACTGAGCCACCCAGGTGCCTAATAAATAAAATCTTTAACAAAAAAACTACTCTTCCAGGACAGATGAAAATTAGAAACAAACAGCTAGTCCTTTTGTACCTAGGGTTTAAGAAACTCTTTTAGAACATGCTTTATAAAACATGGCATACAGTAACATCCAAGAATCAGCCGTCAGCCAAGGATTCCTTTATCAGCTTGTATCCATTTTCCTGATTTAATGACACAAAGGACTTTACAACATCTAAAAGGCTGATTGAGTTAGGCAAAAGTCTGCCAAGACTTGGCCTAGGAACATGTGGGTACAGACATATTGGCCTGAGGGACATTTATAAAGCCAGATAGATTGATAAGACAACTTTATAGATGAACCTGAGCTAAGGACACAGCTCAAGTCCCAGCTCTGTGGCCCCTGATAGATGTGTGATCTTGGGCAAGTCCCTCAGTTTATTTGAGCCTTAGTTCATCCAGCCGTAAAATAGAGGACAATGGCCTTCTTTCATCACAGGATTATAATAAGCATTAAGAAGATAATATCTGGGGGCTCCTGGGTGGCTCAGTCATGAAGCATCTGCCTTCAGCTCAGGTCATGATCCCAGAGTCCTGGGATTGAGCCCCATGTCTGTCTCCCTGCTCACTGGGGAGTCTGCTTCTCCCTCTGCCCACTGTGTTCTCTCTCTCATATCTCTGTCTCTCTCAAACAAATAAAATCTTAAAAAAGAAAAAGAAAAAGAAGATAATATATATTGAAGTGATTATTAAAACTGTAAGCCCTTAAGGGAATATTCCAGATGTTGGCAAATTAATTTTTTTACTCCTTCCCCCCTTCTTTTTTTTTTTTAATATTTTATTTATTTGACAGAGAGAAATCAAAACTAGGCAGGCAGAGAGAGAGGAGGAAGCAGGCTCCCCGCGGAGCAGAGAGCCCGATGTGGGGCTCAATTCCAGGACCCTGGGATCATGACCTGAGCAGAAGGCAGAGGCTTTAACCCACTGAGCCACCCAGGCGCCCCCCCCCCCCGCCTTCTTTGATCATAATGCAAGTATAGACACTGGATTCGCAGAGTAGGCTGGAATAATCTTTGCTCTGACTCTAGCCTGTGGCATGAACTTGGACACATCATTTGACCTTTCTTTCTGCCTTCTTTAAATGAGCAGACTATGTTTCAAGGCCCCTATGGATGCAAAAGTCCTGTGAGTCAATGAATAACACACAGTTGCAGTGTCCCTCCTGGTTTCCAAAGTCTATGATCACCTCAAAAAAACTTCCAACATAACCTTACTCTAATTTAGAATATATAGCCTCGATGTTGACTTTCCTTTTTTTTAAAACATTTTTTAAGGATCTTATTTATTTATTTGAGACAGAGAGAGAGAGAGAGAGCATGAGCAGGGGAAGAGGCAGAGGGAGAAGCAGGTTCCCTGCCAAGCCAAGAGCCTGATGTGGGACTCGATCCCAGGACACCAGGATCATGACCTGAGCTGAAGGCAGACACTTAACCAGTTGAGCCACCCAAGTGTCCCCATGTTGGCTTCCCTTTTCTCCCACCTTATGGCATCTCAAAACAGGTGAGTAATGAATGGCTCTGCAGGAATATCAGCCAGCGCCACCAATAATCCTGATCCCGATCACCATGTGAATGAAGGTGATACACATAAAATTACATTCCTCATAGTTGCTTCAACTTCTAAAGTTCAGGAGCTCTGGAGATTAAAGTGTTTACAACAACCAGTACTGCAGACGCTGAGAACAGTTAAGCATTTGCCCACCTAGGATTCTGAGCCATTAAACAATTGTAGTTTATATTTTTACTGAGTTGCTACTTTTTCATTACAGTTGTAGGACGATTTATTTAACTTGCTTCCTGACTTTCTGGATCATTTGTCCTAGAGTTGGCTGCTTCGTATAAAATGGAAATGTGGAGGAGAGTAAGGCTGTCTTCTTGGGGGCAGTGAAGCTGGGTATGTTTCACTGTGTGCTTGCTGAGAGTACACCATGGGTCCGGGAGAGTCAGAGTGTACTCGATATTCCCAGTCTATGAGTGAGGAAGGCATTGTAAAAAGCACTGTACTTATGGTTTGTCTCCCTCCCAATCCCATCTTGTTTCATTTATTCTTCTCCTATCATAAATGACTCTTAATCTCACAAAACAAACTGGGGGTTGCTGGGGGGAGGTGGGATTGGGAGAGGGGGAGCGGGCTATGGACATTGGGGAGGGGAGGCGAACCATAAGAGACTATGGACTCTGAAAAACAACCTGAGGGTTTTGAAGGGTCAGGGGTGGGAGGTTGGGGGAACAGGTGGTGGGTGATGGGGAGGGCACGTTTTGCATGGAGCACTGGGTGTTGTGCAAAAAGAATGAATACTGTTACGCTGAAAAAATTAATAAAAAGGGGAAAAAAAATTATAAATCAAGATAAAAAAAAAAAAAAAAAAAGCACTGTACTGGTCTTCAGAAGTTTTGGGTTATGGTTCCTACTCTGTCACTGATTAGTTGAATGACTGGGTTAAATCCCTTAACTAAGCCATACCCGGTTCCTTTAGTGTATATGTATAATTAAGGAATTGGACTAAATAGCTCATAGTCCCCTCAA
Source organism: Meles meles (assembly GCF_922984935.1). Lineage (NCBI taxonomy): Eukaryota > Metazoa > Chordata > Mammalia > Carnivora > Mustelidae > Meles > Meles meles. The sequence goes on from NC_060071.1 coordinate 75,289,597, forward strand.
GGTGTAGCCGTATGACTTGATGTGTGTAAACAGATTTCCACATCACTCCAGGAGGAAGTGGCAGGCAGTACAGACCCTGTGCAGGACTACTGGTTTCTACGTCATTCATGGGCAACTGGACAAGTGTGAGGGTTGGACTATTTACGTTGGGGAACAGTGGGGCAATCCTTCCAGGACACGCCCCATCTTTTAAAAAAATTTATTTATTTATTTAAAGATTTTATTTATTTGACAGACAGAGATCACAAGTAGTCAGAGAGGCAGGCAGAGAGAGTGGGGAAGCAGGCTCCCTGTTGCCCAGAGAGCCCGATTTGGGGCTCGATCCCAGGACCTGGGATCATGACCTGAGCCAAAGGCAGAGGCTTTAACCCACTGAGCCACCCAGGTGCCCCAGGACACGCCCCTCAGACTGTCCAAGGACCACTACTACCTCCATCTCACTCCTAGGAGATGGTTGGGGGGGGATTAGAGAGAGAAGATCTTTGGGGCAGGGCACCTTTCAATGAAGTAGGAAGGGGGAAAATACCTGTGTGTACAGTAGACAATATTATCAGGTAGGAACAGAAAACTGGGCTCCATAAATTGTGTTATTCTTAGACATAATTTGTAAAGATCTTTTAGAAAATTCTAGCTTAACTTCCTTGCCCTAAGAAGGACTATGGAGACTATGTGACTTTTGGGGGGGGGGGGTTGGGGGGGACTAGTGGATGCATATGTAGCCAAGTGAAAATCAGGGAAACGGGCTCACTTCTAGGCAGTCATACTATCTGATAGAATAAGACAGTTTTGGGGTCAAACAAAGGGTAAAACTTGTGTCTGTCACTCGAGAGGCATTACTGAATCCAGCAACTGCTCTGTGAGGACTATATTTAATGGGCTGAAGGAAATTTAGGGACATATCCTGTGGGGTGGGCAAGTTTTGGCCTTGATGTCTGGAGGGAGAACCCCAGAGAGGCAGGGAAAATGACTGAGGGATCCAGGGAAGAACCAGACCTGGGCAATTCAAATCAGATTCATCTGGTGGTCTGAACATAATGGATTGAGAGAGGCCTGTATGCCTACAGCTTCCCCCTTCATTGGTGGTTTGTGCCCTGTGAGTCCCCGTGCTACGGCCAAGTATTTTCTCCCTCCAAACAACTGCCTGAGTGTCTGCTGCCTCAACATGATTCCAGGGGAGGTGGTTCAGAAAGAAGTAAAGGGGAAAGCTGAGATTTCCAGAGTGCCATGAAACTGTGGCATTTTAAATGGGGCCAGCTAGAGACCCAGTGTCTTCGCCCTACAGGCCAGTCCTGGTGGGACACCTGGGTGGCTCAGTCAGTTAAATGTCTGCCTTAGGCTCAGGTCATGATCTCAGGGTTGTGGGATCAAGCCCCACCTCGGGCTCCCTGCTCAGCGAGGAGCCTGCTTCTCCGTCCCTCTGCTTCTTCCCCTGCTCATTCTCTTTTCAAATAAATAAAGTCTTAGGGGGGCGGGAAAAAGGCCAATGCTGGTGCTGAAAACTCCTTGAGTTGGAAAGCCGGTGATGTCCCACGTCATTCAGGGAAGGTCCAGCCTGGATTGGGAGGAAGAGAGTCCAGGCAGCTGCTAAGGCTCTCAGGTCCTCTACTGCTCCAATGCCTTCAAGGTCAGGTGGAGTACACTGGTAACATAAAGGCATACCCTAAAATCCTACCCAGATTCCTGATGGGCTTGCCAGAGAGATCCCTGCACACTCTGTTCAGGGGAGCTCGCTTCAGGAGTAGGGAAGGAAGGATAAAAAGGCAGCTGGGCCAGAATAGGTAAATCCACAGGGACAGAGAACAGGTTGGTGGTTACCTATGACTGAGTGGGCAGTGGGAGGAAATGCCAGTGACTCCTCGTGGGTATATGGTTTCTTTTGGGGATGAGGTGATGAAACGGTTCTAAAATTGGTTGTGGTGCTAGTTGCACAGCCCTGTGAGGCTACTAAAACCACTGAATGATACACTTTAAATGGGCGAATTGTATAGGAGGTAAATTATATCTTAATAAAATTGTTTACTGAAGAAGTTGCTGGGCATGCACATAGGGTGAGTCCCCTGTGATCGCTCAGTCTGCCACTGAGAAGGAACCTCTTCTAAAACTGTGCCAAGGAAAAGCAGGGGTCAGCTGGTCATGTCTACTGAGCTCCCAAAGACCCTCTCTTGACAGCTGAAGCTTCTTTTCTTTTCTTTCTTTCTTAAAAAAAGACTTATTTGAGAGAGAGCATAGGAGGGAGGAGCAGAGGGAGAGGGAGAAGCAGACTCCCCACTGAGCAGGGAGTTCCATCCCAAGACCCTAGATCATGACCTGAGCCAAAGGCAGATGCTTAACTGACAGAGGCACCCAGGGGCCCCGAAGCTGTCTTTCAAAACAAACTCTATGTGGAGGAGCAAGAATGCAAGTAAAACACATTTCAGTAAAAAAGATAGTGGTTGAGAGAGACGTAAAAAGCAAGACCCTGGAAGTGACCACGGCAGGATCCTGAGCCCATTCTATAGGCCAGCACCTGCACTGTGGGGATCAGACAGCTAGTGAGTGCGCTGCAACAGTTTCCGGATTCTAGCTGTGACTCTGGGAGTGCTGGGTCCATGTCACCTGCTTTGCCTTGAGTTATTTTGCTACACTGTGGTTTATCTGCCAGGCCCCCTGTTGTTTCTGGAATGAGGCAGTTGCTGAGTGGCAGCTTTAGAGGGCACAGCAGAACACACAATGTACCATTTGAACAACAACTCCAGTGAGTTCCCTGTGATACGGTCGAGGGCAGCCTCTGCATGGGGAGTGCAACCCCGCACAGATTGTCTGGAAACCTCGAAACCCAGCAGAGGGAGGTGGAACGAGTACGACCTGCTGGCCACAAGCTAGCTCTGTGCATGTCTGTGAGTTTGTGGGTAGCCAGAGCCCCCGTGGAGACTCACCTGGGCATGCATGGGGCAGGCCTGCTAGAAACCTGCCAACAAACATTCCCAGCCAGAAATGATCCCTACAACTCACCCCGGTATCTTGCTCTACAGTGCTTAAAGCATCACCCTTGAACCTTCCTATGGGATCTCCACAAAACTCAGGTGAGGTAGAAATGGGTATTCCTTCTTTCTCTGTAGATGAAGAAACAATGTCAGAGAGGTTAGGTGACTTGCCTATGGGTATGTAGCTGATTGGGTGGGGACCTCCAACCCACTGTGCCTGGAGGCAGGTGTCCGCAAAGTGGACACACATTCATGAAAATTTCCTCGAAATGGTTAAATGGGCAGGAGCAGTGGAGGGAAGGGAGCCCAGGGAACTTGCAGCCATGGTGAGCAGGGCAGGAACAAGGGCCAGTGGGTAGCAGGCTTGTTGTCAGCCGTGATTCTCTGTGGCTGAAAGGGTTATAAGAGACTGTCTAGGAGAGTGGGCACATGGAAATTGAACCGGAGACAGTTTGGGCAGTGTGGGGACAGCACACACCCCTACTGGCCTGGGAGAGGGAAGCTAGTTCCAGCAGGGATGCCAAGGAGCAGGGGATAGTTATCTCATGGGGATGTGTGCTTGGAGAGGAAGCTACACAAAACTGAGATGATCAAGTGGAAAAAGAAAGACAGGAGCAGCTAAAGCTGGGAGAATGTGCTCCACCAAATTCCGGTTGGAAAATTCACCCAAACCCCTCACCACCCTGCCTCGTGGGTTTGTTCAACAGAGCCGTCCAGGACGGAGACCTGCCTTCCCATGCATCTGCCGCCCGGACTCCTTCTGGAGTCAGCATATAAAATATTGCCATCAACCTCTCTTCTCTAATGCCTGTACGAGAAGGAGCTCAACAGTCTGTAGCCCAAGAGGTAAGGCTGTTGGACTTTATGATCCAGAGGGCAGAGGCTGCCTGTGCTTGGGAGGGCTGGAACAGGAGCAGTTGAAACGTGTAGCTGCTTCCCCTGTTCTATGCTCCATATGCCTATCACCTTACAGAGCCTCTCAACAAGCATGAGAGCTAGATATGACTGTTACCTCTAGTTTGCAGATGGGCAGCATGAGGTTCCAAGGTCCAGGACCTGGCCCAATGTCACCCTGACAGTAAATGGTGGACCTGGGATGATACCCTGGGGAAGACCTGCTGATGGTTCTGGAGGAGATGACAAGGGTGGCCCAGGTATTCCTTGGGCACAAACCAGAGGGACACCAGAGAATCCTACCAGCTTTTACTCTCTGTGACGCTAGACTGTCTTAGTTCTTCTCCCCACAAACTTTGCCTTCTCTCATTTGTTCTGCGTTCCTTCTCATACAGGCTGAACTTGGGCTAGAATGGTGAGCTGAGAATCCTCGTTGAATGAATACATTTTTCTATCCCTAGGATACTTGCATTGTCCTCTCGCTGGCCTTTCGTACTCACTCACACACATTTTCCTGAGCACAAGCTCAAGCTTTTTGAGGCTCATGGGAAGAAACTACCGGAACCACCCTTCCATGAAGCTCTTTCCCTGCACTGCAGCTTCAAAGGAACCAGTGGGAAGAGACGCCACTGCCTTGCACCTGCTTGTTCAGTTAGTAACAAAAGGTAATGTGGCTCTTTTCTGAAAGCCTGGCGCAGAAATTCTGATTTTTAAATTCCTACATTTCTCTTAATGCCTGATCCTTTGGAGTTTTATCATATCAGTATCCCTCATCTTAAAGAGCCCCTCAATAATTTAGACCCCAGTAATTGGAAGTGTGATATTGATTTTGATGTTGATTCATCAAAAAATCAGAACAGAGGCGCCTGGGTGGCCCAGTGGGTTAAGCCTCTGCTTTCGGCTCAGGTCATGATCTCAGGGTCCTGGGATCGAACCCCGCATCGGGCTCTCTGCTCAGTGGGGAGCCTGCTTCCTCCTCTCTCTCTCTGTCTGCCTTTCTGCTTACTTGTGATCTCTGTCAAATAAATAAATAAAATCTTTAAAAAAAATCAAAACAAATGGTAGACCTGATGAATTACATGCTTTTGATGTGTTATTACCTCATTTGGGCCTACTGTGTCGGCAAGTCTTAGTTTGTTGATCCTATTTCTTGAATTAGTAGCCATGTATAATACTTTATAATATTTGTAGCAATTGAAAATTATAAAATAGAATTCCATTATTTTATTTTTTAAAAGATTTTATTTATTTATTTGACAGAGAAAGAGAGAACACAAGGAGGCAGAGAGGCAGGCAGAGAGAGTTGCGGGGGGAAGCAGGCTCCTTGCTGAGCATAGAGCCTGATATGGGCCTCAACCCCAGGACCCTGAGATCATGACCTGAGCCGAAGGCAGAGGCTTAACCCACTGAGCCACCCAGGCACCCAAAATAGAATTCCTGTAAAAATAACCTACAGGGGCGCCTGGGTGGCTCAGTGGGTTAAAGCCTCTGCCTTCGGCTCAGGTCATGATCTCAGGGTCCTGGGATCAAGCCCCGCATCGGGCTCTCTGCTCAGCAGGGAGCCTGCTTCCCCCTCTCTCTCTGCCTGCCTTTCTGCCTACTTGTAATCTCTCTCTCTCTGTGTCAAATAAATAAAAATCTTTAAAAAAAAAATGACCTACAATGTTGACTTTTCACGAAGTAATCAGAAATTTTCCATAATTAATGTCAAATTTCAAATTAGTAGTTTTCCTTATTTGCATTTCTGGAAGGTTATCCATAGAGTCGAATTGTAAATGCTATTCTCTCAATGGCATGTATAATCAGTCTCTCAAGGGCTTCTCAAGAGCCTGAAAGGAAAGCTGCTGGTGGCTATTCTAGGACCTTGACACTGACTACAACTGCCTTTCCCATCTTACTACCTACTACTGCCTGTCCACCACCCCTGCTGAGCCACACTGCTCAGAAGTCAGTCCTAAATCCACCATGAATTTTCACACCTCTATTTCTTTCGCTCAAGTTGTTCCCTCACCCAGAATGTCCTCGTCTCTCTTTCTTTAAAAAATATTTACTTATTTATTTGACAGAGAGAGAGAGCACATACAAGTAAGCAGAGTGGCAGGCGGAGAGAGAGGGAGAAGCAGGCTCCCCACTGAGCGAGCAGGAACCCCGCTGCAGAACTTGATCCCAGGACCCTGGGATCATGACCTAAGCCAAAGGCAGTCACTTAATCAACTGAGCCAACCAGGCACCCTGTGTTTCTTTTCTACACAAAATTTTCCCCATGTGCTCAAAGCCCAGCTCAAATATCTCATTTTCTGGTAAGCCTTCTCTACCCCCTCTCCCATCCAAACAGAACTGTTGTCTCCTATGATCAGACCACCTCCCCACCATATTCCCAGACAATTATTTACCTACTCATCTCTCTCACTAGAACAAGAGTTCCATAACAGTAGGCTGTGGACTATTTCTTTGGCATATTCAGCATCCTTGTTGGAAAAATAATTTGGATGTGGCCCCACAGAAAATGGATACACCCAAGACACAAGACTAAACTTTGAGTGTGTACAGAGAATGAAATTCCATGAGATTTCTTTAAACCTTTTCACAGGATAATTGTTTTGAAGCAGTTTAATGGTACTGTGGGGATATTTCTGAATTATAACTGTGAAGTCAGTGAAAGGGGGATGCTGAGCCCCTGGTAAAGGAAACTGGTGCAGCCACCACTCCTATGGTTGAGATGGAAAGAGGTTCGGGGTTCGGGGAGGAGGCTGAAGTAACAGAGTGGAAAAGAAGATGCCGAGGGGCTGAATTTGGGTGGGGACACTGAAACAAGCTGGAGGCAGGGCAGTCAGCCTCACCCAGATGAAGTACCTAGGTGGGGTCGCTGGGTTTCAGAGGACAGAAAGATGCTGTGTTTGTCCTTGCGAAGTCTGGGTGGTGACTGGTCCATACACGCTCAGTCAAATACAGGGATGCTGTCAAATCAAGGGACACAAATCAAGGCTGGGTGAGAACAGAAAGGAACAGATTAAGGGCTGTGAGCTTTTCAGCACAGATGACACCTCCTCCATCTTGAGGGTACTGGTAACCGTCCAATGCAGAGTGGGGCAGGGGAGGGGCAGATGTGGAGCTGCAGGCCGCCCCCTCTGGCAGGTGATGGTCCTTCACACTCACCCACTCTGCCTCCTGATTATTCTCCTGGCACCAGGAAGAGAAAATAGAACTGGGGTGTTTATTTTCTTTTACTTTACACCTCCATACCCATGCTGTGACAGAAAAATCCCTCTTAGTTTGCACTGGACCAGCTTCATGGCTGTTAGGGTTAGAATACGTTTAAAGCACCACTTTACCTAGGAATAGTCTGTTCTGTGTACACACACATACACATATCATAAACCCATGTTGCAAATTTCCGGCTATGCTTCTCAAACTTCACCTTTAGAATCACTTCCAGAGCTTGTAAAAACACAGACTCATGGGCTCTACCTCAGAGTTTCTGAATCAGTAGGACGGCTAACAGGTTCCCAAGTGATGGTGGGGCATAGGTACGGGGGAAGAATTGCAAATGAACCTTACCTAAAAATTTTTATAATGGGTTTGTTTATTTTATGGGTATGGGTGAAGCAATTTTGAAATTATTTTAGATATATTGTAAGATTGAGTAAATGAGTGAGTATGGGTGGTGGGGAAAGAAAGAAAGAGAGAGATGTTACGGATGCCAGGGTTCTTACTGTAGAGGAAAGAGGATACAAATAGTGCAATAAAGTTAGACAAATGAACGAGTAGTGGGAGCAGCAGAGGGAGAAGCAGGTTCCCTGCTGAGCAGAGCCCGATGCAGGACTGGATCCCAGTGACCTGAGCCAAAGGCAGACGCTTAACCAACTGAGCCACCCAGGCGCCCAGCAATAAAGTATTTTTAATTAAGGTATGCACCTTTCATAGACATAATGGTATTCCACATTTAACAGTGTAGTATAAACAGAACTTTTATATGCACTGAAACCAAATAATTCATTTGACTACTTTATTGCTATATTTGTCTTATTGCAGTGGTCTGGATCTGAACCCACAATACCTCCAAGGTATGCCTGTACAAATATGAAATAGGAGAAGGCAAGAAAAAATTCAATGGGTATATTTTGCAATTGGATACAGAGGCATTCGTGTGAACTCATGATTTAAAAAAATATGTACATAAGCATGTTTATGTGTATATTATGTATGTATGAATATATATGTATATTTGTATGTATGTGTATAAATAAGCACACATATATTTCCTGGATTTTTCTGGAGGATCCCAAAACAAAGTCACCCTGGTGGCTATCCTTAGTGCCCAGGACTTCTTGGTCTCTAACATCATTCCCCACTATAATACATCAGGGCTCATTAAAGTGGCAGATTTAAGAGTTGGACAGAGCAGGTAACAGATGAGCTTGGTACATCTTATTATAACACCAGAAAGTTAAAAAAAAAAAGAATGTCCCAAGAACACAGGAGCCAGATTAAAGGGTCCCCCACTGGTCAAGTCTGGGATAATTTGAGCACTGAAGAAGGTGAGTACAGTAATGAATTATAAAGCATTGGGGGAAAAAACGTAATGTCTGAGTTTATGCCAATAATAAGTGGAAGAATCAATGAAAAGGAAGAGAGCTCTTGCCAATGAAGGAAGCTGAGAACTATCTGCTAAACCTGGCAGGACTGCTGGAGATGGAGACTCATTTTGAAACCACTGTGATAAAGACTAGATCAGGTAAGAATCAGTAGAATCTGAATCCATGGGGAATTTTGAAAAGAAATAGGGTATTTGCAGCACCTTAAAGTATCTCCCCACAAAATGCTTATTAGTTGTAAGAAAGGAAAAAAAAAAATACCAACCCACAACAGTGATTACGGTGGAGAAACTTGGAACAGCTTGACTGGGTGATTGAAATGAACTCACCAGTCAAGAGAGGGACAGACAGACATTGGGCCTCTAGATATGATCCTTGAGAAGGACATACCTCACCCATGCAGCTTTCTGGGTAAGAAAGCATCACCTCAATCCTTTCACGAGGAAACGTCCATCAAACACAAAATGAGAAATATCTTTTTTTTAAGAAGTGGGGATTGGGGATATGTGGGTGGTTTTTGGTTAAGCATCTGCCTTCGGGTCAAGTCATATCCAAGGGTCCTTGGGATAGAGCCCCAAATCGGGCTCCCTGCTCAGCAGGAAGCCTGTTTCCCCTTTGCCTGCTGACCCCCTACTTGTGCTCTCTCTTTCTCTGGCAAATAAATAAAATTTTTAAAAAGTGGGGATCTGATTCACAGACCTGTACCCCTGGGGCTAATAATACATTATATGTTAATAAAAATAAAAATAAAAAGTGGGGATCATATGCTACCAACATGTCGGTATTATAAAAGGTAAAGAAAGGCTGTGGAATTGTTTCAGATCCAAGAAGAAAGGAGATATGACAGCTCACCTCACGACTGGATCCTGTCTTGGAGGAGAATAATGCTATATAGGACATTACTGGGTAAACTAACGAAAGTGAACTCTAGTTGCATAAGGGAATAGCCTTACTCCTGGAAATACACAAAGGAACTACATGGATGTAGCTTACCCTCAAATGGTCCATGAAAAAAATTTCTCTGTGTGTATGTGTATGTATATGAGAAAGAGACAGAGAGCAAGCATGAACACTTGACCATGTGTGCACATATGATAAAGCAAATGGGGTAAAATGCCAACAGCTGGTCAACCGGTCCTGTTAACAATTGGGAAAAGGGTATACGGATGTTCTTTGGACTATTTTTTTAAAAACTTGAAATTATTTGGAAATAATTTCCAAAAAAATTTTTTTTAAATCAAGCTTTTGGATAATATTTAATGACACTGTCGGGCGCCTGGGTGGCTCACTGGGTTAAGCCTCTGCCTTCGGCTCAGGTCATGATCTCAGGGTCCTGGGATCAAGCCCCTCATCGGGCTCTCTGCTCAGCAGGGAGCCTGCTTCCCTTCCTCTCTCTCTGCCTGCCTCTCTGCCTATTTGTGATCTCTCTCTGTCAAATAATTAAATAATAAAATTAAAAAAAAATTTAATGACACTGTCAATTGTAAATTCTCTATGAGCTCAATCTTGTGAAAAATAAAAATTTTAATGTATCTCTATCTTTGTACTTCTATTTATTTATTTAAAAGATTTTATTTATTTGGTGTGTCCACGAAAGAGACAGAGAGAGAGAGAGAGAGAATGCACAAGCAGAAGGAGAGGGGGAAGCAGACTCCCCGCTGAGCAGGGAACCCAATGCAGGGCTCTATCCCAGGACCCTGGGATCACAAGCCAAGTGGAAGGCAAATGCTTAACTGACTGAACCACCCAGGCACTCCCCTGTTTTGTTTTCTTTCTTTAAAGTTCTTTATTTTAGAGAGGGATAGTGTGTGTGTGTGTGTGTGTGTGTGTGTGCACGCGCGTGCGCGTGGGTGAGCAGCTGGGGCAGGGAGGGGGCATGTGGCAGAGCAAAAGGGTGACAGAAACTCAAGCAGGCTCCACCCTGAGTGCACAGCCCTACCAGGGGTTTGATCTTAAGATCCTGAGATCAGGACCTGAGCTGAAACCAAGAGTCAGGTGCTTAACCAACTGTACCACCAGGTGCCCCTATCTTTGTACTTTTAAAAAGCTAGAAGGAAACAAGCCAGAAAATCACAGGTACCATCTCTGGTTTATGGAGTGGATAATTTGAGTTTGTTGTATTGTTTATAATGTTTCATATTTTCCAAAGCTTCTACATCTAGCATGTATTACTTTGATAACTAGAGAAAAATTATTTTTAAAGGAGTAAAACAAATGATCAGTAATGTTTTTTGTAAAATGTTTCTGACTGCTGTGTCATTCATTAGAGCAGAGGGAACTGTCTTTGTCCTTCTTTGTCCATCTCTTCTGTCCTGCAAATCACAAACATCTTGTCTATTCATATCTGCTAAATGAATGCATGCTGGTCATGAGCTATTTGGGAGGGAGAGGGATGACAGAATTATCAGGGATTTTTATTGTCTCCATTATTCTTTTATGTATTTTCAAATGTTCTACCATAAATTTAATAATATGGGATTTTTAATTTAAAAGTTATAAATTAGTATGTATGTATCATCCCACTGAGGAAAGATTAGAAGAATATTCACAAAAAGGGGGGGTTATCTCTGAGTGGGGGTTTTATGGGTGATTCTTGTCATCCTTTTCCTTAACATTAATACTTTATTTTTAAAAAGATTTTATTTATTTATTTGACACAGAGAGAGAGAGCACAAACAGGGGGAGTGGCAGGCAGAGGGAGAAGCAGAGAGCCCAACTCATAAGCCCAAGATGCTTAACTGACTCAGCCACCCAGGTGCTCAAACATTAATACTTTACAAAGGAGTTTTGTTTTATTTTGTTTTTTTGGAGATAATTGGAATTAACAAGCATAAGATACAGAGCGCCTGGGTGACTCAGTAGTGTCTGCCTTCAGCTCAAGTCATGATCCCAGGGTCCTGGGATTGAGTGGCATCAGGCTCCCTGCTTACCGGGGAGTCTGCTCCTCCCTCTGACCCTCTTTCCTGCTTGTGTTTGCTCTCTCTCTCTCTCAAATAAATAAATAACATAAAATCTTTTAAATAAAAAAATAAAAATAAGACACAAAGTGATTGGACACAGTAGGAAGGCACCACATAGTAAAAAACATATTTACTGGGGTGTCTGAGTGGCTCAGTGGGTTAAAGCATCTGCCTTCAGCTCGGGTCATGATCCCAGAGTCCTGGGATCGAGCCCCACATCCAGCTCTCTGCTCAGTAGGGAGCCTGCTTCTTCCTCTCTCTCTCTCTGCCTGCCTCTCTGCCTACTTGTGATCTCTATCTGTCAAATAAATAAATAAAATCTTTTAAAAAAACATATTTACTAAAGCTATGTCAGGACAAACGCAGGATCTAAGAATATATATATATTCTTATATATATGTGTGTGTGTGTGTATATACACACATATATAGTACAATAACTAACTCACTGAAAAAAAATTCTTTGTGTTGAAGGTAGTGTTCTAAAATGATACAGTAGTTGTATTTGGGTATTGTATTTTTTTTAAAGATTTTTTATTTATTTGAGAGAGAAGAGAGAGAGAGAAGTCACTGGGAGAAGCAGACTCCCTGCCAAGCAGGAAGCCCGATGTGGGACTCGATCCTGGGACTCCAGGATCATGACCCAAGCGGAAGGTTGACATTTAATCAACTGAGCCACCTAGGCGCCCAGGTATTGTATTATTTTTATAAAGTAGGGAGGCAAGGTGGTAGATAAGCTTAAATTTTGAACAACTCTCCTACATTAAGTTGTCTTTCATGAAAGAGATGGATTAAAGGAACCTCCACTGAAGCACTTGAGACCACGTTCAACATACCTGGAAGGGTGGTTGCCCTGTGCTACTGCTTAATGCAATATTCAGATAATTTCACTGGGCAGCACCTTGCTGGGTATGTAAATACATTTCTAGGAAGGCAACTGTCAGTAAACAGAGCAGAGTAAAGGAAACAAGAAGCATTCACTCTTCTTCCTAGAAGTTCTTATTTGGAAAAAAAACACCTAAGAAACTGGTAACAAGGGTTGCCTCCAGAAAGAGGGGAACTGGGACTGAGGGATAGATTATGAGGAGAACTTCGTTTTCTCTATCTACTGTTCTATGTTGTTTAACTTTCAAAACACGATGTGCACATAGCACATACTCAAAAATAAACATTAATTAAAAATAATTCTTAAAAAAAATTGGGGCTCATGGGGCAACAACTATGTAAACTAGATTAGAGAAAACCAAAATTTGACTTTGAAAGGGTTAATTCCTATCCCAAACTAATGTGAAGGTGACAAAATCCAAGACTTGGCAACACCAGCCTGCCCTCCAACATATCTGTGCTTCTATCCTCTGCCCATTGGCTTTGCTCATAGAGAGAGGGCTCCTGCCCTACTGTTACAGGGGACTGCTTTGGTTTCTCTACTAGCAGGAATAGATTTGGGCTAACCTTGGACACTGGTTCTTCAGGGTTTGTGTGGGCCCAATGCCGGCAGTTGGCTGGAATGAAAGCACTCATCACTATCCACCAGCACTGGGAAATAAAAGCCAGACCCAATGGACTGAACCCATAATCGTCACCTCATTAGCATGATGCTAACATCATGTCTCCCCCACACAACCACCCTATGGCTAAAGGAATATCCAAGCACCCAGCTTTCTAAATCAGAACCACAGGAGTCTGTTCCTCTCTCTCTCATTTTCATTCTCCATGACGTCTTCTCAATTTTACTTTAGATAGATCTCTTAAATTTTGCCCACCCATTTTTTTCCACCTCTGCTGATAATGACACACAATCAGATTCTCATAATCTATTTCCACCCCCTCCTAGCTAGTTTCTTGTTATTGCTCTTCTATTATCTCACTCAAGTTTTCTTTCAAAAGCATACATCATCTGACAATTTCATTCCACTATATATTATATCGGGATCTATCTATACCTATCTATCTTTCTACCTATAAATTTATGGAAATATAGATTACTCCAGAAAAATGGTAAAATAACTAAAGGGACAAGAATAAAGGTCACTTGCCCTTAAATTCTCAATATCAATGTCCTAATTCTCAACTTAGAGTAATATTAGAATCACCTGGGAATTTATTTATGCGTGAGAAAGAGAAAGAGCATGCAGGTGGTTATGCTTGTTGGGGGTGGGATGGGGGGAAGGGCAGAAGGAGAGAATCCTCAAGCAGACTCCCTGAGGAGCAAGAAGCCAGGAGCTGGAGGTGGGGCTCCATGTGGGGGGTCTGGTTGGGGGTACTGGGGGGCTTGATGCTGGGTTTGACTTGGGGCTTGTCAATCTCATGCTCCGTGAGAGCATGACTTGAGTTGAAACAAGCTGTCAGCTATATAGTAATTCAGATTCTAGAAATCTTTGGCAGAACATATTTCAACCAGGGCCTCCACACATACTGCTGTTCCTTCTGTCTGTGGACCTCTTCTTCCATTTCTGACTCAAGTCCTATTCATTTTCCAGATCTTCAAAACTGTCCTTTCATCACACCCCAAACTTCTCTTTATTGGCACACACACACATACACACACAGAGCAATCAAGGAGGAAATGAACAGCTATTTGTCTCTCTTCCCCACTAGACAGTGAGTCTTAAGGGACAAGTCGGCTGTATATACCACCCCAGTTCTGAGCACATTAGTGTTGTAGCTGGTGCTCAAATGAATGAAAAACAAACCTCTCTTTCTATATCTAATGAAATTTCTTCTCTCACTTTTTTTCCAAAGTTTTTATTTAAATTCCAATTAGTTACATACAGTGTAATACTAATTTCAGGTGTACAATATAGTGATTCAACACTTGCATACATCACCCTGTGCTCAACACAGCAAGTGCCCTCCTCCATCCCCATCACCCACTTCATCCTTTCCCCGGCTCGCTCCCCTCCAATAACCAGCAGTTTGTTCTCTATAGTTAAGGGTCTGTTTCTTGATTTGTCCCTCTTTTTCCCCCTGTTGCTCATTTGTTTTGTTTCTTAAATTCCACATAGGAGTGAAATCATATGGTATTTGTCTTTCTCTGACTGACTTATTTCACTTAGCATAATATTCTCTGGCTCCAACCAGGTCATTGCAAATGGCAAGATTTCATTCTTTTTTATGGCTGAGTAATATTCCATTGTATGTGCATACCACATCTTCCTTTAAGAAATATTTTATTATTTATTTTTAGAGAGAGAGAAAGAATGTGCAAGTGGGTGGGGGATGGGTAGAGGGAGAGAGAGCATCCTAAGCAGGTTCCATGCCCAGTGTGGAGCCTGATGCGGGGCTTAATTTCGTGACCCTGAGATCATGACCTGAGATGAAATCAAGAGTCGGATGCTTAACTAACTGAGCCACCCAGGCGCCCTCATGTCACTTCTTCGTTGTCCATTCATTGGTTGAAGGACAGTTGGGTTGTTTCCATAATTTGGCTCTTGTAGACAGTGCTGTGATAAACATCCTCTTTTCACTTCTTATGTCCTGTCCACAACTGGCAGAACATAGTTTCTAGGAGGGCTGACGTTTAGTACGTGGCTAGGAACTGTGTATAAATGCTGTTGGATTTCTCTGGTCCAAGCTGTTTGGGTTGGAGAGCCAGGAAAAAACATCTTTTCCTCCCCAATGTTAAAATTAAAAATATTTACTTCCAGGAACAATAATGAATATTTAAGATAGGAAACCTAGCAACAAAATGAACACTTGTGAGGGTAGCGTCCAACAAAAGAACTGCAACATCACTGGCTTGTCAAGCTACTTATCTCCTGACCTTCCCCAACGGGGAGTAACTCTGGAATCTGAGTTTATTATTCATTTGTTTTTTGAAAATAGCTTTACCACACTCTTAAGCATTTCCAAACAATAAATTTTTCAGCACTGTTTGCTTTTGAGCTTTGGAAAAGTGGTATTGTTTTGATGTGTGATTGTCCACAGCTTTTTTTTTTTTTTTAATTCAACTATGTTCCTAAGACTTGTATATAGCTGTGGTCCATTCATTTGCATTGCAGTATACTACTGCATTACAGGAATATATCACAATTTATGTGTCCTTGTCAGTGAACGCTTGGGATGTTTCTGGCTTCTTTGCTCTTATGACCAATTCTGCTACAGTCTTGTACACATCTCCAGCAGCATCTGTGAGTTTATCTAGGGTATATGCCAAAGAGTAAAACCACTGGACAGGTGTATGTTCAGGGTTATGAGACAATGCCAAATTATCTTTTGAAGCAATGGTCCGAATTTACATTCCCAACCAGCCAACAGTGTACAAATTCCTGTTGATCCAAATCCTCACCAACAGCTTGTATTATTAGGACACGGGAATTGGAATCTCAGACTGTAGCATTTTTGTGCCAGAAGGTGGCACTCCTGACTGGACAGGCTGCTTTCTCTTGACCATGTGACAGTAGAGCCTGACCTGAGACCTTGCCCAAGAGATGAGCCCCTGAAGCTTACACTTCATTGAATCCTGACTTTGGGACAGTGCACTAAATAGAGACGAGAGACTTTGCTGTGGATGCACAGGCATCCCAGAAGGCAGTTAGTCATAGAATGTGGGACCTGGAAGGGCCCTAAGGCCAAATCCTTCATTCTATATTTAAGGAGACTAAGGGCCTAGACAGGGTAAATGACAAGTTCTCTGAGCTAATTAGTATGAGAACTTGTCTCCGGGGCTTTTGGTTCTTAGTCCAGGGTTTTTGACTTTAATTTGTTTGTTTATTTTAGTAGCATAAAATGCCATAACCTGATTAATAATAACTGTAAGTATCCAAGTAATTGCCAATTTATTTTTTAAATGTAGTGGTTTGACTTATGTAACTGATGAATTTAGCAACTTTAAAGTCATTGCTTATGAAGCAAACAGGAATAATATTTAATTCCAATGAGATAAATAGGGGAAAGATGCAATCTCCACAATTATGATTTTCAGTATGCAAATTTAACAGGGCTAAAAGACACCTATCTCCTGGTGAAAATAATCCTCAATTTTACGACTGACCATCTTCATCCTTGATCATCCTCCCCACCCTGGACAAATGCTGAGCACCACCTTAGGAAGCCATTTTTATGAGGAAGGCAAACTTCAAATCCAGTTGTTTCAATTCATCTCTCTCTAATGAGCTCTCATAATCAAGCTATCATAAGAGGCTGGGAATTATTTGTGGACATTATGGTAAAATAGCCTCAGTAACTTGAGGGTTTAATAATCTTAGATGACTTTACATGAGAATGCAGAAAAATAGTGGAAAAGGCCTATATGCATCTGAGGTATACTGAGCAATCTTCAGAGTGTGCGTAACAATCAAATGTGGCAGGATCCCATGCAGAGGAATCTGTCCTCTGGAGTCAAAGGCAGTAAAAATGGATCTAGGGAGGGGGAGAAGGACTGCTTACTTGGAAGGGAGCTTCTGTGAAGGGACGTGGCCTCAGAATCCCTCAAAAGACATTTTCATTCTGGAGCTGCTGACTTTAGGAATTCCCTCCCCAGCCCATCTGCCTAGCTCCTCCCTATGCTGAGACTCTACTTACCATGTAAAAATATCTTTTAGTTTAACAATGTCTGTAGGCTGGCAATAAAGGCTTTCTGTGAGGTGTCCCTTTTTAAATGGGGAGCTGCTTACTATTTTGGGGTGGGGGGCTTAGAAGGAAAGAAGACCAGGAAATTTTGCAGGGATTGCCGACCGAACTACTGAGGTGCTCTTGGTTCAGGTTTTCCTCCTAGCAGTCATTTTAATCAGCACTTCCCCTACTTAATGAGCTTGCAGTGCCATTACATAATCACCGGGCTCACTGGATTAATGATGAAAAGAGGAACTGATTTTTCCAGTTGCATCATTTGAAGTAAATGTTAACTTTCTTTCTGAGTCCTTAGTTAACCGCATTAGTGTGACAAATATGTCTTTGTCTAGCATAAGTAATTAGAATTTAATCACTTTAACTGCATCTTAATTATCCCAAATGAATTGGAAGGACATTTAATAGCAAAGATTAAATTGCCTTAATGAACGATTTTTTGACTCCATCAATACTTGAATCGCGTTAGCCACTCCTCTCACGCACTTCACCTGCAGTGAACATGGAGGTCACTAGGTGGCGCGCCTCGCTCGTTTATTTATTTAATTTCCGGGGCCATTGATCTGTTTTAGGAGACAACAGGAAAGAAAGTGAAAAGCTCATAGTTTATTGTGTTCCTTTGATAACCTCTCTTTGGGACTATGAGATCATCACCAAATGCAAAAACGAAAGTAGTGATTTCAGAAACTGTCGATTCTGAGTACCCTATGGCATATGCAAAGGAAGATGAGAGACACATGGATAATTGGAAACATGTAGTGTTTGAGGGAAATTCTAAGTTGTCCTCTGGATGATTGCCAACGTATACACAGAGTTTTAGTTAATTTATTATTTTTTGTGTACAGAGCCCTAAAACATGAGTAACAGGCAAGCTTGGGATAGCAAGACAGGCAATGATCTGAAGCAAAGAAATATAACTGCTGTGCAAACACAGATCTCAGAACACCAATGCCTTAAAGTATGGGAGGTTTGGGTCTTTGGGCCCTCCTCCAGGCAGGAGTCCCAGTGGGCCAGTCCTATCCACAGAACACATTTAATGATTGGGTCTTGCCCACCAAAACTGTTTAAGTGAACAAATGGATAGGGAGACCTGGGTTCCATGTCTAGCTCTCATACTGCCCTACATTGCCTCTGGCTGCTTCTTCAAAAGACAGCAATAAAAGTTCTCTCTTATAAGTCTTGAGTAAAAAAGAAATAAGTTTCCATAAGTAACCTTCCTTGAGAGTCACAAAGGAATATACACACTCTCTACTAGCAAGACCTTTACTATGCAGGCACTTTCTAGATCAGGTGTTTATGACAATAAATCGGACACCTCCACATTCTAGGTCCACTGACCTGGTGGATCCGTACTAGTAGGCAAGGGTGGAAAGTAAGAGGGTTCTGTGCTTTGAGCTGGGCAAGTTGACTTCAGTCAGCTTTCCAGTTGTGTTACCAGAGATAAGTTATGTAACCTTAGTGAACATAGAAAGAGGGAAAATAATAGTAACTACCACATAAACTAGTGGTTCCCCAACTTTGCTGCTCATTAAAATCACCTCAGAGCTTTTAAAAATCCCAATGCCTAAGTCAGGCCCTGGATTTTAGCTAGGAATCATATTTGCAAAGGCCCCTAAGTGATTCGAAAGTGGAGCAAGATTTGGGAGCCACTGAAATAGAATGTTAAATTAGATCATATATGTCCCAGTACAGTACCCAACTAATAGGATGTACACAACAGATATAAGTTCCTTCCTTATCAATTGCCATGACAAACTGGATAGGTAGTATTTCAGGGACTGGTTCTGTTCAGCTGGGAGGTTTTCAGATGAGATTGTCTCATCTAAAGGAGAAGATTCTAGAGCTAGTATTTTCCCAACTTTATGATAATGTAACACTTTTTGGGAGAAACACAAGGTAGATGATTCTATAGCAAGACTCAGTAATAAAACATAAGTTCCTATGTTTGCATCAAAATCATCAGACTGTCTTATGATTGGTCTAGTCACATAATCCAATCCTATCACTTCAGGAGGAAATTAAGCCTCAATAGTATTAAGTTATTTGTCACAAAATAAAAACCTGTGAAAATCTATTGATAGAAGACAGGAATTTATGATTATGCAATAAATTCACAAACATAAGAAATCAGTTTTTTTGTTTTACTGAACTTTATGAGGCTGACACTTCTCATATAGAAATAATGTGGTTTTCTTCTCCCAAAGGTGCTTATTCATCTTATTTAAATAGAGACATGATGAAAATAGTATTTAATGAATACTTGTTGAATGCTTTTACCAGAATTATGAGAAATCTATCCTAACTACCATGAGTTCTATAAGACCCTTCTTTTATTGCTACCCTAGGCTGGGGACCATTCCATTTTATCAAGAGTGTGGAAATTCTGCTGTTTTAACTGAAATGAAACTAGTCATTTCTCATCCAATCCATCAAGGCTTCTTGGCTGAATTAAAGCATTAATCTGGTGTTTAACTATTCTAATATGCAGAGTTTACAAAGAGCACTGAGCACTTAATTGAAGGGCAAGGCTTCTAACAATAGATTTTGAGGAGCAAGACACAGAGAACCTCTTTTTAAATTACCCAACTCCATCAGATTTGAGGATTTTCTTTTGTACAAGGAAATCAAGAATAAATTTTACCTATACACCCTGTAAGAACTATTTCTTCTGAGAACTTTGAGTAGAAATGTCCTTTTGATTAGCTGAATTTGCCATGAATGTGGAAATGATGACATCAAAACAGCTCGTGTAACAACCTTCTTAAAGACCTCGTAGATTAGAGATGACTATAGATTTTCCCCAGCACGGATCAAAGGGACTGAATTGAACGTTTTAGCTTAATGATCCAACCCCTGTCACACCCATAGGGACTCAAATTCCGATTTTATAAGCAGGTGTGCATGTGTACTCAGACATACACAGAAAAGCTGCTGGGGAGGGAGGAAAAGATCAATTATCGACAATGATAGGTTTGATCTTTTTGATTACTTGACTGTGCTGGTGAATGTTCCTGGCGGGGCCTCGAGATTTCTCATGAACTTCAGAATATTAGCTGTTCTCGCTTCCTTACTACAACTCTTCAAAAGCATTCTACCCACTTTCCAGCAGCAAAGAGAAACGGGGCCAGGCTGGGGCTGGTGGGGTCCTGTCCAGGGTCCTGACGCTGCACGAGAGCTCCAGGCCAGTCGGCCTCCGCAGGCTCTTTCACCCACCCCACTCAAGAGGAAACAAAGCCCTCCCAGCTCAAAGCCTCAGGGCTGCCTCCTGACTCCTGTCAGTTAGCTAGAAGGGGAAACAACAAAACAAAGGAACCACTAATCCACGCTCCTAGGACTATATCCTGCAGCCCCAACCTCCTACTCTAGTCCGGCCAGGGTCACCTTCTCTACTCTGACCTGCTTTCCTCAAATAAAAACGTGCCAACAAAAGTATAATTTGGATAGAAAGTCCAAACATGTATCTTGTTTAGAGAGGTCAGAGTTGGGGTGTAATGTGGGGGTTGGCAATTTTGTCTCATCACTGGAGTAATAACCAGACATTGTTGGAGACCAAGATATATTCCTCCTCCACATCCCTTTTCTACCAGAAAAAATAATTGTTGTTTTGTAAATCAGCAGTACAGCGATGTAAAAACAAAGCCACAGCAAGCATCCCTTTCCTCTCCACAGCTCACTGAACCAAGGGCTTCTCTGGTGGCAGGCGGCAGCCCGCAGGCGGCGTGCAGAGCTATCACACCACACAGCCCATCAGGCTCCCCCATGGAGGGCATCTGGGAGGGCAGGATGCCAGCTCCCTGAAGGGCACTGAGGATCAAAGCTTGAAGATGAAGAAAGATGCAGCCTGGGCTTTCAGTTATTTTGTTGCTAAAATTGGTATTGTTGGCACAGCCTGTCCCAAGTGCCAGTTGTCAAATAGCTATGGCAGGGCCTCGGTCTCTAGTGACCACTACAGCCCTGGGGCCAACGGGTTGCTCTGACTGACCCTGATCACCCTTTGGGCATTTCCAAGGGGCTTGTAGCTTGGGGCTGCACCCACTGGTGGGACCATCAGAATGGGGTTATTTGTCTCAGGTGGCCAGCCTGCTCGTGCTGACACTGGGTCACCACACAATAACTACCAGACCTCAAGACTCAGAAGCAGGTCTTCCTACCGTTGTCAAACAGTGGGCTCCAATCTTCACCATATGCACACTTCTTAACACTAGGCATTCCTTCACGGGGTTTGTGCTCCTGGGGAGTGCAAGAAGGAACGATTGTCCCCAAACCCTCAAGGGGTCAGGCATGGGTACAAAGACCCATGGGGAGCTTTTTGGTGACTGGGATGAGAACTTTTGGTTTCCTGCTGTGTTGCTGTGTGTGTGTTTGGTGGGGGATCCCCAGCTGACTCCCTGGGCACATGGCCACCATTCACCCTGAGGGGGTGGGGGTTCTTTGGGACTCCTCCTGACAACTGACTGGCCACCCCCACCACAGCACGGAAGGCCACACCAAGCCTTTGGAGGAGGCACTCCCTTCCCTCTGTTCCACACCCCCTCCCAGTCAGTCCTACTGGTTCAGGGACTGTGAGGCTGGCTGCGGTTGGCCGGTTGGCCGCGCCCCACAGGCCCTTTGTTTGAACCGCAGCGGCTGGGAGCAGCTACACTGTGTGAGAAGTGGGGCGAGAGGCAACCAGTCTGCTTGGGGCCTTCTCTTGGGCCCAGGAAGTTTCCGAGTCCCAGTCCCGGTTTTCCTCCTGGCCCAGGAGTCTTTGAGATTTGGGAAAATGAGGTTCCCAAGGCCCAACACTGCACTGCTACTTCTTGGCTAACTTGGCCCAGGGAAGTGGTGGGGAGGAGGGGGACAGTTGAAATGTCACCCGCCAGGATAAATATTAACAAAAAGCAAATGGACTTGCGTGGAGGCCAGTTATCAATCAACCAGACCGCAAGGCCACTTACGGTAAACACAACCCAGGTTGGACCCTGTGAGACTTTCTCATGGCCACCTCCTGGCCGAACATCCCTCCTCCACCCCCACTCTCTCCCAGGCTCAGGCACTCCTTCAGGTCTTTCTGGGGTAAATTCTGGACGGGAAAGGGGCAAAGTCCCAGGTGTGGGAGGCTGGGAAGTCTCCCCAGGGCTGTTTGGAGGTACCCTTCTTTCAGGTACCTCAGAGTTGGAGGGGCCCAGCACCCACCTCTGCCCAACCCGCTGGGCCTTGCCTCCTCGGTATGGGGTGCTCTGCCCTCTGGTGGGTGCGTGTTGCAGCCTCTTCAGATGCTGACAGCTCCTCTACTGGGGCCAAAGGCTTCTGAAATCTTTAATTGGAAACTAATCTCTTCAAGTCTTAATAGGCACCCACGTCAGAGGCGGAGGCGCCCACCCACCCGTATAGTGCGGCCCGCCCACCCCACCTCAGATGAGATGCGGCCCCCAGCCTAGCTGCACTGTATTTTAATGGGGCAGCAGCAAAATTACGTTGAGGGAACACGTATTGATTTTTTTTAAAGGTAGTTAATTTGGCGAGAATTTCCTCCCATCTCCCATCTCTCCCATCTTCCACCAAGCCGATGTAATTTTGTAAGGAGAAGGCGCCTCCCCAAACATGCTGCCAAGTGTGGAGGTTTTGACTCTCCGCAACAGACTTCATGGAACCTCAGGTACAGGGAAGGGCATGGAGAAGTCACTCTGCCAATGAGCGAAGGAACCGCTCTGAGGGGTAAGGACAAGGTGGAGGGGTCTTTAGAGCAACAGCATGCCAAACTGCAAGGGACACCTCTGTGCATGGAGGCTGGTGGTGGGAACCATCCTCCCCCAAGCAATGTCCCACAGCCTTGGCGAAAGTGCCCTGCAATGCGTTTGTTTAAGTCTGCCATCGAGCCTTCTAGGATCATTTGCAAAGTCTGGAAATGGCCCGACTCCCTCCTTACCCCATCTCCGAAATGAAAATATTAAAGGGACAGCTCATGGTTTTTCAGTGATTTTAAAATAGATCATGGTTCCTGATGTGTAATGGGATTGATTCCGGTTGGGCTTGCTCTGCAAGTGCCCCCAACCCAGCCTTTCCCACCCCTTTAATTAAGTTAAAGAGAGGAAAATTAAACACTTGAAGCTCCATCTGGGTCCTAGGATGCAACTCCACCTGGGGGTGAGCGCCAAGTTTTATGCCGCCAGAGTCTCCGATTTTCCTTTTATTATTTTTTTTTTTCCAAAGAAAAAGGCCAAGTGCCTTGAGTGAGCATGACTTGTCTTAGGCGGTTGGGTGCCAGACTGTCACCCCTTCCATAGCCTCCTGGCTAGGGTGAGCACTGGCTGGCATGCAGCCCATGCCTCCCACAGGAGGGTCACAGTGCTAGTGCTCCCACTTCAACAGCACTGAGGAGCCCACTGGTGTAGGTCAGACTGCAAGGCCAGGGTTCCAGGGTTGGAGGTCATCTCTGAACAGAATCTGTCAGTCTGATTTTCCATGGGGCGACAGGGGGCAGTGGGGAGAGGCGGTCATTGAAGTCTCCAGCAAGCACCTTCTGGGTGCTGGGGGTGGGGCATGCTTCCCTGGGGGCGGGGGTCGCTTTTCATTTCCAATCCTTTCCTCCATTTCTCCCCACCCCACAGGCCTATGTGAGCACTGCCTGGGTACAAGATTCTGAAGCTGGGTGTGAGGCTGACATGGGCTTGTGAAAAGCCACTAGTTTGGGGCCGGCAGAGGTTGAGCAGTCAGGGAGTAGGGTATCCCTTTCTCCCACCCCTTCCTGAACCTGAGCTGCCCTCTGGTCTCGGTCAGTTTAGGGGGGTGGGAGGCGATATGGTGGATGCACACAGGGCAGGGAATGGATTTGTGGGAGCCCCAGAGGGCACCTTGTCAATCTCTCCCTTGCCTTCCTGTCCTATCTCCACCTAGCCTAACTTCCAGGCACAAGCTGCAATAGCCTGCTGGGGATTTTGCTTGGAACCAATGAGCACAGGGCTGGGCTGGAAAACCCTGGCGGAGCAGAGGCTCATGAACTCGACCCGCGGGAGGGAGGGCACCAGTGCCCAGACCCAAAGAGTGCTTTGGGGTTGCTTCCAGATCCAGCGGCAGGCTCCCTGGCACGCTGGCACCTGCCTCCCTCTAGCTTCTCATTGGCCCGCATGAGGTGGGGGAGGGGGTTTCGGCCTCTCGCTTTGATTTTAGACTGTGAAACGGCTCAGTGCCCCCGGCTCTGATCGGATTGACTGTCTCTCATTCTCCAGGGACGAATTAATGGAGAACGATCAGTTAATTAACAAACCCTCATTCCGGCTTTTACCTTTCTCTGGGCCAGGACACCACCAGGCTGAGACTGGGGCGGGGGGGGGGGGGGGGGGGGGGGAGTAGAACCGACTCAGGAGTCAATCAAGTCGCAGGGTCTCGTCAAACCGTGTCCGCCCTCAGCTGCCCTTGGTTCTACCTCCCCCTGTGTCCTTTGCCCTCAGGGGTCGCGGAATCAGCTTGAAATATCTGGTGTGATTCAGGCTGGGCTAAGCTGTCCCCTTGACCAGCTTCTCGGAGCCTTCCACGCACCTTGGCTTAGAGAGGCTAAGAAAGACAGGTGCTGTCTGTGCCGCGCCGCGGAGACCTTCCAGCTCAACTCCCGGGTTTTGGGACCGGAAGACCTCTGCTCCAAGACTTGGGGGTCATGTTCACCCTCCCACCCCCATGCATGGGGATACATTCAAAACATAATGCAAAGGAATAAAACGAAATATGAAGTCGTCAATGAGTCGGCAGCAAAAGCGGTTCTTGGGCTCAGCTATAAGCTCCTTTGCTGCCCCTCCACTCTCACCCTTACCTTGGCACCATCTGCCTTCCTCTCTTTTCCACAGCCGGTTACCAGGGCAGAGTACTTGCTAACTCTTAAACAGCTTCGGCGCCAAATACACACCTTCTCCGGGGCTTCAGAGCCTTCTGCCGGAACTCTCAGAGGGGTTCCCCATCCCTTCCACTACTGCCTCGCGCCAAAAAAAGTCAGCGGGGGAGGGTTTGGGCACCGCAGCAAGTTCAGCCAAACGTGGGAGTGCAGCTCGGGCACGCTCCAAACCAACTCCTGGGTATGTGCCAGGGGTACGAGCGGGCAGTATCTGCGCACAGTTCCCTGCAATAATCGCCTCCCTCTTCCCAAACCCGGAGTGCCCAACTGAGAAGCGACGCACAGACCGTGTCCGGCCAGGTGCGGGGGTTTCTCTTCGCCTCTGGTAGCGACCGCTTCCAGCACAGTCTCGGAGCACAAATGGGTCCCCGCATTCACTTAGGCAGTAACGCTCAGCTCCCGGAGTCTACCACAGCCCAATGTACAGAGCCCTGGAGGAGACGGTCTGCTCCCAGGAGCCGTCGCTAGTTCTACCAGGCCCAGGGAACTATCCACCTCCCCTTAGGGAAAGGAGGATGGGATGATGTGTGCCCTGCTCTCTCTTCTTCCTTCCCTCTTTCAGTCTCTTTAGCCTCCCCAACCCCTTATCTCTCCACGCGCCCAGCTCACCTGCTAAGCGGAGCGCCGACATCCGCTGGAACTCCGGCTCTTGTAGCCACTTCCACATCCTCCGAAAGGTCTCCCGGCCGGACTTGAGTTTGCTCCAGGGTTTGGGGTTGCGCAGCAGGTCCGAGAGGGTCCCTTGGGAGCGGCAGAGCACCCTTTGCGCGAAGATGGCCTGTGGGATGCTGTAGCGCTTGAGCTCGGTGGTGATACGCTGCGCCACCTCTTTGGTATTGATCTCTTCCATCTGCCCTGAATTACTTCCATTGCTGACCTGTGCGCCGGTCACCGAAGGGTTGGGCTCCCGGGCTGTGCCCAGGAGCTGCCCGTGGCCTTGGGCGTTCAGGTGGGCGTGGGGGTGGTGCGGAGGAAGGCCGTTGATGGGCACCATGCCGGCCGAGGTGGGCGTGAGGTGCTGCTCTCCGTGGCGGCCGAGCATGGCCGGGTGATGGGCTTCAAAGCCGTTCGGGGTGAGCATCTTGTCAGTGGGCATGGCGGCGCCCGGGTGGGCATAGTGAGGGAGCCCTTGCTGGGAGTTGTGGATGCCGCCGAGACCGGAGCTGGAGAGGGGCGAGAGGCTCTGGCCCATGCCGGCCACGTCCTTGTGGTAGGGGGTATAGAGGTTATTCATGGAGGCCAGCCCGCGCTCGTCCCGCATGAGCGTGAAGCTACCGCTCACATTGCCCGCCAGGCGCTGGTGGTGGTGCGGGTGGTGGTGGTGATGGTGGTGGTGGTGATGGTGAGGGAACTTGTCCGAGACGGTGGAGATGGGCGGCAGCGGCTGCAGAGGGGTTAAAGTGGTGTAGGTGGTGGGCATGCTCATACCTGGGGGAGTCTCGCAGGCCATGGTCATGGTCGGGTGCAGGGGGCCGGCCAGGCTGTGCTCGGGGGCCCGGTGGTGGTGGTGGTAATCGCCGCCGCCGCCACCGCCGTCCAGCAAGGACGCCATGCCCATGGAACGCGGGTGCGCAGGGGGCAGGTGGCTGCCACGGTGCGCCACGGAGCTTCGCGCGTGGGGACTGCCGCCCAGGAGGTCTGCAGGAGCGGGCACCGGCTCATGGCTCACCCCGTGCAGCTCGCCGATCGCCTCCATGGTCAGCTGCGCGTTCATCGTGATCCGGGCGAGAGGGCGACGGACACAACATCGATGAGGCCGGGCAGAGGCGGCGAAGGGCGCACGCAGTCCGGTCTTCACATCGGCTGCCGGCGACTGTTGCCTGCCTTCCTTGCTTCCTCTCACTGTGGGGTTCTGTCTCCCTTTCTGTGTGTCTCGCCTTCCCTCTTGCCCCCACCTTCCCCTCTGCGTCCTCGGCTTTTTTTTAAATATTAATTTCCAAATAGGATCCGTGCCGTTGGGCGAGCGCGGCGCCCCCAGCCCGCCCGCCCCTGGGCCCCTCTCGCCCCTCTCCTTCTTAGAATTCTGAGGCCCCCGGCTCCCCTGACGCAGTCCGCGCGTCTTCCGCGGCTGCTGCTTGCACGCGCCGCTGGCCAGCTCCAGCCATGGCTCGGTTACTGCTGCAGACTCTGTGGCCCCGGTTCCCCCGCCGCTGCCGCCGCCGCCGCCGCCGCCGATACCGCCGCTGCCGCCGCCGCCGCCGCCGCCGCCGCGGCCCGCCCTCACGCCCGCCGAGTTCAGCGCGCAAGCGCGCGGCTCGGCCCCGCCCCCTCCGCCCCCGCGCGCGCTGCCCGTGACGTCCCCATACAAATGATGAAGGGGGGGGTCCTTGCCTTAACAGCGGCGCCGGATGGCCCTGGGGCGGCGCGCACGTGCGAAGGCCTGGCGTGGAGCGCGACCTGGGGCAGTCAACGCAACCCCAGGAGACTTGGCGCCCCTCTCGGCTCTAAGGCTCGGGTGGGCTCTCACCCAGTAGCATTTGCCAGGCTCCCGTCCCGGGTGGTGAGCCAAGACTGGAAAGTCCTCACCTTTCTCACCAGCTGCTACCTCTTGGTGTAGATTGCCCTCCGAGCCTCAGCCTGTGTTGTTACTCCTTCCACCCTGGCCCACCGAGCTGTATTTCCCAGAGGGCTTCTGGGAGCCCGCCTTCTCCCCATCCTCAGGTGCTTGGCAGTTTTGGAGGGAGGAGAAGTAAATATCTTAAATGCCTTGGTCAGCTTGGTGACTGTTGACCCTCTGCCCACTCTTCCTCTTCCACGAGCCAGAGAAGGGAACGCTCAAGCCAAGAATTCTGGCCCTGGCCATACCTCGTTTTCCCCCGCCGCCTGGGTCCTTCTTCATCTCAGCTGATAATAAGGCGGGCTGCTGCTCCGCGAATGACTGTGTGTGTGTGTGTGTGTGTGTGTGTTGGGGGGGGGTGGGGAATGACTGTGTGTGTGTGTGTGTGTGTGTGTGTGTGTGTTGGGGGTGGGGAGTGCCCTGGTGGGTTCTCACTTCAATTTCTGGGTGCTGGTGGGGTTGCCGAGGCTTGGGCTGTTCCTGCGGTTCCTCTACGGCCCTCCCGGTAAAGCACCTGGAGGCCACTGCTTGCGGGAAGGACTGACGCCGGCAGAGTGGAACAGGCGCGCCGGTCTCCGCCTGGCCCGTAGGGACGCCCTCTTCCCGGCGTCCCCGCGAGAAGCCTCCAGATTTGAAAATCAATTCAGCTTCGGGCATAATTGTCCGCTTCCTACACTCACGCTCCAATCTGGAATCGAACCCGGTCCTTGGGCTCGGTGGGGACGCGTGGGGAGGCCCCCAGTTTGGGACGTACACCCGGCTACCACATGCCGCGGCTTTCTTTCATTTACAAAAGAAAGGGGAAAAAAGTCCGTAACAAAAGGCAGAGCCTTGTCTGCTTAGGTGCTTTCATCCCTCAGAGAAAGGACAGATGTGCCCATTGTCCAGCCCTTGGCAGTTACGACCGGGTCAGCGCCGAGCCTCAGCCCGGGGCGAGCTGTGGTCACAATGGGGGACAGCCTCTCAGAGCCTGGGTATCTGGATCTGGGTATGTGGAACAAAGTGTGTGTGGCCTTTGCTGGGCCAAACTTAGACTGTACGTTCCTTTCCTGGGGCACTTACTGAATCAGAGCCCACCAACAGTGTCTCTGCTGAAAATGTTCTTAGACCCTAGGAAAGGCCAGGGCTGGGGTGGTGGGAGTAGTGGTGACTGTGTACCCTAGGCAGACACTTGGGCCAACCAATCCTTGGGGGAAATTTCCCACCAGCTAAGGGATGAGCAGGCTCATCTCTTTATCCAGTTCCCTGGCACAATCAGGGCAACATCATGATCCAAGTAGGTCAAGGCCAGTGGGTACAGTCCAACCTGACTTCCTTGAAAGCTGCGGCCATGTGCTGGGGTTGGCTAATCTGGCTGGCTTCATCACCAGAGGCACTCCCATCTTGTCCAAATAATGCCCACAGAGGCCCAGGAAATGGGAATCCATCTCTGTAGACTTAGTGTCTACCTGCACAGTGAACGGTTAGGAATTTAAGGCCCCCAGAGAAGAAAAATTGTGTGTGTGTGTGTGTGTGTGTGTGTAACACACCGACACAAAGGAGCTCAGAAAACAAAATTACTCTATTTGAACTTATATCTACATCTAACTATTCATACACATAGACACAAAAGCATAGAACATATTTTCTGCCTAGTGGACACAATATATTTGTGGGAAGCTGCATCCTTGGTTCCTTCTTGTTTTTTGGTTCTCTTTTCTTGTAACACAGAGCATGTAGCTCTCACATAAGACCGAACAGTGGGTTTCAGTAGCAGGCTACCTTTGAGCTAAACTGTTGTGTCTCCCCCACATGCCCCATTTTAATCACCCCTGAAAGGATTGATTTGCCCTTATGACAACTCTCTTCCCAAAAGACAGTTTGTTAAAAGAAAGAAGTAAATACCGCTAAGTGCACAAATTGTTCATGATTTTCTCTTTGTGTAAGTTATTAGGGACTTGATCCTGGAAACCCTCCTTCATGTATGGTTCCCGGTAGGGCCCCTGGAGCCTACCTAAAGATGGCCGAGTTCAGGTGAGTTCAACACTGCCCCCACATGAAAAGAGGGTCTGGTTCAGTGTTGGTCCCTAAAGGAGAAGCCAAAGGAAAGATCTATGTTGAGTTAATATGTGTGCAGCACTTGCTTTGGTTTGCAAATCTCCCTAATCTTTCTTGGCTTTTTATGCCTTTCATTACCATTGTTTACCTGTACTTGACTAAATTGCAGTGATTTTTAAGTAAACGTTGTATTCTTATTTGACCTTTTGGAAGATTTTCCCATTACTAAGGATGTGTCATGAGTGGGAAGGGTGCTCTGAGGCCTAGTTAAAGGTGAATGTACATGTGTGTATGTGTGAGAAGGAGAGTAGATGGATTGCCAACTGATAGAGGGGTGGGATAGCTTTTCATCATTTTGTCCCTCCCTTCCTTTCCCCTTTCCAGTGCCAGCACAATGCCTGGTATCCAGTAGGTGCATTATGAGGAATTAGAGAATTAGAGCCCAAGGAGGAGTCCCTTAAAACTACTTGGTTGGTCAGTGTATTGCAATTACAGGATGCTGTTCAACTTTTTTTTATAACAGCCAAGATGTTTGAGGGGAGGGCTTACTCTCAGCTGGTTAGATTTTGAGTAGCTGCAGGAAAATTAAAGAAAGAAAAATAGGGTCAATCACCACCACAAAATTACATTTGTGTATATATTTAAGAAAAAAGGAAATACGACTATGGACTGGATGCTTGTTACTGGCAATATTTTTAATATGGAAACAAGGATTTCAGACAGCTTGTTTTGTAAATGTTGAGTGGTGGTGCCTGGGCAGGTATAATCCTTCCTCTACTGAGTGGACCAGAGCTTGCCAGCAACTCCACCATATTTAGAATAGAGACTGAGAATAAGGCCATTTTTTCCAAATGCTGGCCACACAAGTTTCTCTCAGAATCTTCAATCAGTTTCAGAATTCCTGCCTTAGATTTTTGGTGAGTAATAGAAGTGTAATATATCCCCCAGTCCCAGTTTTCAGGACTATTCCAAAGAAATGTTTCTACCCCCCCTGAGCCATCAAATGTTTACTTCCCATTTGTTGACCGCACAAACAGCAAACCTGGTGTCAGGGCAGATTCCCCCATCCAAGGCTTTAAGGGGAGGCTGACTCCTTGGCCAGAATCTCAGAATGGAACTCACCAGAATTTCTGATGCCTGTAGCATGTCTAGAATTAACCTCCTGGTTAATTCCTAGAGGAACCATTTCTTTGGTGTCCGGCAATGGTAGGGAACTTCATAACTGTGCGATGAATGATTTGATCCTGGGTGCTTCCTGCCAGCTTCTCCTGTCCTTCTTCACACCTCTGCAAAAATTTTATTCAGAAAATTGTTGTTAGCTTAGAATAGAACACCCATAAAATTCAAAGTGCCCTGGTGATTCACTATTGAAAAAAATATTTTTTTAAAGTAGTCAATGGCTTCTTCCTACTCTCTGGGGGCCGAGGAAGTGGTAACCAATTATTCTAGCTCTCTTTGGTAATCTCTGATCTTCTATTTAGCATGTAGTTTTTAATTCATCTGTTAGGTTAAACTTTTTCTCTTTTTTTAAGGTTAAAAAAAGAAAACCTAACAACCTAAATTATGGCTTTTGCCCATGACGTAAGTATGTATGTGTATGAAAAATATATACATATATATAACTCTGTACTTTTGCACTCTCTTTGTTTTGTTTCTTACCCACCCTCTCTAAATCCCGAAGAGAAGATGGCTGGTGAAGGGCTCTCTGGGTTTCTTACCCAACCCCTCCTGACTCTGGGTTCTAGAAGATTCGAAGATTGCCTTCTGGGAGATGCAAGAGGCAGCAGTCTCAGGATGTTAGACCCCTCCTTGAGCATCTCTGATTACTTCTTCTCCTGGGCCATTTCATAAACTAGAGGCGGCTTCTTTCGGGCTCAAATCCATTTCACTTTTGTGAGGGTTTTTTAAGGCCTCAGGCTCAGAGCGCTGAAGAGAGATGGTGTGTTCTGAGGATATTGTCCAAAGCTTTTGGAAGGTGCTCCAGTCAGAGGACGGGGCGTTGGACGCAGTCAGCTCTATTCCAGGAGAGTTGGCCTTCTCTCACCAACCCTTTAGTGGATTTTCTTTCGTGATCTTATCTCTATACAGTGGAAGTATATTACAAAGGAGACCTATAATGGCTGCGGGGGAGTGACGAATTTTTTCAGTTCCGGGCGATGGTTGAGGCTGCTCTTTGGTCTCACCGGTCTGGGGCTCCGTTCTGGATTAGCCACGCCAGGGTAGAAGGTACAAGGGCTGGGAGCTAGGAAGGACAGGAGCAAGGGAGAAGGGTCCCTTCTGGTGCAGATAGATCAAAGTGGCCCTGAAGTGAGCAAAACTCGGAGCGGAGGGCAAAGTCGGCTCACGACGGCCTCGGGGCACTCCATCCTCCAGCCCTGAAGAACAGAAGGGTGGAAGTCGCGGGTCTCAGCCCAGCCGCATATCTGAGGCAGGAGAGGCTTGGACCAGCCAGCCCTACCCGGTGTAGATTGCGGGTTCTGCGGTCCGGCATACAACCTACTTGGCGGGCTTTTCCGCAGCCTCGCAGGATAATCTCCACCAGGGCCCGAGAACAGCTGCACTTGGGAAGGAAAACTCTTTAAACAAATCATTTTGGTGTCTAATCAATTAGTGTTTGCGCAGTCAAGTACCATAGATTTAACAGAATAATCGTTACTGCCCTTGTCTTTATTTGACCTGCAGACACCTAGAAGATTTAAAAATGAAACGCCAGTGTTCCGGGCTCCCCACCCCTTGCCTGTGCTTCTCTCCCACGGTCTGCTGGGCCACCGAAGAGTCCTTTGTTTTCTCTAGTCTCCTCTTTTCCTCCCTTCTTGTGTCTCTCTTTTCCCCTTCATACTTTCCACATTCTTCTTTCTTTTCTTGCCCATCTGGCCCTGTCAGCCTTGCTTGTCTCGGCTTCCTGATCCCATCACTCCCGTGACTGGCACGGGAACCCATCTTCAGAGTATGGGACCTCTTGTGCTGTGGGCGAGCGCGCCTGCCTTTGGCCCGAGGGCCATCCAGGCACAGAATTATGAAGTCTCAGGTGCCCGGAAATATTTCCCTCGGAACTTTGTCCTCTAATCCTGAAGCTCACTTTCTCATCCCCCTTTGATCCTCCGTGCCCTTTAGGTTCACTGGAGTTCTGCAAAGACCTTCACCTGCGTGTCCGGGCCTGCGTGCCTCTCAAGATCTTGGCACATCAATGTGGGGACCCAGGGCCTTGGAGAGGCATTGAGAAGGAAAGCTGAGAACACAGCCTTGGGTCTTGGGTCCCAACCTACCAAAGCCAGGTGAGGAGGCAGGTCCTTCAAGGGGTGGCATCCCTAGGGATTGGGGTGTGTGTGTGTGTGTGTGTGTGTGTGTGTGTGTGTGTATGCGTCCTCTCTCTGACGTGTGCTTCTCTGAGCCTGTGGGTACTCAAGGTCCAGGGGTCCGTGTTGGGAAGGTGTGCAGATGCTTGTCAATACCTGCTCCTGTGTCTCCCTCTCCACCTCATGTGTCTTTTTCAGGCCTAACCTGTGTGTGCCGGCATGTATTTGTGCAGGCACGTTCCCCCCCCCCCCCACTCTCCACTCCCCACCCCGCAGCCTGCCAGACCTCAAGCTACCAGCGCTGGGATATGGGAGCCCATAGCCCTGGGTCAGGACCTGAGAGTGTTGTACCCATGGGTACCAGGCCAAGACACCTGGAGGTGGGGCTAGGAGGCTGTGGGGAAGATACGAGGGGGAGGTGAGGAATTTTGGGGGACCCGGGTGGCCAAGAATACCTCCACCTCTCATCTTCTCTAATCATCATTTAACCTAGCAGAGAGGTCAAGCCTGATACACCTGGGTAGCGGGTTTATTAAATACAAAGCTGTAATTCTAAAAGGGAGAGAAGAGTGGGCTGGAGAAAAAGCCGCCTCTTTCTCCCCACACTGCCAGCCCCTGGTGGCTCCGGCTGCCCCAGCCTAAGCCTCAGTGTCTTGAGGTCCCTACAACTGCCCCTCAAGTCTCTGGCACTCACCTGGGGGAGAAATTTTGCTCTCAACAATAGATGATTATAATGTATTTGACTAATGCCTGTATTTTTCTGTTTAACATACATTAATCCAAGTAACAAAAAAAATCAATATTGCTAACAATATTGCAAACAAATCCTAGTCTCTCTCACACAAAAACTGTGTCCGATTTTCAGTCATTTCTACCCATTTGTATTTTGTAGATTCTCCTCACCTATTATAGTTCCTGGCTAACCTGTAACCCAGTCCTGTATTTCAATAATCTTTCCCTAGAAATCCCGTTATTATTATTGTTATTATCATTTTACATTGGGGGAGAACCAGGAACATTCCAAATCCCAGCCTCCTCCCTTCCATAGGCTCTTTGAGGACACTGAGTTTACTTAAAATTCTGTCCCTACCGGCACCAGCAGATGCCCAAAGTCGCTGCTCAGTACTTTGGATTTTGTTGTTTACCTTCCCT
This sequence comes from Meles meles, assembly GCF_922984935.1. NCBI lineage: Eukaryota > Metazoa > Chordata > Mammalia > Carnivora > Mustelidae > Meles > Meles meles. The sequence continues at coordinate 75,323,482 of NC_060071.1, forward strand.
AACAAATCCCCTATATGGCAGCTCCCAACTCCTTGGAGAACTAGAGTCCATACATGACTGTCCAGGCCAATATGCCCCCACCCTTGACACTCGCAGCTAATCGCAGCCGGCGGTTTTTATTGGGAGATTTTTTATGATTCTTACAGTGCTTATTATTATTATTTTTTAAGGGTGTTTTCTACCTGGAAGGAACAAACTGGAGGGGCTAGCTAATGAAGGAACTTAGGTTTGCAAAACACTGTAAATAATTTAGTATTGTATTTCAAGGAAAAAAAATAGCTTTCTTAAATCATCCCCATAATATAAATTGCAGACTTACAGTATGGTCCTGGTAAGTCTAAATTTTTAAAGGAGCAATATTCAAAGAGACATAGATGTCTGTATTAATTATTTATTCGCCAGTGCCTTCCTTCATTTCTAACTTATTATTAATTAGGCGCCTCTAGTCTTTTGCAGAGCGCTCCACCGAGCCGGTTGCAGCTTTAAATATGAATTAAAAGCAAATCCAAGCTACTGTAATGCGAAAATTATTCCGTGTCTTGCATGGCAGAGATGAATAGCTGCGTGGATCAATACCGTGAAACTCGGCTCGGAACGACAGGGTTATTGATAGCGTATATTAATGATGTTAATGATGGAAAAAGGAAAACAACGGCCCACACGACTTAGAAACTTTTTAGCCGCTGAAACCCCGCAATAAAAATGGGAAGGGGGCAGGAATCGGGCTTAAGTGTAATAAGAAAATTATTTATGAAACCGGATAAATGACTTCAGAGTCTTGATGCATTTGAACCTAACGCTCTGGCTCCTGGCGGCCCCGGCTCCAGCTGGGGAAACCACGAAAACCCCAAGCCTCGGGGAGCTGAGGGTGGGGGGCGCTCCGCTGGCCTCTGTAGCCTCCGGTTTGCTGCCCACCTTCCCCCATCCCCGCCGGGAGATCCCTCTGGAGCGCTGGTTGCGGGCGCTTTTGGAAGTTAGTGGAATGGAGCAGGAGCTAGGCTGATGTCTGCTTTCCCAGAGGGGACAGTGAAGCTGTCCTTGGAGCCCGGCAGCCCAGACTTTGGCCAATTTCTTCACTGGTCTTCTTGGCACCCACTCCCAGAGAGAAGTCAAACACTTTGGGCTTGAGGGGGCTCAGAAGTCTGATTCCGCATTGTCGCCTCCAGTACAACGGGCTAAGGATCTCCTGATCCCCCAAATCAGGGGATTTTTGGCTCTTGTCTGAGAGGGGAGTCAGTTGGATAAAGAGAAACTGCTTAAACGGGAAAGAAAACTGGGAATGACGCCCATTTTCCTCCTCCGTGCCTCAGCAGGCTCTTTACCAGCCACCGGGTGTAACTGGGCTTTGGCATTCAGCGCCCGGCAAGCGCGGGATCTTGGAGGTTCAGTTTCATAAGCGTTGGGAGAGGAGCTAGCTCTCTGGTTTGGGCCTCATCCACGAGTAATTCGGCCTAGGCGCCGCCCCCCTCCTCCCCGCTGGTCCCAAATATCGACCCACTTTCCCTTTCTCCCCAGCCGAGGGCCAGGGACCCGGGAGCGAAAGGTTAAACACTGACCCGGGAGGACAGCGGGAAAGGTCAAAGCCCGAGGGTCACTGGCAGGCCCGAGGTTCCATCCCCCTGTGGGGAGCATAGAGCCGCCAAGTTCCCTCCCACTGGCTGGGTCTGAGGCACTTGAAGTGGAGGCGGAGGACGGGCGGGGTGGGGAGTGAGGAAGAGAGGACGACCCCTCCCAGCAGATTGTTCCGGCCTCCTTATAGCAGAAGATGTTGGGTAGTGGGTGTGTCGCCCCTCACATCGCGGTCCTGAGTTTAGTCTTTTGGGTTGGAGTAGGAAGTTGGGGGGCTTTTAATCTATGCTTGAGACTGTCATTTGTTCTCCATTTCAGGAGGGGGTAGGAGCCACCTGGAGCTGACTGTATGTTCCAGGTCAATTATAGTTTCCCTTTGAAAGATGGGGTAATTTTTTTTTCTTTGTTCTTCTAAATTTTGTTTTTCCTCCTTTTTTCTTCCTTCTTGCCCTTCACCATCTTTTCTACTTCTCCCATTTCCTTTCTTTTATTTCTTTCCCCTCTTCCTTCTATTCTTTCCTCTCCACCTCTTTTTAAATTTTCTCCTCCCTTCCTTTTCTTTTCTCTTCCCTCTCCACTTCTTATTATTTTCTTCTCTGCAGCTTTCTCCCATTTCCTTCCTTCTCCTCCTTCTTAGTTAGGTGGAGGCCTGGCTCACCTCTCTCTGCCTTAAGACTTTCCCACAAAGGTGCCGACTCCATTCTGCACTGACATCAAATAATCTTGTTTTTGAAAACGGAAAAAGGCAAGTGAGCTCAGGGTGTGGAGGGAACACTCTCTAGGCCCTTTAGGTGTAACTGGTATGCCCTGACACTTTCAGGGGAGCCTTTGCAGTGGCCCAAAGCTCAGGTGGCACTCCTTTCCCAGACTTGGAACTTCCCAAATAGGGAGAGTATGTTCCCCTTGCCAATGCTCCTCACAGCGCCATCTGGGCCCCTAACAGTAGTAAGAATCTTGAGTTGTTGTTTTTACTTTTATTTATTTGACTTTTTAAAAAACAAAAAACAAAAAACAAACAACAACAACAACCAACAAAGTGAATCTCTGAGGCCAAAACTTGGGAAAGCACCAGCTGAGAACCTTAAATCTATCCTAGGGCTCTAGGGGCAGCCCAGTTGAAACCATTATCTAGAAAATTAGACAAAAACCAAACTTCCTGCCATCCAGGAAGAGATGCTTCTCAGCTATCCAGCTTCAAAGTCCACAATCAACTGCATGTTTCAGATAATCGCCAGGCAGGCTGCGTAGACTCAGCGTTATACCCACACAATCTACCAGCAAGCTAGTGGCCATTCCTTGGAAAGGAAACACAGCAGACACTGCACAAAATCACTTGATTCTGGAAAAAAATCAATAACGAAATTAGGTTTATTGTCCGCTTATATGATTAAAAATGACAAAGTGTTGCCTTTTATTTTCATAAAAAGACAGAGGGCTGAACAAAATAATTTACTATGGAGTTCTGCTCATTTCATTTGCCTGGAAAACCTGGAAGACTGAAAGGGCAGCTGTGACGCTCAGTGACGGTGCCAGAGACCCTCTGCTCAGGGATGAGCTCGTCATTGAAGATATGTGCAGCTGTGTGTGCAAGGATAATATATTTCCTAATCGCCAGTTTGCAGCAATGCCCTGGGCTTCCTCAGTTCTCAGTTCCACTTCAATCCAAAGAAATGCTGGGCCAAGTGTCCCATGTCCCTAACTTCTTTAACTCAAATCCAGGTCCCAGGTCTTGTTCTCTTTAACTCTAAGGATGACACTGCTTTCACTGAGTCACAACCCAGCCACCCTGGATCTTCCATCCCAGTAAGCACAGCCTCTGGTCCTGTGTGCGTCTATGGGTTGGTGAGTGTGTGCGCCTGACCCTCTGCTTGGCTGGAATCAGGCTCCCTTCTCTCGAAGGCTCGTGGGTTTCCAGAGTCTGGGCTGTAATCAGGAAAATGGGGTTTCGGAAACCTCTGTGGGCTGGATTCTCCAAGTGTGGCCCGCGGTGCGGTGCGCCCATATGAGAAACACGATTCTACTGGGCGCGCTTTGGTTATACCAACGCGGAGGGGTTATTTAGCTACGTTAAAAACAAAAAGAAAATGCAAAAAAAAAAAAAATCCACTATGTGAATCTCGGCTTAAACTTCCCTCCCCCAACCCCTCATCCCCGGTAGCCGAGTTAGAATCTACCCTCATCTCTCAGCTGCTGCTCTTAGGTCAGAGACCAGCATGTCCGGAGCACGCTCCCACTCGTTCATTGCCTTGTTCTAGAACAAAGTGGCTCCCAACTGCGCTAGGGTTCATGGAGTGCCGCCTGCGAGAGAGTGTGAATAGCTTCACGCGCACTTAGCACCATTAGGAAAATACCAAGCCTGGTCCCTTAGAGTCCCATGCGCCTTCCGATTTGGAGCTGGCGCTGTTTCATCGGCTGCACACACCGCGGATGCGTTTGTTAAAGTCGTTAATTGGCTCTCCTTTGTTCTGGAACCGAGAGGACTTATCTCCTAGAGGTTGCGGAAATGAAACCCAACCCAACCATCTCTTCTACGAAGTCCTCGGGGACATGGCTTCTCCAAGGTCTTCTGGCCTCTTCTCGGGTCGAGGGCTTAAGGTGAAGCGGGTGTGGATTGCGTGTTCCTTGGAAATCTGACAGTCCCGGCTGGGCGCAGTCACCGGGCTAGTAGTCGAGCCCCACCCGCTCAACCTTCTCCGGTGTCCGGCTCGAGACTGTCGCTTTCTTCTCCTGCCCCGCCCAGGCAGCGCACCCTTGAGTAGGGCACCTTTCCCGGAGACGTCCGAAGGGAAGAGGCGAGGGCGCATGGGTCCTGACCTGGCGAGGTCTGAGGAGCAGCCTTAGGGAGGAGGAAAGCGTACCGAGGTTTGGGGCGTCGCGTGGCCTCTGCTGTGTGGTAGCTCCAGCTCCTTCCTGTGTCAAGGCAGAATCAGGCACCAACAAACTCGACTTCTCCTTTCCCTTCCCGGTCCTTCTCTCCAATCTCTTTTCCCCGACTGGCCTCCCTCTCCAGCATTGAGAGCCCCAGAGCTGCGGGTTTGAGGGTCAAAGGTCAGACCTTCACTAGGCTCCAGCTTCCACTTGCACCGCTGCTGGCGTGAGAGCAGGATTTGCCTTCTCTTTACATTCTCTTCTAGACGCCCATTGCCAACAGTAAACGAGAACAGACGCTGATCTCGGAGCTCCCACCTCTCTGACTTGGCCCTCTGTGATGAGGTGGGGTCTTGGTGTGTGTGTGGGGGGGTCAGTTTAATTTAGGAAATAATATCCAGACCATAAAGTCACTCATCCGGATATTTTTACGAGGCTTCTTTTTTTGGGGGAACGGGGAGGTTTAATGATTTCTGTAGGTGTCCAAATTGGGCTGGTTTTGAGCACAGGATCGACCAGAGGAGCATGCTTCCACTGCATCATTACCATCGCCCAACCCTGGTCAGAGATGGAAGGAAGTTGCCAGAAGGGATCCAGGAGAGGCAAACGAATGCCTAGCTCTCCAAGTCAGCAGATCTGTTCCAAAGGGGCCGACCTTTTGCATGAATGGGGGCAAGGTCGGCAGAGTAAAAAGCAGATTTCTATGCATGTTCACGTGGCCCCATGTAATGAACACATCTCCATCAATTCCTGGCAGAGGGCTCAATTTACTTCAGTTTTAGCAGAGGAACGTCCTCAGCCTTAGCTCTGACTGACTATAAAGCAGCGGAGTAGTTAGAATTCTCTCTCCAATGAAAGCGATGGTCAATAGAATTCTCAGTATCAAATGAGCAATAATTTGCTGTGGCTACATGCTGGATAATGAAAGATGTTAGCAGGATCAATAAAAAATGAAAACACTTTTACTTACATCTTGAGTTACTGTTTTAAGAGAGGGAGAGGGATGCAACAAACCCAAAGCTAGGTTCAGAGCCTCCTTACACTCCCCTCAGACACACAAAGCTCCATCACCACCAGAGAGGTTTCCTGTAGCCAAGGCCTTTACCTTCCTCCCTCTGTGCTCACTGAAGGTGATAGGTAATTTATATCAAATTAACCCCTTAGAAACCTGTAATTTATTAACTATCAGGGCATTAAAATTTTCACTTTTTTTCTACAGCCAGAAATAAATTTTAAATTGTTTTCCACCAGAACTAAAGGTCACCTAATTGGTTGTAGTTTGCTGAAAAACTAGGAAAGCATCCCCAAACTGACCTGTCCCTTGAAATGTCTCAAAATAAATCTGCACTTGACCAAGATACCCAGGAGGACCTGTATTCTTTGGTGGTGCATACACAGGCAAAGACATAGATTTAATTCTTTTGGATTTGTTACCTATGGTCATTAAATCTGGACACTTCAGACCCCAAACTTGCTCTTTCCAGACTAGTTAATTCCCTCATCTTCTTTCATAATCATTTCATCTGTTCGATTTGTTTTCAATTTGCACTGGGTTTATTTGTATCTTCCAGTCTGCTTTTTTCACCATTCAACTCCAAACACTCCCCCTGCATATCTGGTCTTTAAGAAACCTATTGTGAAACGATCAGGAAAGCATTCTATATATATATTTTTTAAGATACAAAGACTTAAAAAATGAGAAAAATATCCCTAGTGCTCTGCATAAAACAAGTACAACGAAAAAGCTCATGGACAGACGACTTCCAGCAGCAGAACCAATATAAGCAGAGAACATTGGCAAATGTGTGTTTGACTGCTTCTGTGGGTTTAAGAAGCCTACATTTTTCTCCTCACTTTAAAAACAGAGAGAGAGAGACAGAGAGAAAGAAAGCGAAAGAAAGAAAAGACACAGATTTAACTGCCGTTTTTTTGCTCTCTGACCAGAGGAGCTGGTTCTGTCACCGAGATAATGGTCAGTGCTGCAAGAACAGTGGCCTGTGATCATCTTTAGCAGGTTTGGACTGGTTTTGGAGGGACAACCGAGCAACCTGGGAGATTCAGAAAGCGGGAAGCAGTCCAGGGAAGTGTAGACAAGTTCCATTCGGGGGATTTGCCCCCGGTATCTGAATTCCACTGGCCGCAGTTCCATAACGCGCACCAGTGCAGGTGCGGTTCTGCAGCCGTTCGCTGCTTCGCAGGAGAACCGCGCACAAGCCGCAGACACGCGCTCGCGTACCGGCCACCCAGCTGGGCACGCCGGGATATTTACACCCTGCTTGGAAGGCCTCCTCCCAGCCCTCATTTGCTACTTTAAACTCGCCAGGAGGACCGGTTAGCGGCGGTGGCTGGGATGGCAGGCGGGAGGGGGGCGCCCCTGCTTGGCTCCCGGGCCGTGACGCGGCTTCTGCCCTCCGCCCTCGGCTCCCACCCTGCTTGTGTGGCTAGAAGCTCAGCAGCGGACCCGCATGGCCGGGCCCCTGGAGCCCCAGCCCCGGCCTACCCAGCCCCCTCCCCCCGCACGCGCCTGTGAGACTGGCTTACCCCGGTGGGCGAGTCGCGGCGCATTAGCGGATTTCATGGCAAGTTGCTTCTGTGACAAGCGATCAGGTTCGTGTTGGAGGATTTGCCCCCTAGGAGGGAGGGAAGCAAGAGTCAATCTGCATAATTTCAAATGTGAAAGAAACCGGGAAACTGGGGAGCCTAATTTCAGGCCCCCTGATTCCCCCCTCCGCAAGAACTATAAGCCGCCCCACCCCGCTCCCGCGTCAGTGAACACCAAGAAAAAAATAATCCGCACATGTCGCAGGTGATACCTTTTATTGTGCTCATTTTAAAGACGGGGACGTGTTGGCCCCCTCCATGAAGCCTTTCTTGACAGCCTGGCCCGGGGCAGGTGGGTCAGCCAGGCTGCTCCTGGGCCCGCGGATTCCTGCAGGGTCGCGAGGTGAGGGGTGCGAGAAAGAAAGACCTCGGGCTCGGTGCCAAGCGGCCCCCTTTGGCGCGCAGGGTCTGAGTCAGACGCACAAACCCAAAATCCCTCCAGCGCCTTCGGCTCCATCTTTAAATCCAGGCAAAGATCAATTCTCCCTCTCCCTCGCACACACACATTTGCAGCCATAAATAAACAGCTCCCAGCTAAATCAGGAACCGAAGAAGAGGAAGAAAAAGGAAGAACAGAGAAGGATCAGAACCAGAGCACGGGTCTCGCTTCTCCCAGCAGCCGGATGGCTCTTTTTGGTCAGGCCAGCCTCGCATTTGGGGTTGCAACTTGCATTTGAATAGCTGCCTGGGCTTGTTATGGACCCGGGAAAGCTCTGAAAGGGAATCACTATGCAAATTGTCCCAGTTACAATCGAAAGGTTCGATCTTCAGGAGCTGCCTGACGGAAGTTGATGTCAGCTATCTGTGCATTAGGGTTGCATTACCGCCTTCGCTGGCCTCCTCACCACACCACCCCCACCCCCTCTCGCGCCTGCCGGGGAAGCTTTTTTTTTTTTTTTTTTTGCTTATGTGTATATTTCCCCTCAGTAATTTAAAAAAAAAAAAGAAAGAAAGAAAGAAAGAAAGAAAAAGAAAGAAAGAAAGAAAAGAAAAAGGGGGCTGAAGGTGGCGGCGTAGCCGGCTCCGGGCTCGGAGGCCCACGGGTGGAGGGGAGGAGGTGTGGCCGCTCCGGCGGGTAGAAGGGGGGAAGTTCATTCTTTTGCAGCAGGTGTTGATGGTACGTCTGAAATCAAACATTTAGAAACGTTTTTTTAGCGCTTTGCAGGACTAGGTGGCTGCGAGGGGTGGGGGCGGAGATGTCTGCCTCCGCCCGCCTGCTTGATCCTACAATGCCGGCTGCAGATCAATACCCGCTCACTGTAATCCTAGTAATTGTAGGACTCGCAGCTTTTATTTTAAAAAAAAAAAAAAAAAAAAAAAAAAAAGACATTACGGCGCGGGCAGGCTGCTGAGGCAGCCCGGCTAGACGTGGTGCCTCTGGGCGCCTTTTGGGGTGCCCATCTTTTACCCGAGAGCCCTGAAAGCTCCCGCAGTGGGGTGGTTTTGAGATTCCGGCGCCCAGGTATTAGCCTGGGAGGCAGGGGGCCCGCAGACACAGCGAGGCTCGGGTAGTTTCCTGCTTGGAACGGCGCTAGCGCGAAGGTGCTCCTGGATGCTCAGGGCAGGCAGCGTGCGGCAGGGCTGGCGGCGCGCGGCAGGGCTGGCGGCGCGGGATCTGGCCTTTTCCTGGTCTGCTTGCGGGCCCTGGAGGACGGGTCAGGCCTAGAGATGAGCGTCCTGCGTTTGGACACTGGTTTGTTGGCCTTAGGCCTCACAGGCTCCAGACCTTGACGCTTGGGGCCCCTAGGATGTTGGAACCTGGGCCTTCCCGCATAGAAGACCGTGTTGTCCCGCCGTGGTCGCTTCCCAGGGCCCTAAGCTGGACCAGCCTTCCGTCTGGGGGCGGGAGCGCCCTTCTGCAGGCCTAGCGTGGGCGTTCAGCCCGCAAGGCTGGCGGAGCATCCGGCGATTTCCCCCCGCCCCGCGCGGGCCTTTAAGGCCTTGGTTTCCTCCCGGAGCGCGGCCTGTCCCACCCACCCCGCCGTGACCGTGGGCCGGGTGTGTGGTTCCGCATGGCCCTGCTGCCTCTGCCGCCCGCCCCTTGCTGGCAGAGTCGGGGCAGGACCGCTGGGGCCTGGGGCCGCAGCCCCCGAGCGGCTGGCAGCACGCAGCTTCTGGCGACCTCGAAGATGACCATCTGTCATTCAATTAAGGTTTCAGGGCAGCGGATGGGGGAGTCAGGGTCAGCGACCCCAGGACAAAACGGCCTGCTGCCTTGCATAGGAGAAGTTCAAATGTTAAATGCAGAACATTGTGCCCTCTCTCAGCCCTGGCCCCCGCCCGGCCGCAGGTCCGGCCGGTGGACAGCAGCAGGGTGAAGGGCAGCGGTCATTAGCACTTAGATTTCAGCTCTGGGCCGGGCTCCTTCTGTTGGGTCATTTTGACCAGAGAACCTTTAACCCTTTCACGCCAGCTCTCCCTCTAGGGAAGGCCAGCTTGTCTGAAGGAGGAAAGAAAAGAGAGGGATCAGAGGCACCCATATAAAGAGGGGTCAAACTGTATTTCTGGTCGCTTCTCTATAGGAAAAGAAAACCTACAAGATAGAAGGGAAAACAGTTTCTTATAGCCAAGACAAACTAAAACATCTTCATAAAGATTTATTTTAAAATTTTTAGTTTTGGGTAAAAAATACATTCATTAAGTGTGATCATTAAACCACTGGTCTGGTGTGGGGAGAACATGTTTATAAAAACTTCAGACTTTTCTCCCATAATTATGTTTATCCAAACGTGTGAATGGTGATGAGCTTTACACAGTGACAGACAACTCCATTTAAAGTGTTGGTGATGAAAAGTCTCCAATACAGTCAGTCTCATCTACAGTTGAAAATATGCTGGACAGTTGGCCTTTCCTTTTTGGGACTTTCTCATAATAAAATGTGGCAAAAAAATTTTTTTTAAAGCTAATGAAATTCAGAAAATACATTCATTAAGCATTCACAGGCTGTGGGCATTTAGGTGTTAATATTATTGGCTTCCTGACACTAGACAGAAGGAAAAGCAGCCACATACTTAACCATTCTCAGTGGAAGATCCAACTATTTCTCTCAATTATTAACCATGAAGCCTGAAAACAACTCTATTAGCAAGATATCATTTCAAAGCTTGGAAAACTAGGTCCTTCAGCAAGCTTGTTAGTAGTGGAGGAAAGATCCAGGGCTTCTGGCTTCCAGCCCCAGTTCTCAATGTTAAGCCCCAGCCCCTACTTTTTGGAAGTTACTATCAAGAAATCAATTAATCAATCAGACATTCAGCACTGAAGCACCTTAGCAAATTTTTCATTGGATAACAATGAATAATGCATGGCGCTCAAGTATATTGACTGTGGTAAATGGTCTTTAAGGTAGGGTGCTGCAACAAGTAACTTTAAATAAAATCAAAATAAAAAGTTTACCACAATCATAATAAATTGTTCAGTCATCTTCCTATTGACTCACAAAGCATCTTTCTTCAGGGGCATTTGGAGTTATTTTTTTTCCCCTTACAAACAGACCAGAACAAATTGATGAATTGAGCTTTCACTATGCTAATTTAGACATTATAAATATTTAATTAACATCCCTAATAGCCAGTCATAGTGGGCCACCACTCTACTTTACACTGTTCTTAATCTAAAGTAAATGCTTTTCCCATTAATAGCTTGATGCCATATTAGCAGCTTCCTCAGTAAAAGGGCCCCATTTAGTCCAAAAGGAGGGAGTACTGAATAGTCTGCATTAGACGGAGGTTTATTCCTGTTTGTAAAGGAACCTGGGAATAGTATCAAGTCTCTATAGAGTCCACCTTTCTCAGTTGTTGCTTAAGTGATGATCCTAAGAATAGGTACAACATCTCAATTTTATTCTTCCAGACAAGGTAATTTTTTGTGATTGTACTATAATAAAAACTTATTTTAGTAAGACTTACATTATAAGGTGGATCACAGACAATGGATGACAAATTTCAAACAATGGAATATACTAGTCTTTTCTACAGAGTGGTGCAGTGAAAAGAATTCTGAACCAGGAGTCAAATGATCTAAGTTCAAATCCTGTGATAGTCACTTGCAGTGGGACTCTTGGGCAAGGGATTTAACCCTTCCAAGTCTCGGTTTACTCTTTTAATGTGGATATAATTAATGTCTATGACACAGGATTATTTTAAAGATTAAATGGAAGAATGTGAAATTATGTGGCATATAGTAGATAATTGATATTGGTTAATTCATAAATGACTTCCAAATATTCATTAACTTTTCTGTCCCTTTTATTTATTCTTGTCTTCTCTAAAATACCTTGTTATCATAATCTAACCCAGTATTTGCAAATGGTTGTCTCATCAGTTATTGGATCTAGTTTCTATAATGTGAAGTGGAGAGAAGCGGGAGGCCAAAACCCTGTCCAGTCAGCAGTGTAAAACAGAGACCAGAACTCAGACTTTTAAAAACTCTGAGTCATAAACTCTAATCACTGAAATGTCCTTACATAACAGTCCATGTGTGTTTAGAAAGACTCCAGAAGCAGCCTTGTATATCCCAGGGGGAGGGAATCAGGCCAGACTAGAGAGTTCACGAAATTAGAAACTCTGGACTAATCTAACTCTGGGGCCTGATTCTGCAGATGCTGAACACTGAGCGTAAACAGGTGAAGAAAGGAAGGGAATCTTCAGACAATTTAAACTTGAAATGTTGGAAAGATAAGCCATCTTATTCTGATAATATTTCTCAAAGAGTCTGAGGGAGAAAATGGAATTGGCTTGTTAAATGTCGCTGGTGGCAGAGACAATAGAAAGCCTGAATTGTTATTTGCTAGCACAAAATAAATACTACCTATTGTAATATAGACATTAATATTGACAAGATATTTATTTAGATAAAGTAAATATCCTACTAAAATCACATCATTTTGGTTTTTTGTACAAACCAAGTTTTCCTTTTTATTTTTGGTTAGGCTTAGAAAGATCAATGTAAAAGGACACAGACTGGCTGAAGATGACTCCCTAAGTAGCAGGGCAGTACGAAGTATAACCCAGACAATATAGCAGTCTGGCATTGGCTAACTCACTCTTTCCCCTTTGTGCTGCTTTTCCACCCCCTTGCTCTCTGAGTCTTCCTATCTCATTTTTTCTTTCCACCATGTGAAGCTCCATAAAATAGAAAGGGAAATGTTTCTGCATGTCTACCCCCCCTTCCCCAACATTTTATTATTATTTTTTGAAGATTTTATTTATTTGAGAGAGTGAAAGAGAGAGAATTGAGGGGGGAGCAGAGAGAGAGAGGCAGAAGCAGAGTCCCCATTGAGCAAAGAGCCTGCCACAGGCTCAATGCCAGGATCCTGAGATCGTGACCTGAGCCTAAGGCAGATGCCCAACTACTGAGCCACCCAAGCGCCCCTCCCCATTTAAAAATTTAATTTAATTTAATTTTGAGATACCCATGGGAAATGTTTTCGACCAGTGGTTTCCAGAGGTGTGTCCAAGAGTGTTAGTTCTTGAGGACATCATTCCTTCTAGGGGACTGCTTGCCATGGGCTTAGAGAACTCTCATTATCCACTTCGTAGGCCTCCTGAGTCAGGGCAGTGGGCCTGAGGGAAGAAAGCTACAATGAAATGTACCTGAAACTCTTAGAAATAGGATAGAAAGTGATTGGCAGTTTCAAAAATGTAGTGTTTGCTTGGCCATCCACTGCCCACTGTGTGCCAGGCACGTTGATGGGAACAGGAGTCAAGAGGAAACAAAGTGGTTGTTGTTCCTGATCTGAGTGAGGTGACAGATATCTAGATGCTATTTTAGAGATCTGAAGAAAGCAGTGAGAGTAGAGAGGATGGACGGGTAGCTGCTTGGGGCAGGGAGTTTTGTCACTGAAGGCTTTACCCAAGGAGGCAAACCCTCAAGCTCAAGAGTGGATGGAGTTGAGCAGGTGAAGATGAGGATGTAGGGACACAGAGGCAAAGAGAAATAATTTGTGCTAAGGTCACACAGTCCAAATGCTCAGCCTGGTAGGCATAATGGTACACAGCTTAAGAAGAAAAGCAGCAGGGGCCTGTGAGGGGCCCTGTTGCCAAGTTGGGCTTGGATTTAATAATTTACTCAACAGGGAACCAAATGGAATTTTTAAGTAGGCAAATGAGATGATCCGATTTATTGCTTAGGAAAATAACTGGTGTCAGAATGAGGAGACTGGGGACAGGAAGGCCAATATAAAAATGACAAAAACAGGGGCACCTGGAAGGCTCACTGGGTTAAAGCCTCTGCCTTCAGCTCAGGTCATGATCCCAGGGTCTTGGGATTAAGCCCTATATCGGGCTCTCTGCTCCTCGGGGAGCCTGCTTCCACTTCTCTCTCTCTGCCTGCCTTTCTGCCTACTTATCATTTCTGTCTGTCAAATAAATAAGTAAAAAAATCTTAAAAAAATGACAAAAACAGCAAACCAAGACAAAATTGATACTCATATAAAGCGTGTATAAAGTCTGAATTCATTAAATAATTTCCCAAATCTCCATTTCTTTTAATTTAACCACAGAGAAATCATAGTTTCAAATTTATCTGAGGAGTGTAAATGTAACTATTTTTCTATTTCCTATTACTTTTCGTTAATTTTGTAAGTAATATTGTAAGTACACCATAGCTTTACCTTTGAATCTTGTTTTCTATTGAACTTGATTTGCATGTTTTGCGGCGGATAACCATTGTTCCTGAACTGGAAGCTTGTCTTCACTGTCCATGGAGCTGGTCATATTCAAATAAAACACAAAGCAACTCAAAAACCTTTGAAGAATAAAGTGGATCTTCATTATCTGTCTTCTTGGAAGAGTCTTAAAACCTACACTGACCTTTTTTAATATAGCATTTCACATCTTAAATTTCCTAAAGTTCCTCTTTAGACATCTCTTTAGTCTTCCTCCCAAAGATTTTCCTCTTTATTTTTTTTTATTTTTTAAGATTTTATTTATTTATTAAAGGGAGAACAAGTGAGAGAGACAGAGAGAGAGACAGAGAGAGAGAGAGAGAGAGGGTTCATGAGCAGAGGGATGGGGCAGAAGGAGAGAAAGGAGCAGACCCCCACCCTCAGCAGGGAGCCTGAAGCCAGGCTTGATCCCAGGACCCTGGGATCATGACCTGAGCTGAAGGCAGAGGCTTAACTAACAGAGCCACCCAGAAGCCCCCCTCCTCTTCTTTAGTAAGGACTTGATTCCAGGACCCTGGGATCACGACCTGAGCTGAAGGCAGACACTTAACCCACTGAGCCACCCAGGAGCCCCACATTTTAAAATATATATTCTTAAATGGCAAATTGCTTTATTTTTATTTCTTTACATTACTACTGAAGCCTTATGAAATAGGTAGATGAGTAAATTACATTAATTAATTTTACATCAGGATAGTGAAGGAGACATAGCAAGATTTTTGTTCATTTAGGGATATTTGGTTTAATTGGATTGAGCAATACTTTCCTATACCCCTGCTACAGGAAATATCTGCTTACCCAGGTTGACATGTACTGGTCCCGTAAGAAGGCCTGCATCCAGGTGGGGCTTAAAAGGATGGAGACTTATGCATCTACTGAAAAGAATGAAACATTGGCTAGTGAGAAGCTGTCCTAGATGACCTTGTCTACAAGGCATGCAATTAAGAATTTCTCTTGTGCTTAAGTTTGATTTATCTATTCCTGTCTCCTTTGAAACTTAGAGACTTTTTTTCCTGTTGTGATATACCCACATCCATTCAGATTTATTGATACAAATAGCAAAATCCCTAGATCTGTAGAAGTCTGTGTCCACATGCCTTTTTCTGTTATTGTTTCTACTTCAGCACAGGAGCATTTGGATTCAAATTACTGACTTTTCTTGGTATTACCGAGCCCATGTCTATTTTTTGTTTTTTAAGATTTTATTTATTTGTGAGAGAGAGCACAAGCTGGGGCAGGAGCAGAGGCAGAGGCGGGAGCAGGCTCCCCACTGAACAGGGAGCCTAACACAGGGCTGGATTCCAGGACCCTGAGATCATGACCTGAGTCAAAGGCAGATGCTTAACTGTCTGAGCCTCCTAGGTGCCCCACAATGGCCAGTGTCATGTGGCTCACTTGACCTAAAGCTCCTAAAACAAACTATTGATATATTGAGAATACTGAATCTATTCCTTAAAATACATGTTCCTTCCCCTTTGTGTTTAAAAAGTTCAAAACTCATAGTGACTGCAAGTGTAGTATCTGGAAGCAGAATAAATACAGAGTGAAACATGAGAGAAAAAGCAATAGGCAATTTGAAATAGGAATAGAAATAGAAATAACACTTCAAGTCAGAAATAAAATCAAACTACGGTGCTTCTTAAATTTGTGGTATAAAATCCATCGTTTTCAATAGGACTAAAAGCAAAATTCCAGCAACTTCTGAGGATTTAAAGCTTAAATCTTATAAACTCTAGGTTCTTCTTAGGATAACTGGCATAAAGGAGAGGCTCTGGAGGTGGAGCTATGGGTTTTTATCCCTACTCAAACTGGAGCAGCTCCATTTTATAAAAAAATTTGGATATGAATTAGTGTGGGTAAAGAATTTATCTCTAAAAGCAATGGGAGGGGTTCATGGGTGGCTCAGTGCTTTAAGCCTCTGCCTTTGGCTCAGGTCATGATCTCAGGGTCCTGGGATCGAACCACATCGAGCCCCGCCCCGCATCACATCGGGCTCTCTGCTCAGCAGGGAGTCTGCTCCCCCCCTCACCTGCCTCTCTGCCTACTTGTGATCTATGTCTGTCAAATAAATAAATAAAATTAAAAAAAATAAAAGCAATGGGAAAGCATTGTTTAGTACTCTTTGTGTTTGACCTTAAGTAGGCATGCATAACCAGTATTTTCAGCTCCCCTAGGTAATTTAATTCTCCTCATTCTTTTTTTTTTTATTAACATATTTTCTCCTCATTCTTGGGATAATCTGTGATTACTAACAAGTGAGTACATATAATGAAAAACTCTCTTTTAAAAATAAATTTTCTCATTCAAATAAAAGTAAATCTTAAACCATATTGATAAAGATATTCCATGTTTTTCTGAGTTTTTAGTTTTGTTTTGAAATATCAAAGATGCTGGGATGCCTGAGTGGCTCAGTCAGTTAAGCATATTCCTTCAGCTCGGGTTGTGATTCTGGAGTCCTAGGATCAAACTTCACACCGAGCTCCCTGCTCAGTGGAGAGTCTGTTCCTCCCTCTGTCCTTCCCACTTCTCTCTCTCTCCCTCATTCTGTCTCAAATAAATAAATCCATAAAATCTTTAAAAAGAAAAGAAATATAAAGATCCCTAACTAGATTTTTTGACATTAGAAAATTAGTGATAGTCCCTTATTAACATTATATACTTCAAGACTAAGACTTTTTTTCTTTTTGTCATAGTGACTATACAAATGCCATTTTGCTCTATAGAGATAATGTGAGTTGGAATCATATCATAATTTTCAGAGACAGAAAATGATGGAGATGTTTAAAACATGATTCTTTAAATATAAATGTTAGAGATGTAACATTCTAGCTCTTAAGACTTTTTGATATACGGGGTGTATATTTGATGCTGCCTTAATATTACTCCGCAGGATGAATTATAGACTGAAGTTCATAAACATTTATTTTACATTTAAGTTGAGGTCAAAGAAGAATAATAGTATTTGCCTACTTTTTCAAATTTAAACTTTTTCAAATTATTTCTATTTATTCATTAAAAAAAAGATTTATTTGACAGAGGCAGAGTGTGAGGGAGCAGAGGGAGAGGGAGAGAGAGAGAGAGAGAGAGAAGCAGACTCTCTGATGAATGTGAAGCCTAATGTAGGGCTTGATCTTGAGCTGAAATCAAGAGTTGGATGCTTAGCCAACTGAGCTACCCAGGTGCCTCTATTTATTTATTTATTTTTTAAATTTAATTTGAGAGGTACAAATAAGGCAATGGAAATGTTAAATGTGAAAGAAAAAAGACAGAGATAGTATCAGGATAATCATTTATTTTGTTTGCTGATATAGATCGTATGTCACCTTCCCTCTGCTGACTCCAACAAAGTTGAAATATATGTTGCTAAGAAGGACTAATTTGATAGTTAAAGAATAGTAGTTGAGTGCTACAGTGGCACCAGACAAGATCGGAGACTTGGGCACAGACTGGACTACAAAAGGGATCAAATGTTAAAGACATCTGTATCGTATTCCAAATGCAATTGGAAGCAAAGAATTTTTAACAGAGTGACCTGATCTAATTCATGTTTTGAAAGATTCCTGTGGCTGCTGTATGGGCAATGAATAATAAAGGTTGAAATTAGAAGTGGAAGTTGAGGAAGATGTTGCAGCTTCAGGTGAGATGATGGTTTGAACTAAGGTCATGGCTATGGAGAGGAAGGAAAATGGAACTTTAAAAAAAATTATTTATTTATTTTTTTAAAAAGATTTTATTTATTTATTTCACAGATAGAGATCACAAGTAGGCAGAGAGGCAGGCAGAGAGGCAGGCAGAGACAGAGGAGGAAGCAGGCTCCCCGTTGAGCAGAGAGCCCAATGCGGGGCTTGATCCCAGGACCCTGGGATTATGACCTGAGACGAAGGCAGAGGCTTTAACCCACTGAATCACCCAGGCACCCCTAAAAATTTATTTTTTAAAAAATTTTTTATTAACATATAATTATTATTAGCCTCAGGGGTACAGGTCTGTGAATCGCCAGGTTTACACACTTCACAGCACTCACCATGCACGTACCTTCCCCAATGTCCAAAACCCAACCACCCTCTCCCTACCCTCTTCCCACCGGCAACCCTCAGTTTGTTTTATGAGATTAAGAGTCTCTTATGGTTTGTCTCTCTCCCGAGCCCACCTTGTTTCATTTATTCCTTTCCTACCCCCTAAGTCCCCCATGTTGTCTCTCCACTTCCTCGTATCAGGGAGATCATATGATAGTTGTCTTTCTCCGACTGACTTACTTCGCTAAGCATAATACCTTCTAGTTCCATCCATGTCGTCCCAAATGGCAAGATTTCATTTCTTTTGATGGCGCATAGAATTCCATTATATATATATATATATATATATATATATACCACATCTTCTTTATCCATTCATCTGTTGATGGACATCTAGGTTCTTTCCATAGTTCAGCTATTGTGGACATTGCTGCTATAAACATTCAGGTGCATGTGCCTCTTCGGATCACTACCTTTGTATCTTTAGGGTAAATACCCAGTAGTGCCATTGCTGGGTCATAGGGTAGCTCTATTTTCAACTTTTTGAGGAACCTCCATGCTGTTTTCCAGAGCGGTTTCACCAGCTTTCATTCCCACCAACAGTGGAGGAGGGTTCCCATTTCTCTGCATCCTCACCAGCATCTGACTTGTTAATTTTAGCCATTCTGACTGGTGTGAGGTGGTATCTCATTGTGGTTTTGATTTGTATTTCCCTGATGCCGAGTGATGTGGAGCACTTTTTCATGTGTCTGTTGGCCATCTGGATGTCTTCTTTGCAGAAATGTCTGTTCATGTCCTCTGCCCATTTCTAGATTGGATTGTTTGTTCTTTGGGTGTTGAGTTTGCTAAGCTCTTTATAGATTTTGGATTCTAGCCCTTTCTCTGATATGTCATTTGCAAATATCATCTCCCATTCTATCAGTTGTCTTTTGGTTTTGTTAACTGTCCTTTGCTGTGCAAAAGCTTTTGATCTTGATGAAGTCCCAATAGTTCATTTTTGCCCTTGCTTCCCTTGCCTTTGGTGATGTTTCTAGGAAGAATTTGCTGTGGCTGAGGTCAAAGAGGTTGCTGCCTGTCTTCTCCTCAAGGATTTTGATGGATTCCTTTCTCACATTGAGGTCCTTCACCCATTTTTAGTCTATTTTCGTGTGTGGTGTAAGAAAATGGTCCAGTTTCATTTTGCATGTGGCTGTCCAATTTTCCCAATAGCATTTGTTGAAGAGACTGTCTTTTTTCAAAAAATGGAACTTTTGAATGTCAATTTTTCTCAAACTCTTCCAAAAAATTGAAGAGGAAGGAATACTTCCAAACTCATTTTACAAGACTAACATTGCCCCTGTATAAAAATCAGACAAAGGGTGCCTGGGTGGCTCAGTGGGTTAAAGCCTCTGCCTTTGGCTCAGGTCATGATCTCAGGGTCCTGGGATTGAGCCCCGCATCTGGCTCTCTGCTCAGCAGGGAGCCTGCTTCCTCCTCTATCTCCACCTGCCTCTCTGTCTACTTGTGTCTGTCAAATAAATAAAATCTTTAAAAAAAAATTCAGATAAAAAACCCAAAGGAGTAGTGCTTGGGTTGCTCAGTTGTTGGGCATCTGCCTTTGGCTCGGGTCATGATCCTAGTGGGATTGAGCCCTGCATAAGGCTCCCTGCTCTGTGGGAAGCCTGCTTCTCCCTCTCCCACTTCCCCTGCTTGTGTTCTCTCTCTTGCTGTCTTTCTCTCTGTGTCAAATAAAAAAATAAAATCTTTAAAAAGAACCATGAAAAGCCCAAAAGAAAGAAGACTATAGGCCAATATCTCTGATGGACTTTGTGATATTGGGATTTATAGTAAGAAACATATATTTGGTCTTAGTCCCCATTTCTAACACAGAGTTCCAGAAACCCTTGGAATTCCTAAGTGATGAGAATTGTACAGGTATCTTTTGTCATGTTAATGAGGTGACTTGCAGATCTCATCTAGGGATGGGGGCTGGCTACCAGGAGAATTAACTAGGTGATTAGAGGTTGGGACTTTTAGTTCCATGCCGTATCCTCTAGTGAGGGTAAGGAGCTGGAGGTTGAACCAATGACGATGATCAATGATTTAATCAATTATGCCTAGTAATAAGCCTCCATAAGCCTCCAAAAAGAGGGTTAGGAGAACTCCTGGGCTGGTGAACACATGGAGGTTCAAGGGGAGTGATATGGAAACTCCACACTGTTTCTCCATACCTTGCTCTATGCATCTCTCTCATCAGCTCCTGAGTTATATCCTTTTATAATAAACTGCTGACATAGACAGTAATATGTTTCTGTGAGTTCTGTGAGCCACTCTAGCAAATTAATCTTACCAAAGGAGAGGGTTATGGGAACTTATAATCTGTTGGTCAGAAGTACAGGTAACTTGTGACTGGCATCTGAAGTTGGAGGGGACTGTTTTTTAGGCCTAAACACCTGTGGGATCTGATAATATGTTTGGGTAGATATTAGAATTGAATTGTAAGATACCCAGCTAGTATCTGATAATTGCCTGTTGGAAATGTGGGAGGAACCCGTTCACACCCATGATAATTGGTGACTAGACATCTTTTAAATGTAGATGTAAAAATCTTCAACAAAATACTAGCGATCTGAATTCAATGGCATATTAAAAGGATCATATATCATGGCCAAAAGGGATTTAGCCCTGGAATGCAAGGATGGTTCAACATATAAAACTCAATTAATGGGATACATCATATTAACAGAATAAAGGATAAAAATCAAATGACCATCTCAATCGATATGGAAAAAGCATTTGATAATATTCAACACCCTTTTATGATAAAAACTCTCAACAAACTAGGAGTAGAAGGGAATTGCCTCAACAAAATAAAGGCTATTTATAAAAAGCCAATAACTAACATACTCAATGGTGAAAAACTGAAAAATTTTCCAGTAAGATCAGGAGTAGGAAAAAAATGTGCACTCTCACCACTTCGATTCAACATACATAGTACTGGAAGTCCTAGCCAGAACAATGGGGCTAGAAAAAGAAATAAAAGGCATCCAAACTGGAATGGATGAAGTAAAATTGTCCCTGTTTGCAGACGACATGATCTTATGTGCAGAAAACCCTGAAGACTCCACCAAATGAAACCTGTTAAAACTAATAAATACATTCAGTAAAGTTGCAGAATATAAAGTCAACATATAAAAATCAGCTATGTATCTATACACTAAAACCAAATCAATGGAAAAGGTCTGAGATTAGTAAAACAATCTGATTTAGAATAGCATCAAAAGAATAAAATACTTAGGAATAAACTAAGCCAAAGAAATGAAGGAATTATATACTGAAAACTACAAAATACTGATGAAAGAAATTAAAGACACAAATAAATGCAAAGACATCCTATGTTCACGGATAGGAAGACTTAACATTCTTTTTCTTTTTTGAAGACTTAATAGTCTTAAAACATCCATGTTACTCAAAGCAATCTGTGATTTAATGCATCCCTATCAAACCCCAATGGCATTTCTTTTCAGAAAGACAAAAAACAATTCTAGAAATCATATGTAACCACAGAAGACTCTAAATAGCCAAATCTATCCTGAAAAAGAAGAGCAAAACTGAAGGTATCACACTTCCTGATTTCAATGTATGTTGCAGTACATAAGATAAAATGCTAATGACCTAAAGACAGATATATAGACCAAAGGAACAGGATAGATAGCTCAGAAATAAATCAATGTTTATATGGTATATTGATGTCTGACAAGGGTCCTAAGAATATGCAATGGATAAAGGAGAGTCTCTTGGATGAATGGCTCTGGGAAAATCGTATATCCACATGCAAAAGAATGAAATTGGACTCTTAACACCTTACACAAAAATCAACTCAAAACAGATTAAAGATATAAATGTAAAACCTGAAACTGTATAACTCCTAGAAGAAAACATAGGGGACATCTTCATGACTCTGATCATCACAATTATTTTCATGGATAAGATATCAAAAACACAGGTAAAAGCAAAAATAGACAAGTAATGCTATATCAAACTAGAAAGTTTCTGTAGAGCAAAACAAAACAACAACAAAAAAAGACAATCACAGGAATGATAAGACAACTTAAGGAATGGGAGAAAATACTTGCAAGCCATATCTGGTAAGGGGTTAATTTCCAAAATATATAAGGAACTGATACAACTTAATAGTAAAACATTAAAAATAGGCCAAGGATTTAAGCGGATATTTCTCCAAAGAAGACAGACAAATGGCCAACATGTATATGAAAAGATGCTCAATATTACTAAGTATCAGGGAAATGCAAATCAAAACCATGAGCTAGCTATCACCTTACACCTTTTCGGATGGCTATTATTTAAAAATCAAAAGAGAAGTGTTGGAAGGATTATGGAAAATTCGGACTTCTCGTACACTGTTGGTAGGGATGCAAAATGGTCCACCTGCAATGAAAAATGGTTGGGGGTTGCTCAAAGAATTAAAAATAGAACTACCATATCATGTAGTAATCCTGCTTCTGGGTATTTATCCCATTGGGCTCTCTGCTGGGCAGGGAGTCTGCTTCCCCCTCCTCTCTGCCTGCCTCTCTGCCTGCCTCTCTGCCTGCTTGTGATCCCTTGTCTGTCAAATAAATAAATAAAATATTTTTTTAAAAAAGAGCTTTTATTAGCTAGGGTAGACCATCTGCTTTAAAAAACTAACCTAAAATTTTTTAATGGCTTATCCTAATAAATATTTATTTCTTGTTCAAGAAATATGGATGTTCCTGGTTGATGAGGAGCCTTCACTATGGTCACTCAGGAATACATGCTCCTTCTGTCTTGGTGTCCTCTGATGGAGCCTGTGCATTGGTTTGGGAGCTGGAAAGGTAATAAAGGCTACCCATGGAGGTCTCATGGGCCATGTCCAGTAATGACTTTAACTTTCACCTGCATTCCAGTGTCAGCCACCTAACTGCAAGGGTTGATGAGGAATGGAGTTTAACTTTGTGTCCAGGAGGAAGGAGAACAATGGCAATCACTGGATACAGGTCTCTGGGTTCTGAAAGACTGTATTCTTGAGTTTGAAGTTTATCCTTTGCTCTCTATTGAGGCCATCCATGATTTAAAAGAAAGAGCTAGAGAACACTCCCTCTTACATTTGACAAAGTATCTCTCTAAGGCTGTCTTTTGAAAATAGGAAATTAATCCTTCACTTATTTTGTTTAACAAAAATCATTATCTTCACTCCAAAATAAGCTCTTTCATCTGGTTGCCATATTTTGTTTTTATAAAATAACTGTTTGCTGAGTTTCTCATTTGTAACTTTTAAATTGGTGAATTTCAATAATTTTTGACTTACAAAAATGGCAATTTCATATTACTCAAACAAATAGGAGATATATCTTAAATCCCTTCCTTTTTTTCTTTTCTTCTGACATTAATTGGTCTTCAAGTATGGGTTATTCTACTTCTGAAATAAATGGGCAAAGGGCACCTGGGTGGCTCAGTGGGTGAAATAAATGCGCAAAGGACTTGAATAGACATTTCTCCTAAGAAGATACACTAAATGGCCAGAAAGCACATGAAAAAATTTTCAGCATTATCAGTCATTAGGGAATGGTAAATTCCAAATGCAAAGAGACACCACTTCACTCATTGGATGGCTATAATTAAAAAAAAATGGACTAGTGTTGAAGAGCATGTGGAGAAATTGGAACCCTCATAAACATTGCTGGTGGGAATGCAAAATGGTACAGCTCCTTTGGAAAATAGTTTGGCAGTCCCTGAAAGAGTCAAACATAGAGTTAACACATGACCCAGCAATTTCATTCTAGGTTATCTATTCAAAAGAACTGAAAAAACATGTCCACAAAAAATTCATACATGAATGTTTGGTGCAGCATTTTTCATAATAGCAAAAAAGTAGAAATAATTCAAATGTCTATCAACTAAGTAGTGGATAAATAAAATATCTATACAATGGTTTATCATTCAGCAATAAAAAGGAATGAAGCACAGATACATAGTACAGCATGGATGAATCTTGAAAACATAAGGCTAAGTCAAAGAAGCCAGAAACAAAAGGTCACATATTGTGTGATTCCATTTATATGAAAAGTTCAGAATACACAAATCCACAGAGACAGACTATAGATTAGTGGTTTCCAGGCTGGGGGTAGGAGGGGTTGGGGAGGCTATGGAGTTTATTTTTGGGGTGATGAAAATATTCTGGAATTAGATGGTGATGGTACATAACTTTTGAAAACAGTAGAAATCACTGACTTGCACACTAAGTAAAGATAAATTTTAAGATGTATGAATTGTACTTCAGAAAAAATTTAAAAAGAACACATGATATGTATCTTGTCCATAGTTAGAATGCTAAATAAATATAAAAAGATACCAGCTGGGTATATTTGTTTGGGTCTGTTTCTGAGTTCTTTACTCTGTTTCATTGATCTATGTGCTGTTCCTCAGCTAATACCATATTGTTTTGATTATAGTAGCTATATTGTTAGTCTTAATATTGGGTAGGATAGTTTCTCCCATGATATTCTTTTTTTAAAATTTTTTTGGTTTTATAAAAAATATTTTATTTATTTGACAAACAGAGATCACAAGTAGGCAGAGAGGCAGGCAGAGAGAGGAGGAAGCAGGCTCTATGCTGAGCAGAGAGCCCGATGTGGGGCTAGATCCCAGGACCCTGAGATCATGACCTGATTCAAAGGCAGAGGCTTTAACCCACTGAGCCACCCAGGCGCCCCGGTATTCTTCTTTTTCAAGATTAAAAAAAAATTTATTTACTTACTTGTGAGAGAGAGAGAGCGAGTACCAGGGGAGGGTCATAGGGAAAAAATCTCAAGCAGACTCCCCACTGAGTGTGGAGCCCAAAGTAGGGCTCAATCTCAACATCCTAAAATCACGACTGGAACCGAAAGGAAGAATTTGATGTTCAACCGACTGAACCACCCAGGTGTCCCTTGTTAAGATTTAGAAAAAACTATTTTAGGGCCTGTGTTCTTCCATATATATATATTTATTATTATTATTATTTATTTTTAATTTATTTAACAGAGAGAGGGATCACAAGTAGGCAGAGAGGCAGGCAGAGAGAGGAGGAAGCAGGCTCCCCACTGAGCAGAGAGCCCAATGTGAGGCTCGATCCTAGGACCCTGAGATAATGACCTGAGCTGAAGGCAGAGGCTTAACCCATTGAGCCACCCAGGCACCCCTCTTCCATACAAATTTTAGAATAAACTTGTCTTTATCTATCTTAATCTCAACATCTTGTTAGGATTATGAAAGTAATTGCATTAACTTGTATACAACTTGGCAAGAATTGACATCTTTACTTTGTTGAGTCTTCCAATTCATAACTATGGCCATTTCTTTTTTTTTTTCAGCTTTATTGAGGTATAATTAACAAATAAAACTGTAAGATATTTGAAGTGTACAGCATGATAATTTGATATAGATATACAGAGTGAAAGGATTCCTCCCATCTAATTAACACATCCATCACCACATACATACACAAGCATGTACATTAATTATTAAATTTCAATTATATAATACAGTGGTATCAACTATAGTCATCAACTTATACATTAGATCCTCAGGCTTTTTTTTTTAACTTGCTATGAAAAGTTTGTATCGTATTACCAAACTCTTCCTATTTTTAAATTTTTTAAATTTATTTTATTTTTTAATACATTTTTTAATTTTTAATAAACATATAATGTATTATTAGCCCCAGCAGTACAGGTCTGTGAATCACCAGGTTTACACACTTCACAGCACTCACCATAGAACATACCCTCCCCAATGTCCATAACCCTACCACCCTCTCCCCAAACTCTCCCTATTTATTGCACCCTTCACCTCTGTTTCTATGGCTTGGATTTTTAAATTTAATTAATTTATTTTAAAGATTTTATTTATTTAACATAGCAAAAGAGAGAAAGAGAAGCAGGGGGAGTAGCAGAGGGAGAGGGAGAAGCCGGCTCCTCACTGAGCAGGGAACCTGATGCTGTTCCATTCTAGGACCCTGAGATTATGACCTGAGCTGAAGGCAAATGTTTAACCCACTGAGCCACCCAAGCACATCACCCCCCAACCTTTGTTTTAGATTCCACATGTAAGTGATACCATACAGTATTTGTCTTTCTCTGTTTGGCTTATATCAGTTAGCATGATACTCTTTTTTTTTTTTTTCCTTTTTTTTTTTTCCATTTTATTTATTTTTTCAGCGTAACAGTATTCATTCTTTTTGCACAACACCCAGTGCTCCATGCAAAACGTGCCCTCCCCATTACCCACCACCTGTTCCCCCAACCTCCCACCCCTGACCCTTCAAAACCCTCAGGTTGTTTTTCAGAGTCCATAGTCTCTTATGGTTCACCTCCCCTCCCCAATGTCCATAGCCCGCTCCCCCTCTCCCAATCCCACCTCCCCCCAGCATGATACTCTTAAGATCTATCCATGTTGTCACAAATGACAGGGTTTCCTTCTTTTTTTTTTTTTAAGATGTTATTTATTTGACAGACATATATCACAAGTAGGTGGCAGAGAGGCAGGCAGAGAGAGGAGGAAACAGGCTCCCTGCTGAGCAGAGAGCCCCATGCAGGGCTTGATCCCAGGATCCTGGGATCATGACCTGAGCCGAAGGCAGAGACTTTAACCCACTGAGCCACCCTGGAGCCCCTCAGGGTTTCCTTCTTTCACATGGCTGAATGATATTCCCTTGTATATATATATATACAACATCTTCATTATCCAGGCATCTGTTGCTGGACACTTAGGTTGTTTCAATATCTTGGCTATTGTGAATATGTGAAATATAGATATGTGATTAATTTTTTTCCAACCCAGAGAGAAAAGGAACTATATTTATCATTTAGATATGCTGGGCAAAATGAACATTAGAATCAGAAGACAATAGATTATTCTACCTAGGGTACAAACATTTCATGAATTACCCACAACGTAACAATTTATGACTGTATTTAAAAACAAGGCTTTTTTCTCACAGTGTGAAGAATATGAGTTACATCTAAAATTATAACATATACCATTAATATTTAATATTATGTATCATTTTTTATTTTAAAAGATTTAAAAAAATTTTTATTTAATATACAGTGTTATATTAGTTTCACATGTACAATATAGAGATTCAGCAATTCTATACATTACTCAGTGCTCATCCTGATAAGTGTGCTCCTAATCCCCTTTACCTATTTCACCCTTCGCCCACCCACCTCCCCTCTGGTAACTACCAGTTTGTTCTCTTATATATTTAAGAGTCTGTTTTCTATTTGTTTCTCGTTTTTCTTTGTTCATTTGTTTTGTTTCCCAAATTGCATATGTAAGTGAAATCATATGGTACTCATCTTTTCCTGATATATTTCACTTTGCAATATACTCTTTAGATATGCCCATGTTGTTGCAAATGGCAAAATTTTATTCTCTTTTTTTTTTAATATTTTATTTATTTGACAGAGAGAAATCACAACTAGGCAGACAGGCAGGCAGAGAGAGAGGAGGAAGCAGGCTCCCTGCGGAGCAGTGAGCCCGATGTGGGGCTCGATCCCAGGACCCTGGGATCATGACCTGAACAGAAGGCAGAGGCTTTAGCCACTGAACCACCCAGGCGCCCCTTATTCTCTTTTTATTTCTATTTTAATTCCAGTATAGTTAACATACGGTGTTATGTTAGTTGCAGATGTAGAATACAGTGATTCAACAATTCTATACATCACCCAGTGCTTATCAGGACAAGTACACTCTTTGATACCCTTCACCTATTTATTCACCCATCTATTCCCCCAACACCCTTCTGGTAACTATCATTTGTTCTCTATAGTTAAGAGCCTGGTGACACCTGGGTGGGGCAGTGGCTTGAGCAACTGAGTCTTGGTTTTGGATCCAGTCGTGATTTCAAGATTGTGATCTCAAGATCGTGAGACTGAGCCCTGAATCAGGGCTCAGAGCTCAGTGCAGAGCCTGCTAAAGTTTGTCTCTCCCTCTCCTGCTCCTTCCCTCTGAGCACTTGCTCAGGTGTTCTCTCCCTAAAATAAATAAATAAATAAAATTTAAAAGATTTTATTTATTATTTGAGACAGAGAAAGCACAAACAGTGGGGAGAGACAGAGGTAGAAGCAGACTCCCTGCTGAGTAGGGAGCCTGATATGGGACTGAATGCCAGGACCTGGAGATCACAACCTGAGCTGAAAGCAGATGCTTAACCATCAGAGCCACCCAGGCGCCTTAAATAAATAAATTTAAAAATATATTTATTTATTTATTCGACAGAGAGATCACAAGTTGGCAGAGGGGCAGGCAGAGAGAGAGGGGGAAGCAGGCTCCCTGCTGAGCAGAGAGCCTGGTGTGGGGCTCGATCCCATGACTCTGAGATCATGACCAGAAAGCAGAGGCTTAACCGACTGAGTCACCGAGATGCCTCTTAAATAAATAAATCTTAAAAAAAAAAAAAAAGAATCTGGTTTTTGGTATGTCTCTCTCTCTTTTTTCCCTTTGTTTTATTCCTTAAATTCCACATATGAGTGAAATCTTTGGTATTTGTCATTCTGACTGACTAATTTTGGCTTAGCATTATACTTTCTAGATCAATTCATGTTGTTGCAAATGACAAGATTTCATTCTTTTTTATGTCTGAATAATATTCATCATCTATGTGTGTGTGTATACCTATACGTGTATATATATATATATATATATATATATATATATACACATTATATTTATATATACACTACAAATTCTTTATCCATGGATCTATCAATGGACAGTTGGGCTATTCCCATGATTTGGCTATTGTAAATAATGCTGCAATAAACATAGGGGTGCATGTATTCCTTTGAATTAGTTTTTTTTTTTTGTAAATAACTAGTAGTGTGATTACTGGATGGTAGGGTAGTTCTATTTTTAACTTTTTGAGGCAACTCCATATTGTTTTCCACAGTGGCTGCACCAGTTTGCATTCTTACCAAAAGTGCAAGAGGGTTCCTTTCTCTCCACATCCTCACAACACTTGTTTTTTCTTGTGTTTTCGATTTTCACCATTCTGACAGGTGGAGGTAATACCTCATTGTGGTTTTGATTTGCTTTTTTGTGATGATGAATAATACTGAGCATCTTTTCATGTTTCTGTTGGCTATCTAGATATCTTCTTTGGAGAAATGTTTGTTTACAAGTCTCTCTTCAGCATACTTTTTTTTAAATTTGTTTATTTGTTTATTTACAGCATAACAGTGTTCATTGTTTTGGCATCACACCCAGTGCTCCATGCAGTACATGCCCTCCCTATTACCCACCACCTGGTTCCTCAACCTCCCACCCACCCCCCCGCCCCCCCGCCCCTTCAGAACCCTCTGGTTGTTTTTCAGAGTCCATAGTCTCTCATGGTTCATCTCCCCTTCCAGTTTCCCTCAACTCCCTCTCCTCTCCATCTCCCCATGTCCTCCATGTTATTTGTTATGCTCCACAAATAAGTGAGACCATATGATACTTGACTCTCTCTGCTTGACTTATTTCGCTCAGCATAATCTCTTCCAGTCCCGTCCATGTTGTTACAAAAGTTGGGTATTCATCCTTTCTGATGGAGGCATAATACTCCATCGTGAAAATGGACCACATCTGCCTTATCCATTGATCCGTTGAAGGGCATCTTGGTTCTTTCCACAGTTTGGCGACCGTAGCCATTGCTGCAATAAACATTGGGGTACAGATGGCCCTTCTTTTCACTCCATCTGTATCTTTGGGGTAAATACCCAGCAGTGCAATTGCAGGGTCATAGGGAAGCTCTATTCTTAATTTCTTCAGGAATCTCCACACTGTTCTCCAAAGTGGCTGCACCAACTTGCATTCCCACCAACAGTGTAAGAGGGTTCCCCTTTCTCCACATCCTCTCCAACACACGTTGTTTCCTGTCTTGCTAATTTTGGCCATTCTAACTGGTGTCAGGTGGTATCTCAATGTTGTTTTAATTTGAATCTCCCTGATGGCTAGTGATGATGAACATTTTTTCATGTGTCTGATAGCCATTTGTGTGTCTTCGTTGGAGAAGTGTCTGTTCATATCTTCTGCCCATTTTTTGATATGATTATCTGTTTTGTGTGTGTTGAGTTTGAGAAGTTCTTTATAGATCCTGGATATCAACCTTTTGTCTGTACTGTCATTTGCAAATATCTTCTCCCATTCCATGGGTTGCCTTTTTGTTTTGTTGACTGTTTCCTTTTTCAGCACTACTTTTTGCCATTTTAATTAATATATGTCTTGGTGTGGATGTCCTTGGGTTCATTTTGTTGGGAGATTTCTGTGCCTCCTGGATCTGGATTTCTGTTTCTTTCCCCAGATTTGTAAAGTTTTCAGCTATTAACTCTTCAAATGCATCTTCTGCCCCCTTTCTCTCTTTTCTTCTTTTAGGATCCCTTTAATACAAATGTTATTACATTGGATGGTGTTGTTGAGTTCCCATTATGTATTCTCATTTTTTATTATGCTTTTTCTCTGGCTGGTTTGGCTTCATTGGTTTACATTACTCTGACCCCCAGGTTGCTGACCTGTTCTTTAGTTTACTATTTATTCCCTCTGGTGTATTTTATTTTATTTTATTTTTTTTAAAGATTTTATTTATTTATTTGACAGAGAGAGAGAGAGAGATCACAAGCAGGCAGAGAGGCAGGCAGAGAGAGAGAGAGGAGGAAGCAGGCTCCCTGCTAAGCAGAGAGCCCGATGCAGGGCTTGATCCTAGGACCTGAGATCATGACCTGAGCCAAAGGCAGAGGCTTTAACCCACTGAGCCACCCAGGTGCCCCTGGTGTATTTTAAATTTCAGTTATTGTGTTCTTCAGAGTATTTTTATTTATTTACCTTGAATCCTGTGACCTTGTTGAACTCACTTAATAGTTTTAGGTTTTTCTTTTTTAAAAATATATATTCCCGGCGAGCCTGGGTGGCTCAGTGGGTTAGAGCCTCTGCCTTCGTCTTAGGTCATGATCTCAGGGTCCTCGGATCGAGCCCCACATTGGGCTCTCTGCTCAGCAGGGACCTTGCTTCCCTTCCTCTCTCTCTGCCTGCCTCTCTGCCTACTCGTGATCTCTGTCAAATGAATAAGTAAAATCTTTAAAAAAAAAATATATATATATACTCATATACATATGTGTGTGTGTGTGTGTGTGTGTGTGTGTATATATATATAGATAGATAGATAGATATTAATTCCCTGGATTTTCTATCTAGGCAATTATGTCAGGTATAAATTGGGGGAGATTTATTTCTCTCTTCCTAACCTGTATTTTTAAATTGTTTTTCTTACCCTATTGTACTGCCAGTACTATGTTGAATAAGAGTGGTGAGAGTTGGCATCTTTGCCTTATTCTTGAGCTTATGGAGGAAGGATTCAGTCTTCCACTATTAAGTACATTAGCTGTATGTTTATTGTAGACATTCTTTATATCAAGTTGAAACTTAAAAAGTTTTATTGTTAAATGTTACAAATATATTGAATTTGAGATATTGTCAACTTTTAAAAACAGATTTTTTTAATTTATTATTTATTTATTTATTTATTTGACAGAGAGAGAGAACAGAGGATAGGGAGAAGTAGGCCCCCTGCTGAGCTGGGAGCCCAGTGTGGTGCTTGATCTCCAGACATTGGGATCATGATCTGAGCTGAAGCCAGATGCTTAACTGAGCTATCCAGGTGCCCCGAGATATTGTCAATTTTTACTTAAAAGAGGTTACTATTATTTACATTTTTAAAAAAGATTTTATTTATTTGACAGAGAGAGATCACAAGTAGGCAGAGAGGCCTGCAGAGGGGGGGAGGGGGGAAGCAGGCTACCTGCTGAGCAGAGAGCCTGATGTGCGACTTGATCCCGGGACCCTGAGACTACAACCTGAGCTGAAGGCAGAGGCTCAACTCACTGAGCCACCCAAGCACCCCTATTATTTACATTCTTATCAAAATTACGGAAAATATTGCCCTATATTCTTTTCAATTAAATATAGTTCTTTAAACTTAATGGTCTTTATCAGTCAGATATGTAAAAAATAGTGTTTCATTATTAGTTTTTTTTACATTTTTATGTAAGTAAATTTATTAATTTTTCTTTATGGCTTTTGGAATTTATCGCATTTCCAAAAAGGTTTCCTTATTCTGATTTTATAATTTTATAATTTTACATGCTATCAGATCCTCTTAAGATTTAATTTCTTTTTAGAACTCTGTCAGTACTTTATCAAAAGGTTTTCTTAGACACAGAGTATCTTTGACAAAATGCACTTTCAGTTGCGATGTCATTATCTTTTTCTATCAGAATAAAAACAATTAGACTCTGGTTTAATTTCCACCATGAAGAAATTACTCTTATAATAAAAATGTCTAAGGTGAATGTAGATAATCATTTAGAAAAATATATTGCAGGTGTTGTGAGAGCTGCAGCATATTACAGTGAAACAGATTTTGAGCCATAAGACCTGGGTCCAAGTACTACTTTCTCCTCTGGAATTGTGTGGCTTTAGAGGAGTTGCTTAATTTCTCAGGACCTCAGTTTTCCTTTTTTAAAATGAAGGAGTTGTGCTAATCTCTAAGTTTCCATTTCTTCTGCTCATCTTTGAATCTATGCAGATACATATTATTAAATCCTTATGATTGCAATTATAAAATGTGAAAATTTGAGCATATTTATGTCTATCCATTTAATTTGCTGATGTGAAAAAGTTGTAAACAATTTTTTTAGGTTACAGACATATTTTTCTGTTCTAAATGCCATTATATCACTAATGCTTTTGTTATCTATTGTTCTTGCAAAATGTCACCTGTCAATGCAAAATCAGTAAAACCCACAATTTACATTTCAACTATTTCTCTTCAGTATTTGTACTTGTGTGGAAATAGTTTACTTGAAATGCCTGTTTACCTGTGGCTTGATACTTACATTGATGAGCTAATCTCCCTAAACATACACATATCCATTGTGGTCTTAAAATATTTGGGCTCAATCATCTTACACAATGTCTTTTATGTAAACCAGCATAAAATGCAAAAAGTAATACTTTATTTCATCACATTGCTTACACCATGGAAATAATGTGGCAAAGGATATGATGGAATTCGTGAGGTGAGAAGTTTAATTTGTTACAAAGCTTTCAGATGGGAAAACTTTTATTTATGGGAATAACAGTAGACAACTTAGTTTTTTACTTCCCCTGAGAATCACAAGTGTATTGATGTCTGCTATAATCCTTACAGAGCAAGCACCCATGTGTCTCATTCTTGGAGTCTGAGAAACAAATAGTCTAGTAACCAAAAACTTGTTCAGAATAGCTCAAATCCTTTTTTGGTAGTTCTAAAAAAATATGGAAAAGATTCACATATACACTCCACTGGAACATTTCTTAAAATCTTTACTCCTTTCCCACCCATTTCTTCACAATCCTCAGCTGCATTTTGCTCTACAGTTTATCTCAAAGAGCCCCCTAAGTCCCCCTCAGTGCTGTTCCCTCCCACTTCGCTTCCCAAATCCTTATTATGTAGATCAATCTTTCCCCTTTTGGACTGGTGGGGAGGTGAAATTGGGCTGGAAAATGTAGTATTTTCTCTGGTAGGGTAGGGCTAGAGAAAAGGCTTTGAGAACAGTTTTGGTTGCATTACACTAATAATGTAGCAGACTCTAGAGGCCTAGTAAATATTTGTTGAATAAGTGAATGAACGCTGATAATTCTCATATTCCAGAAATCACCCCACTAAGTTAAAAAGAAAATCTAAGAATATTATGAAATATCAGGTATATGCTGTTATCAAGTTGGATGGAAACAGATCTTAAATTAACTCAGCCGTAATCATCTTGACTGGCATGTTAGAAGATTTTTCTTCTGGATGCAGAGTATGCAGAATTTCACTAAATCATAACATTTTGCTTGAAGGGGCCAGAAATGGAATGGCCTAAGGAGTCGCTGAGGTGAACTTCTATTGCTTTTATTAAAACTAATTAGAACCCCCAAACTGAAATACTTAGTTTTAAATCTAACAAAATATGTATAAGACCTGTAAGAGGAAAACTATGAAACCCTGATGAATTAAAAAAAAAAAAAACAAAACAAAACTGGAGAGATAGTCCACATTTGTGGTTAGAAAGATTCAGCACTATCAAGATGTTAGTTCTTCCCAACTTGATCTATAGGTTCATTACAATCCCAATCAAAATCCCAGCAAATTGTTTTGTGGATAATGACAAACTGATGCCAAAGTTTACATGTCTAGGCAAAAGATTTAGAATAGGCAACACAATACTGACAAAGAACAAAGTTGGAGGACTAAGACTACATTACTTCAGGCCTATAAAGATAGTGTAGTATTGGTGAAAAAATAAGAAACAGATTAATGGAACAGAATAAAGAGTCCAGAAACAGATCCCCATAAATACAGTCAGTGATGTTTTTTTTTTTTTTTTTTTTTTTTTTTTTTTTTTTTTTAAAGATTTATTTATTTGACAGATAGAGATTACAAGTAGGCAGAGAGGCAGGCAGAGAGAGAGAGAGGAGGAAGCAGGCTCCCCGCTAAGCAGAGAGCCCGATGCGGGGCTCGATCCCAGGACTCTGGGATCATGACCTGAGCCGAAGGCAGAGGCTTTAACCCGCTGAGCCACCCAGGCGCCCCCAGTCAGTGATGTTTGACAAAGGAGCAAAAGCAGTACAATGGAACAAAGATAGTTTTTTTGACAAATGGTGCTGTTAAGGACTGGACATCCACATGCAAAAAAATGAATCTAGACACAGACCTTACACCCTTCATAAAAATTAATTCAAAATGTGTCATAGACCTAAATATAAACTACTATAGAATATAAAACTATAAACTCCCTAGAAGATAATATAGGAGGAAACCTAGATGACTTTGGGTGTAGTGCTGCCTTTTTAGATATACCACCAAAGACTGATCCAAGAAAGAAATAATTGATAAGCTGGACTTCATTAAAATGAAAACTTCTAAAAAAAAATTAAAACTTCTCCGTGAAAGGCAATGTCAAGAGAATGAGAAGGTAAGACACAGACTGAGAGAAAATATTTGCAAAATGCACATCTGATAAAAGGCTATTATCCAAAATATACAAAAAAACTCAACAATAAGAAAATCAACAACCTGATAAAAAAAATGACTAAAGACCTTGACAGACACCTCACCAAAGATGATGTAACAGATGACAAATAAGCATATGAAAATATATTCTACATCATATGTCATCAGGGAAATGTAAACTGAAACAAGAGTGGGAAGCCTGGGTGGTTCAGTCTGTTAAGCATCTGCCTTCGGCTCAGGTCATGATTCCAGGGTCCTAGGATCAAGTCTCACATCAGGCTCCTTGCTCAGCGTGGAGCCTGCTTCTCCCTCTGCCTGCCTCTCCCTCTGCTTGTGCTCTCTTTCTCTCCCTGACAAATACATAAATAAAATCTTTTAAAAAACCCACAACAATGAGATACTACTACACATTCATTAGAATGGCCAAAATCCAGAACATTGGCAAAATCAAACACTGAAGAGGATGTATGTAGAGCAATAACAACCCTCTCATTCATTGCTAATTGTAATCTGAAATGGCACAGCCACTTGGAAGACAGTTTGGCAGTTTTTCTTCCCTTTTTTTTTTTTAATTTATTATGTGCTGTTAGCCACTGTATAGTACATCATTAGTTTTTGATGTAGTGTTCAATGATTCATTAGTTAGGTATAACACCAGTGCACATGCCTTCCTTAATACCCATTGCCCAGGTACCCCATCCCCCAAATCCCCTGCCTTCTGAGACCCTCAGTTCATTTCCTGGGGTCCACAGTCTCTCATGGTTCATTTCCCTCTCTGATTTCCACCCCTTCAGATTTCTCTCCTTTCCCCTATGGTCCTCTGTGCTATTGCTTTGAGTGAAGCAATAGCTTGTCTTTCTCTGCTTGACTTACTTCCTTTAGTATAATCCCCTCCAGTTTCATCCATGTTGATGAAAATGTTGGATATCTATCCTTTTTGATGGCTCAATAATGTTCCATTGCATATATGGACCACATCTTCTTTTTTTTTTTTTTTTTTTTTTTAAAGATTTTTTTTTTTTTTCTCATTTTATTTTTTTCAGCGTAACAGTATTCATTCTTTTTGCACAACACCCAGTGCTCCATGCAAAACGTGCCCTCTCCATTACCCACCACCTGTTCCCCCAACCTCCCACCCCTGACCCTTCAAAACCCTCAGGTTGCCCCAACTTCCCACCCCTGACCCTTCAAAACCCTCAGGTTGTTTTTCAGAGTCCATAGTCTCTTATGGTTCGCTTCCCCTCCCCAATTGGACCACATCTTCTTTATCCTTTTGTCTGTTGAAGGGTATCTTGGCTCCTTCCACAGTTTGGCTATTGTAGATATTACTGCTATGAACATTGGGGTGCATGTGGTCCTTCTTTTGACTACATCTGTATCTTTGGGGTAAATACCTCATAGTGCAATTGCTGGGTTGTAGGGTAGCTCTATTTTTTAACATCTTGACAAACATCCATACTGTTTTCCAGAGTGGCTGTACCAGCTTGCATTCCCACAAACAGTGTAAGAGGGCTCCCCTTTCTCCACATCCTCATCAACATCTGTTGTTTGTGTAGTTTCTGCCATTCTAACTGGTGTAATGTGGTGTCTCATTGTGGTTTTGATTTGTATTATTGTTCCCTGATGGTTAATTCTATTGAGTATTTTTTTCACATGTCTGCTAGCCATTTGTATGTCGTCTTTGGAGAAGTGTCTGTTCATGTCTTCTGTCCACTTTTTGACTGGGTTATTTGTTTTTTGAGTGTTGAGTTTGAGAAGTTCTTTATAGATTTTGGATATAGTCCTTTATCTGTAATATTTGCAAATATCTTCTCCCATTCTGTGGGTTGCCTCTTAGTGTTGTTGACTGTTTCCTTTGCTGTGCAGAAGGTTTATATCTTGATGAAGTCCCAGAAGTTCATTTTTTGTTTTGTTTCCCTTGCCTTTGGAGACATGTTTTAAAAGAAGAGGCTGTGGCCAATGTTGAAGAGGTTAGTGCCTATGTTCTCCTCTAGGATTTTCATGCATTCCTGTCTCACATTGAGGTTTTTCATCCATTTTGACTTTATGTTTTTGTATGACATAAGGGAGTGGTCTAGATTCATTCTTCTGCATGTCACTGTCCAATTTTCCCAGCACCACGTATTGAAGAGACTGTCCTTTTTCCATTGGATATTTTTTCCTGAATTGTCAAAGATTAGTTGACCATAGAGTTAAGGGTCCATTTCTGGAGTCTCTGTTTTGTTCCATTTGTCTATGTGTCTGTTTTTGTGAATTTGGCAATTTCTTAAAAAGCTAAACATACTCTTTTATGATCCAGCAGTCATTCTCCTTGGTAGTTACCTGAAGGGGTTAAAACTTATGTCCATACAAAAAGTTGCATACACATGTTTATAGCAGTTTTATTCATAATGGCCAACACTTGGAATCAACTGCGGTATCCTTCAGTAGATAAATGGGTAAATCAAATTTGATACATCTGAATGATGTAATATTATTCCACACTAAAAAGAAATGAGCTATCAAACCATAAAATACTGAAAATGCATATTATCAGGGGAAAGAAGCCAATATAAAAAGGCTGCATAATATAGGATCCCAACTGTAGGATATTCTCAAAAAGGCAAAACTACATAGACAGTAAAAAGGCCAGAAGTTCAGGGGGGAGAGAAGGAGGAACAGGTGAAGTACAAACAGTATATTTTTAGGGTAGTGATACTACTCTGTATGTTACTATAATGGTGAATACACATCAGTATACATTTGTCCAAACAGATAGAATGCTCACCTCCTAGAGTGGTGGTAAACTATGGACTTTGGATGATAATGACGCATCAGTGTAGGTTCTTCAGTTGTAACAAATGTACCATCCTAGTTGAGGATCTTGTGTGGGGGCAGGGAGTATATGGAAATCTCTGTATCTTTCGTTCAATTTTGCTGTGAATCTTAAACTGTTCTAAAAAATAAAGCCTTAAAAAATAATGGGAGCCAGAGCAATAACTTAATTCTTTTGGTAATGCTCCACCACATGTTTCAGAGACTTTGTATGTAAGACATATCCCCTACCTCTATCTAGCATCTATCTATCTATCTGTCAACTGTCCAGCTATCTTGTCTACCTAAATGTGGTGGGGTGACTAATTTGTTCCCAGTTTGCCTGGGACTGTTCTGGTTTCAGCACTGAAAGTCCTGCATCCTGGACTTTTAGTCCCAGGCAAATTGGGATGACTGGTCACTGTACTCTGTGTATGTGTGTGTGCATAAGCATATCATCCTTATTCTAAGACAGCTTTAAAAATACTGCAGACAAGCATTTGTTTTTGCCCATTTTTAACTAATATTGCTTTTTACTGATCTACCTTGGATATAGATTTATATTCTTATGATGTTTAATTTTGCTTCCTATGTTTTCAGTATCTTTTATCATCAAATAACTGCCATTCTTTTCAAGACCCTGGGGAATCTCTTGGAGTTTCTCACAGCTTTATGATTTTTACCTTTTCAAATACAGTCTGTTCAAACTCTGTCATATCTTAATGTCCTTCCTGCCAAGTGTCAGTTACAAAGAAACACCCCTTCCCTTGTAATCACATTTACTTCTCTCCTGCAGACACAGAAATTCTTTCCTGTCTTGCCTAGCTTTTCTTTTCAGTTTTTCACCTTCTTGCTTAGCCTATTATTTCTTCCTCCTGTGACTGCCTTCCTTCTTAGTCATCAACTGTTTTGAATACTCTTATTCTTCAAGAGCCCTCCATAATAATAGATATCTTGTGAGGTCATGAAAGAAACATTCTAAGTGAGATGAGATTAATTTGGGTGATTTATTTGAAATTTGTAGTAAGTGGACTGGGCTTTATATTATTCACTAGAAACATTTTGTCCTACTAATTAAAAACACAAATAAAATGTATGGAGGTGGAGGAAGGGAAGTGGAAAGAGTGTTTAAGAAAGAATTATATTTTCAAGATTTTAAAGTCAGTTTCATTTAATGTTCACAATAATGCTGTATAATATTTGTATGTCTCTCAGTACAGAACCAGTAATGCTTCTTTTGTTTGTTTCATCATATATATGTACATATACATACATATATATGCATATATATGTATAAACATATATCTATGTGTGCATTTGAAAAATACAATTATAGCTACTTATTTCCAACAAGTCAAGGAAATTTATTTAAAGCAAAAACAATATAGGGGCGCCTGGGTGGCTCAGTGGATTAAGCCGCTGCCTTCGGCTCAGGTCATGATCTCAGGGTCCTGGGATCGAGCCCCACATCGGGCTCTCTGCTCTGCGGGGAGACTGCTTCCTCCTCTCTCTCTGTCTGCCTCTCTGCCTAACTTGTGATCTCTGTCTGTCAAATAAATAAATAAAATCTTTAAAAAACAAAAAAAAACCAAAAAAAAACCAATATAGCTGACGTTAATGTATGCATACATTAATTCAGAGGACAGCAGGGTATGAAATGGAAGACAAAACTCTCCATATACTCTTCAGAAACCATTTTCTTTCTTTTTAAAAAAAAATTTTTTTTAAAAATTTTATTTATTTAAAAACTTAATTTATTTAAAAAAATTTATTTATTTATTCATGAGAGACAGAGAGAGAGAGGCAGAGGGAGAAGCAAGCTCCCTGCAGAGCAGAGAGCCTGATGGGAACTTGATCCCAGGACCCTAGGATCATGAGCTGAGCTGAAGGCAGATGTTTAACCCACTGAACTACCCAGGCACCTTCTTTTTAAAAATTATTTATTTATTTATTCATAAGAAAAGGAACATTTTCAACAGTTTCTCATGTAGTCTTTTGTACATTAAAAATCTTTTAAAATTCCCCATGTGTGGGCAGGCATATGCTTTTTAATTTCATTTGATTTTTTACTTTTTAAAATTTA
The DNA here is from genome assembly GCF_922984935.1 of Meles meles. Classification (NCBI taxonomy): domain Eukaryota; kingdom Metazoa; phylum Chordata; class Mammalia; order Carnivora; family Mustelidae; genus Meles; species Meles meles. Next base: position 75,363,147 of record NC_060071.1, read on the forward strand.
TTTTTATTTTTATTTATTAAAATCTTTTATTTGAGTACAGTTGATATGCAATGTTAGATTAGTTTTAGGTATACAACATAATGATTCAACATCTCTATAACTTATGCTGTGCTCACCAGAAGTATAGACAGATGGTAGCTTTATAAAGATTTCGCAAAAAGAGTACACTTCATGTACTACTGTCTTTTTTTGTTTGTTTCATTTGATAATATATTTTAGACATATTTCTATTCCACTTCAACAAGGTCTACCTAATTTTGTCAGGGCTATGAAATATTCCATTGTATAGATATGCTATAATTTATATAGCTAAAATTAAAGCATAGATATTTAGTTTTTTATAAAAATATATTTTTGCTATTTTAAGCAGTACTGCAGCTCATAGCCTTGTGAGTTTGTGTGTGTTTGTGTGTGTGTGTATATGTCTGTGTCTGTTCCTAGCAGTGGAATTGCAGGGTTAAAAAGTATGCACACTGGGGCGCCTGGGTGGCTCAGTGGATTGGGCCGCTGCCTTCGGCTCAGGTCATGATCTCAGGGTTCTGGGATCGAGTCCCGCATCGGGCTCTCTGCTCTGCAGGGAGCCTGCTTCCTCCTCTCTCTCTGCCTGCCTCTCTGCCTACTTGTGATCTCTCTCTCTCTGTCAAATAAATAAATAAAATCTTAAAAAAAAAAGTATGCACACTGATAACTTTTAAAATAGATTTATCCAGGGGCGTCTGGGCTTCTAACTGATTTCAGCTCAGGTCATGATCTCAGTGTTGTGGGATCCAACTCTGTGTTGGGCTCTGTACTGAGTGTGGAGCCTGCTTAAGATTCTCTCTCTCCATCTCGCTCTGTCCTTCACCCAATCTCTCCCTCTCTAAAATAAACAGATTTAGCAAAATGTTCCTACACCAAATGTATAGATTTATCCTTTCTATCAGTGTATGAGAATCCCCATTTCCCCACCCATCATAAAAAATACGTGTATGTTGGGTAGAAAAACTTTCACTTTTGTAAAAATTCAAAGACAGGCATTTTGTTATTATATTGACTTTTAATCTTGGAAACCTTCTTCATTAAGCACTTGCAGCTCCCAGTAAAAGCCCCTTCCTCCTCTGCGGTTGACTGGAGACCCCTGAACTGAGGACTGAGCTCCTTGCCTAATATTAGCCCCAAGAATCATTGCCTTAAACAAATGGTGGTGATTGGTGAGGTGGTGGTGGCTGGGTTCTGGAAGGGCGAGTAAGTGGTTTTAGATCAAGTAAGGCTCAATATCTTTGGCTATTCCATAGAAGTAGAGATGAGTCATGTTATGAGGTTCAGGTTGGCAAACTCTGGATCTATAGGAAGCAGTGTGGCTCCAGCATAAATAATGGAACATGGAGAAAGAGCCCAGAGTAGGGTGGTAGGAGGTGGAGTCCTATGTGTGTCTTTACATGCCCTATGTCACTAGGTAGAGTCAAGAACATTCCAGCTCACTAGGTTCTATCTCAGGACAGGACAGGGTCTGATTAGTTTTGGAAGGCATCTGGGGCAGGTTGGTAGTGGCCAGAACTGGGCCTTTTGTCCAGGGTGGGTGGGCACAGGGAATAGACCAGACAAAGCTTCTTTACTGTGACAGGAACACTGTAGGCCTTCCATATATGTGTGACTAATTGAACTGAACTCACAGGAACTGCAGTAAATGGCTATGGTGTTCTGGGCCCAGTCAATCCAAGCTGACTGAGCACAGGGATCACTCTGAGGAAAGGGGCTTACCAGTTGGGATCCAGAAAGGATCGCACTGTCATGTTGGTTACACATCTCTATATGCCCATGGTCTCTATAGACAGTTTCTGGCTCTGATTAGTGCCTCGTAAATAAATTTCTTATTTTCCAGGTTATACTTGCTTAGCAATAGTGAAAAGTGGAGGAAAAAAAAAAAGAATCTCATCTCTATTATACCATAGAGGTAGCCACTGTATTGATTGGCTGTAGTTAATTCCCTCCTCTTTTGTGTCATGTATCACATATTTTAAAATTGTTTTGAATAATTTAAGATATACCAAAAGATGCAAAAATAATAAAGCCAATCTGGTACCCACTATTCTGCTTAAGAAATAAAACATTCATCCGTTCTATTGAAGTTCCCTTTGTGCTCTTTTTCTGTCATGTTTCTTTCCCTATCCCTAAGAAATGACTGTTATACTGCCTCTCTTTATATTATTATATTTATATACATTTATCATTAAGTAATATAAAATATTGCTTTGCATGTTTTTAAGATTTTCATAATTATTTTTTCTACAATTTGTATTTGATGCTTAATATTATACTTGTGAGAATTATGTATGTTGATGTCTCTAGTTCTTCCAAAATCATTGCTATACAGTACTCCTCTGTATGACCTGACTACCATTTATTCATCCATTCTCTTATTAGTAATTAGTAAGTTGTTTTCATGTTTCACTATTACAAAAAGTAAAATTTTCAGTGGTTATTTCATTATGTTCATGCGGAAAGTTTCTTTTGGGTATATACCCAGGAGAGGAAATTCTTCAGTTTTACTAGATACTGCTAATTTATGGTACTGGTTCTCATTATCCCACAGCTCCACCAGCACTTACTATTGTCAGACTTTTAATTCTGTGGATCTAATGGTGTGAAATGCTATCCCGTTGTAATTTTTATTTTCACTTCCCTGACTGAAATTGCGCCTCCCCCTTTTAAGATTTATTTATTTGAGAGAGAGAGAAAGAGTGGGAGAGTGGGTGCGGTGAGGCAGAGAAAGGGAAGGAGGAAGGGAGGTGGGGAAAGAGAGAGAGAGACAGAGAGAAATAGAGAGAATCCTCAAGCAAAGTCTCTGCTGAGTGAAGAACAAACACGGGGCTCAATCTCACGACCTTGAGATCATGACCTGAGCCAAATCCAAGAGTCGAATGCCCAACCAACTGAGCCACCCAGGTGCCCTGAGTCCCTTATTTTTATGCATACATTTTTATATAATTAAGAACATCCTATAAACACATACTTTTCCACCTATAACTAAGATATAAGGATTTCTCCTTGTTACATACTTTTTATAAATAATTTTTAATGGTCATATAATGTTCCAACATGTAAGTAGAATAAAACATTCTGCTATTATTAGAAATTCAGGTTGTATCCAGATTTTCACTGTTGTCGATAAAGCTTTGAATGAATTTGACTAGAAAGCTTTTATGCATTTTGGATGATTTCCTTAGGTTGGCTTTCCAGAAGGTGAATTATTGGGCCAAATGTGTTGTATGATTCTAGAGCTCTTGCTACTACACTGCCAAATTGCTCTTCAAAAGGCTTATACTAATATTCTTGCCAACTAGCAGTGTATACTTGGAGCCTGAAACTTGAAGGGCATTGCTGATGTCTTTTCCTGATTCAGGGGAGAATGGTTCCAAATACTTTCTACAAGCAAGTTAGAGTCTGTTCTGAACCAGAGGACAAATAGAAGAGATGTGCACTAAAGAAAAGAGAGAGAAGCTGAAGTATTACAAGGTTTCTTGTCTAAAGGAGAGCAATGCTCCTCAGATTTTTTCCAGAGAGGACTAATAATGGGAAGGATAGGCAAGGCAGCTAGAGGCTAACCTTACACAGCTGCTGAGAAAGCCCCCTTCTTCTCCTTAGTGTCTTTCATCTGGTATAGCCTATCTCTGACTTCTCTGTCTTCTTCTTAAAAAATTGTCAAGTAAATGATAATATCTACAAATAAAGACATATGGGAGTCAGAAATTGAGTTTTTTTACTTAGAAATAAAATATTATCTATCATATTGTATATAATACTCAATTAGAGTCAACAAACATTAGGCACCTGCCATATCTCAGACTAGGATACAGTCAATGGTGAGCAAAATATATTACAATAGCTTATTATTGCTATAATGAATTCTGTAATAGTATATTTAGTATATGCCCTCTACAATAACTACACTGGCTATAGGGAGTAATGGCAGTCATGTCTTTCATTAGAAATAACACTGAAGATCACCATACTGACTAGCGGTGCCTGAGTTGTTGTTTTGGTAAGTGTTTTTCTGTGCAGTGCTGGAAATGAGGTGTATAGGCAGATATTTTCTCCTGAGTTTCCAGATCTTTCATAGCTGAGTAGGCATGCCAGATGGGTTGCTTCTTGAAATTGGCATGGTGCCCTCTGGCGCTAATGTCTTAATAATAAGCAGTGCTTCTCTTGAGCATTGGCCCTGCTCCTCATTAGTGTCCCCCAGGATCTGCCATAGCCACCTTGGCTCTCCATTCTGCCCCCGACATTCCACTGAAAGCCTCTAGGAGTGGGGTTTCAGTGCTGCTCATACATCACAGGTGACTCTTTAAAAAGGGATCTTAAAGATGGCAGGATAATTTAACAGCCATGTATAACATTTGTAGCTCCAGAGGCTAAGATAATGATGAAAGCAATGAAACCTTGAGGTCTGGAGCAGGGTCTTTCCACAAGAGAGGGTGAAAAAGGCACCTGGCAGTCCATGCATGGTGTGGAAGGATTTCTAATTTTTTTTGATCTTCCTTTGAATGTTCATGTGTTTGCTAACAGGTCATGAAGGAAGGAAGGATATAAAAGTTAACTAAGAGGGAACCATGGTATTTTGACTTGGTATGATAGAGGGGGTACTTTAATCATATGGAGTAAACTAGAAGAGGAAATAGACCTGTGCAAACCTGGCCACACAGCCCAGTCCGGGAACATCTTCACTATAAACACCATGTCACAGTTCTTCATGGAGAAGGCTTTCTCAGGCTATATCATCCTGTGAACTCTAAGGACAGTTTTTATGTCCTCTATGCGTACATTTCCAACAAGGATTTACCAATATAATTTATGCAGTTATAAGATTTAATGAAATACTTACTGCACTGTTTCAACTTTTGATATTTGGCAATACTTTTCAGTACTAATACTGGGTAAAAAAATGATTGCTGAGAGCTCACATTGTTAGTGGACTGATTTTCTAAGCTCATGCAATTTAAACACTCTTGGAAAAAATTTCTCAATATAAAAAATTGTATCTGATCTATTAATTTTATAAGCATATTCATTATTATTACTATTCTTAAAACTAATGAATTCAACTTGGCATTAGATCACCATATAATTAGAGGAATAAAATTCTCTCTCTGACTGCTGAACTCATTGGGAATGGGTAATTTGACTACTCCAGCCTGTTCTATTATTAATTTCAGGGTTGTTCAGTTCAGCTTCAATTAAAATCAAACATTTATTTTATTACTTTCAATTTAATTGAATTGAATTGTTATCTTTGAATAAGTAATGTGGATAATATATGCACAAGGTAATATATGCAATAGTAATAAAATTCAAGCAGTATAAAATGGTACACAGAGAAAGTAAGGCTCTGTCCCACCGCTGACCCTGTGTATCTGCTGCCTCCTCAATGGCAATCACTTTATCAATTGTGTGTGCATGTGTGTGTGCATGTGTATCTCTTTAAAGATATATCAGAGACCAAAAGTTCATTTTTGCTTTTGTTTCCTTGGCCTTTGGAGACATATCTTGAAAGAAGTTGCTGTGGCTGATATCGAAGAGGTTACTGCCTATGTTCTCCTCTAGGATTCTGATAGATTCCTGTCTCACGTTGAGGTCTTTTATCCATTTCGAGTTTATCTTTGTGTACGGTGTAAGAGAATGGTCGAGTTTCATTCTTCTACATATCGCTGTCCAGTTTTCCCAGCACCATTTATTGAAGAGACTGTCTTTTTTCCATTGAATATTTTTTCCTGTTTTGTCGAAGATTATTTGACCATAGAGTTGAGGGTCCATATCTGGGCTCTCCACTCTGTTCCACTGGTCTATGTGTCTGTTTTTATGCCAGTACCACGCTGTCTTGGTGATCACAGCTTTGTAGTAAAGCTTGAAATCGGGTAACGTGATGCCGCCAGTTTTGTTTTTGTTTTTCAATATTTCCTTAGCAATTCGGGGTCTCTTCTGGCTCCATACAAATTTTAGGATTATTTGCTCCAGAAGGGGCGGCAGGGGGGTGGGGGGGTGGGAGGTTGAGGAACCAGGTGGTGGGTAATAGGGAGGGCACGTACTGCATGGAGCACTGGGTGTGATGCCAAAACAATGAACACTGTTATGCTGTAAATAAACAAATAAAAATAAAAAAAAAAGATATATCAGAGACCAATCTATCTATTTTTTCTGTATATACCTCTATCCACATCTGATTTCATTTTATATTAATGGAAGTATGGTATAAACATTTTTCTCCTTTTGCTTTTTAGTTAATGTTATATCTTGGTCATGGTTTCATATCTTTTTTGAATGGCTGCCTAGCACTTTACTGTAACCTCAAAATGTGTGGAATAGCTACCATGTGCTAGGTGTTGCCTGGGAGGCAGAGGTGAATATGACATGTTTCTGTCTCCCAGGGTTCATGTTCTGTTGAAAAAGAAGGTATATACCTGGGTAATTATAAAAAATATAGGCTGTAGGTGTGCTGTAAGAATTGTGTAAGCAGAATTGAAAGAATGAACCTAAGAGGAAAAGATTAATTCTATTTGGAAGACAGGAGAATTCCTCCTACAAATGGAAGATTTGAACAAAGTATTGAGTAATTGATAGATGGGTGCAGATGTGGGCTAAGGGTCTCCAAGCAGGGAGGAATGGAAAGGGATGCATGCTAAATCTGTTCAGAGCACAGCAAGTGTGTGTTGTGGTTTGGACATCAGTTTGGTGGTGGTAGTGGGGGTGCTGGTGGGAGAATGGGAGTGAGGGATAGCACTGGTTTGGGGCTTTGTATGTCAGAGTGAAGAGCAAAGCTCTGTGTGTGTGTGTGTGCGTGCATGCACACGTACGTACATTGTGTGTAGGCCCAGAGAGGTAGGTGGTAATGAAGAGGGAAGGCTTTTGTGTAGGCTAGATGCGGGGAGAGCCTGAATTTGAGCAAGTTTTGTGTGAGGAGAAAGGAAGAGATAATTCCCAAGATATCACAGAGCTAATTTTTCTTATGAATAAAGGTTGGCAGCTTTGTAACATCATTAGCCATTCTAAATCTATTTCCTGATGAACCTGGAGTTTTGAATTTCTAATGAGGGCAATCTGAATGACAGCCCATTTAGGATAATATACCTTAATAGAAAAGTCAAATACACTTACTTTAACAGAGACATGCAACACCATTAATTTGCAGAAGAAAAATAACTGTAGGTTGGCACCCTTACTATGCAGCTATCATGGACATGGCTGATTCGAAAAGTCACTGAAAAATTGTGTGTGTGTGATTCTGAATTGAAACAAGGAGTACACATCTATGTTCAATTGTGCCACTACTTGCAAAGGTGATTTTTTACAAGTGAAAGTGCTAGAAAACCTTTAAAGGGTAAAAAATGAAGGAAATAAAATGCTCCAGATAACCTTAAGAGCGAAGTATAAATGACACTTTGCAAGCCAAAGTGTCATTCATTCATTAGCCTGTTTCCAGCATGAGCGCTGTGGTGACAAATGGACATTACTTATTTTTCTTTGTTATTTGGAATCTCTCACAATTCCAAGTCATGCTTTGAAATGGAAAGCTACATAATTAGCACTTGAATTTGTGAAATTCAAATTGACTCGAATCTTAAATTAGCTACTTAAAAAATCATAGTTTTCTCTTACCCCACAGTAGCTTTGTTTGTTTGTTGTTGTTGTTTTTAAACTATATCTCTTCTTGCCCTCCAGGGACACATACATGCAGCACAGTAAGTGAAATTAATATCCTTTTCTATGTGCCCCTAATAAATAGTTTCTTGCCCTGAGCAAGTGGTTATTTGCAAGACCTGTCAAATATTTCAAATTACTGGCTGGTAAGATGTTCAGGTGAATGGTCCACTGACTTTGTTTGGCACCAGCCACTTTAAAAGCTCAAAGCAGGTGGTATGGTAAGTCCTATCAAAGATTTCATGAGTCTTCAGCATATGCAGGGCTGGGGATTAGAGATTCTCTAACCTGGGAATTTTAACTATGTAGAGTGGGGATAAGTGGCTGGAACTTGGCAACCTTCATGTTCCTTGGACATCAGGATGGCCAGGAGTGATGAGGGGAAAGTATTGGATTGCACACGTTATTGGCCAGTAGAGACACTGCCCAGCTTTCAAAATAATGCAGAAAGTCCCTCTGCAGCTTCTTTTATCCCAGACCTTTCCCTGAATACCCCCAGAGTCAGATATATTTGACAGTTAGAAGGCTTCTGAAATATTGAATTGATTTCTGCTTCTTTATGATCCATTTGTCCCAGGACTACCCAGAGAGCAGAACATTAGGGTGTGTAAGAATCACCTGGGGATGCTTTTTCTTATTCTCATTCCTTAAATATGTTTATTAAGGAGAATTTTAAACATAACAGTAGAGAAAACTGTAAGTAGAAAAAAAAACTATGTTCTTATCATCCGTTTTCAATATTTTGAAAACAGTTTCTCTCCTGCCTTTTTTTTTTGAAAAGGCCAAATTTTTATTCTGAAAAAATGTGAAAGAAGAAGGCTATAAAACATTAGAGACTTTTAAAAAATTAACTTACAAAGTATTGGGGCACCTGGGTAGCTCAGTGGGTAAAAAGCCTCTGCCTTTGGCTCAGGTCATGGTCTCAGGGTCCCTCGGATTGAGCCCCGCATCGGGCTCTCTGCTCAGCAGAGAACCTGCTTCCCCCTCTCTCTCTGCCTGCCACTCTGCCTACTTGTGATCTCTCTCTCTGTCAAATAAATAAATAAAAACCTTTAAAAAAATAATGTATTCTTTGTTCCAGGTGTACAGGTCTCTCCTTTTTTAAAAAATTAATTTATTTATTTTCAGTGTAACAGTACTCATTGTTTTTTGCACCACACCCAGTGCTCCATGCAATACATGCCCTCTCAATTACCCTCCACCTGGTTCCCCAACCTCCTACCCCCGCCCCTTCAAAACCCTCAGGTATGGAGTAATTTAAAGAAAATCTCACTCATCATATCATTTCACCTGCATATATGTTAATATGCATCTCTGCCAGATGACAACTGTATTTCTATGCATTCACAATATCATTATTACACATAACAACATTAGCAATAATTCTCTAACATTAGACATATTCACATTGTTCTGGTTGTCCCCAAAATGTCTTTTAAACATGGTTTCTACACATTATACATTGCACTGGATTCTGCACTTTTTAAAAAATATTTTTTATTTTTTTATAAACATATAATGTATTTTTATCCCCAGGGGTACAGGTCTGTGAATTGCCAGGTTTACACACTTCACAGCACTCAGCATAGCACATACCCTCCCCAATGTCCATAACCCCATCACCCTCTCCCAACCCTCCTCCCCCCAGCAACCCTCAGTTTGTTTTGTGAGATTAAGAGTCTCTTATGGTTTGTCTCTCTCCCGAGCCCATCTTGTTTCATTTATTCCTTTCCTACCCCCTAAGTCCCCCACGTTGTCTCTCCACTTCCTCGTATCAGGGAGATCATATGATAGTTGTCTTTCTCCGATTGACTTACTTCGCTAAGCATAATACCCTCTAGTTCCATCCATGTCGTCCCAAATGGCAAGATTTCATTTCTTTTGATGGCTGCATAGGATTCCATTGTATATGGAATATACATACATATTATATATACATATATAATATATTATATTATATTATGTATGTATATTATATATACTATATATATATATATATATATATATATATATATATATATACCACATCTTCTTTATCCATTCATCTGTTGATGGACATCTAGGTTCTTTCCATAGTTCGGCTATTGTGGACATTGCTGCTATAAACATTCGGGTGCATGTGCCCCTTCGGATCACTACCTTTGTATCTTTAGGGTAAATACCCAGTAGTGCCATTGCTGGGTCATAGGGTAGCTCTATTTTCAACTTTTTGAGGAACCTCCATGCTGTTTTCCAGAGCGGTTGCACCAGCTTGCATTCTCACCAACAGTGTAGGAGGGTTCCCCTTTCTCTGCATCCTCACCAGCATCTGTCATTTCCTGACTTGTTAATTTTAGCCATTCTGACTGGTGTGAGGTGGTATCTCATTGTGGTTTTGATTTGTATTTCCCTGATGCCGAGTGATGTGGAGCATTTTTTCAAGTGTCTGTTGGCTATCTGGATGTCTTCTTTGCAGAAATGTCTGTTCATGTCCTCTGCCCGTTTCTTGATTGGATTATTTGTTCTTTGGGTGTTGAGTTTGTTAAGCTCTTTACAGATTTTGGATTCTAGCCCTTTCTCTGATATGTCATTTGCAAATATCATCTCCCATTCTATCAGTTGTCTTTCCATTTTGTTAACTGTTTCCTTTGCTGTGCAAAGCTTTGGATCATGATGAAGTCCCAATAGTTCATTTTTGCCCTTGCTTCCCTTGCCTTTGGCGATGTTCCTAGGAAGGATTTGCTGTGGCTGAGGTCGAAGAGGTTGCTGCCTGTGTTCTCCTTAAGGATTTTGATGGATTCCTTTCTTACATTGAGGTCCTTCATCCATTTTGAATCTATTTTTGTGTGTGGTGTAAGGAAATGGTCCAGTTTCATTTTTCTGTGTGTGGCTGTCCAATTTTCCCAACACCATTTGTTGAAGAGGATGTGTTTTTCCATTTCCTGCTTTGTCGAAGATTAGTTGACGATAGAGTTGAGGGTCTATTTCTGGGCTCTCTATTCTGTTCCATTGATCTATGTGTCTGTTTTTGTGCCAGTACCATACTGTCTTTTTTTTTTTTTTTAAGATTTATTTATTTGAAAGACAGAGATCACAAGTAGGCAGAGAGGGAGGCAGAGCGAGAGGAGGGGAAGCAGGCTCCCTGCTGAGCAGAGAGCAGGGACCCTGGGATCATGACCTGACCTGAAGGCAGAGGCTTTAACCCACTTAGCCACCTAGGTGCTCCCAGTACCATACTGTCTTGATGACGACAGCTTTGTAATAGAGCTTGAAGTCCGGAATTGTGATGCCACCAACTTTGGCTTTCTTTTTCAATATTCCTTTAGCTATTTGAGGTCTTTTCTGGTTCCATATAAATTTTAGGATTATTTGTTCCATTTCTTTGAAAAAAAAAAAAAAAAGGATGGGATTATTTATTTATTTATTTATTTATTTTTATTTGTTTACTTACAGCATAACAGTGTTCATTGTTTTGGCATCACACCCAGTGCTCCATGCAGTACGTGCCCTCCCTATTACCCACTACCTGGTTCCTCAACCTCCCCCACCCCCGCCGCCCCTTCATAACCCTCTGGTTGTTTTTCAGAGTCCATAGTCTCTCATGGTTCATCTCCCCTTCCAGTTTCCCTCAACTCCCTCTCCTCTCCATCTCCCCATGTCCTCCATGTTATTTGTTATGCTCCACAAATAAGTGAGACCATATGATACTTGACTCTCTCTGCTTGACTTATTTCGCTCAGCATAATCTCTTCCAGTCCCGTCCATGTTGTTACAAAAGTTGGGTATTCATCCTTTCTGATGGAGGCATAATACTCCATCGTGAAAATGGACCACATCTGCCTTATCCATTGATCCGTTGAAGGGCATCTTGGTTCTTTCCACAGTTTGGCGACCGTAGCCATTGCTGCAATAAACATTGGGGTACAGATGGCCCTTCTTTTCACTCCATCTGTATCTTTGGGGTAAATACCCAGCAGTGCAATTGCAGGGTCATAGGGAAGCTCTATTCTTAATTTCTTCAGGAATCTCCACACTGTTCTCCAAAGTGGCTGCACCAACTTGCATTCCCACCAACAGTGTAAGAGGGTTCCCCTTTCTCCACATCCTCTCCAACACACGTTGTTTCCTGTCTTGCTAATTTTGGCCATTCTAACTGGTGTCAGGTGGTATCTCAATGTTGTTTTAATTTGAATCTCCCTGATGGCTAGTGATGATGAACATTTTTTCATGTGTCTGATAGCCATTTGTGTGTCTTCGTTGGAGAAGTGTCTGTTCATATCTTCTGCCCATTTTTTGATATGATTATCTGTTTTGTGTGTGTTGAGTTTGAGAAGTTCTTTATAGATCCTGGATATCAACCTTTTGTCTGTACTGTCATTTGCAAATATCTTCTCCCATTCCGTGGGTTGCCTCTTTGTTTTGTTGACTGTTTCCTTTGCTGTGCAGAAGCTTTTGATCTTGATGAAGTCCCAAAAGTTCATTTTGGCTTTTGTTTCCTTGGCCTTTGGAGACATATCTTGAAAGAAGTTGCTGTGGCTGATATCGAAGAGGTTACTGCCTATGTTCTCCTCTAGGATTCTGATAGATTCCTGTCTCACGTTGAGGTCTTTTATCCATTTCGAGTTTATCTTTATGTACGGTGTAAGAGAATGGTCGAGTTTCATTCTTCTACATATCGCTGTCCAGTTTTCCCAGCACCATTTATTGAAGAGACTGTCTTTTTTCCATTGAATATTTTTTCCTGTTTTGTCGAAGATTATTTGACCATAGAGTTGAAGGTATATATCTGGGCTCTCCACTCTGTTCCACTGGTCTATGTGTCTGTTTTTATGCCAGTACCACGCTGTCTTGGTGATCACAGCTTTGTAGTAAAGCTTGAAATCGGGTAACGTGATGTCGCCAGTTTTGTTTTTGTTTTTCAACATTTCCTTAGCAATTCGGGGTCTCTTCTGACTCCATACAAATTTTAGGATTATTTGCTCCAGCTCTTTGAAAAATACCGGTGGAATTTTGATCGGAATGGCATTAAAAGTATAGATTGCTCTAGGCAGTATAGACATTTTAACAATGTTTATTCTTCCAATCCAAGAGCATGGAACAGTCTTCCATCTTTTTGTGTCTTCTTCAATTTCTTTCATGAGTCTTCTGTAGTTCCTCGAGTACAGGTCCTTTACTTCTTTGGTTAGGTTTATGCCCAGGTATCTTATGGTTCTTGGTGCTATAGTAAATGGAATCGATTCTCTAATTTCCCTTTCTGTATTTTCATTGTTAGTGTATAAGAAAGCCACTGATTTCTGTACATTGACTTTGTATCCTGCCACGTTACTGAATTGCTGTATGAGTTCTAGTAGTTTGGGGGTGGAGTCTTTGGGGTTTTCCATATAAAGAATCATGTCATCTGCGAAGAGAGAGAGTTTGACTTCTTCCTTGCCAATTTGGATAGCTTTTATTTCTCTTTGTTGTCTGATTGCCATTGCTAGAACTTCTAATACTATGTTGAACAAGAGTGGTGAGAGTGGGCATCCTTGTCGTGTTCCTGATCTCAACGGGAAGGCTGCAAGCTTTTTCCCACTGAGGATGATATTTGCTGTGGGTCTTTCATAGATAGATTTTATGAAGTTCAGGAATGTTCCCTCTATCCCTATACTTTGAAGCGTTTTCATCAGGAACGGATGCTGGATTTTGTCAAATGCTTTTTCTGCATCAATTGAGAGGACCATGTGGTTCTTCTCTCTTCTCTTATTGATTTGTTCTATCACACTGATTGATTTGCGAATGTTGAACCAACCTTGCAACCCAGGGATGAATCCCACCTGGTCATGGTGGATAATCTTTTTAATGTGCTGCTGGATCCTGTTTGCTAGGATCTTGTTGAGAATCTTTGCATCCATATTCATCAGTGATATTGGTCTGAAATTCTCCTTTTTGGTAGGGTCTTTGCCTGGTTTGGGGATCAGGGTAATGCAGGCTTCGTAAAAAGAATCTGGAAGTTTTCCTTCTGCTTCAATTTTTTGGAACAGCTTCAGGAGAATTGGTGTTATTTCTTCTTTGAAAGTTTGGTAGAATTCCCCAGGGAATCCGTCAAGTCCTGGGCTCTTGTTTTTTGGGAGGTTTTTGATCACTGCTTCAATCTCATTACTAGATATCGGTCTATTCAAGTTGTCAATTTCTTCCTGGTTCAGTTTTGGGAGTTTGTAGCTTTCCAGGAATGCATCCATTTCATCTAGGTTGCTTAGCTTATTGGCATATAACTGTTGGTAATAATTTCTGATGATTGTTTTTATTTCCTTGGTGTTAGTTGTGATCTCTCCCTTTTCATTCATAATTTTATTAATTTGGGCTTTCTCTCTTTTCTTTTGGATTAGTGTGGCCAATGGTTTATCGATCTTATTGATTCTTTCAAAAAACCAGCTTCTAGTTTCATTGATACGTTCTACTGTATCTCTCGTTTCTATCTCATTGATCTCTGCTCTAATCTTGATAATTTCCCTTCTTACATGTGGAGTTGGTTTGATTTGTTGTTGATTCTCCAGTTCTTTAAGGTGTAGAGACAGCTGGTGTATTCTGGATTTTTCAATGTTTTTGAGGGAGGCTTGGATGGCTATGTATTTCCCCCTTAGAACCGCCTTTGCTGTATCCCATAGGTTTTGGACCGAAGTGTCTTCATTCTTATTGGTTTCCATGAATTGTTTAAGTTCATCTTTGATCTCCTGGTTGATCCAAGCATTCTTAAGCAAGGTGGTCTTTAGCTTCCAGGTGTTTGAGTTCCTTCTGAACTTTTCCTTGTGATTGAGCTCCAGTTTCAAAGCATTGTGATCGGAGAATATGCAGGGAATAATGTCAGTCTTTTGGTATTGGTTGAGTCCTGCTTTGTGACCCAGTATGTGGTCTATTCTGGAGAAGGTTCCATGTGCACTTGAGAAGAATGAGTATTCTGTTGTTTTAGGGTGGAATGTTCTGTATATGTCTATGAGGTCCATCTGGTCCAATGTTTCATTCAATGCTCTTATTTCTTTATTAATTTTCTGCTTCGATGATCTGTCTATTTCTGAGAGAGGAGTATTAAGATCTCCTACTATTATTGTATTCATATCCATATGACTCTTTATCTTGATTAATAGTTTTCTTATGTAATTGTGTGCTCCCATATTGGGGGCATAGATATTCACAATTGTTAGATCGTCTTGGCGGATAGTACCTTTAAGAATTATGTAGTGTCCTTCTGTATCTCTGACTACAGTCTTTAGTTTAAAATCTAATTTATCTGATATGAGAATCGCTACTCTGGCCTTCTTTTGAGGCCCATTGGCATGAAAGATGCTTCTCCATCCCTTCACTTTCAGTCTGGGTGTATCCTTAGGTTTAAAATGGGTCTCTTGTAGACAACATATGGATGGGTCCTGTCGTTTTATCCAATCTGCAACCCTGTGTCATTTTATGGGCGCATTCAGGCCATTCACATTGAGAGTGATTAATGAGAGATAGGTTTTTATTGACATCGTGTTGCCTTTGAAGTCTTTCTGTCTGTAGATTGTTTCTATATTTCTGTTCAATGATATTCTTAGGATTTTTTCTCTTTTATAGGACCCCCCTTAATATTTCGTGCAGTGTCGGCTTGGTGGTTGCATAGTCTTTTAAGCCTTGCCGGTCTTGGAAACTCTTTATCTCTCCATCCATTTTAAATGTCAGTCTTGCTGGATAGAGTATTCTTGGTTGCATGTTCTTCTCATTTAGTACTCTGAATATATTTTGCCAGCCCTTCCTGGCTTGCCAGGTCTCTGTGGAAAGGTCTGACGTTATTCTAATGGGCTTTCCTCTGTATGTAAGGAGCTTCTTTGTCCTAGCTGCTTTTAAGAGGGTCTCTCTTGAAACATAATTCCTCATTCTAACTATAAGGTGTCGTGAGGACTTTCGAGAATCTAAAATCTTGGGAGTAAATCTCTCTGCCTCTAGTACATGAACGTTGTTTCCATTCGTGAGATTGGGAAAATTTTCATAGACAACTTCTTCCACTATATCTTCTAGACTTCTTTCTTTTCCCCCCCCTTCAGGGATTCCAATAATTCTGACGTTGGAACGTTTCATGGCATCGTTTATTTCCCTGATTCTGTTTTCGTGGCTTCTGAGCTGTTTGTTCCAGGCTTCCTCCTGATCCTTTCTCTCTATCTGTTTGTCCTCCGGATCACTAATTCTATCTTCTGTCTCAGTTACCCTAGCTTTTAGAGAATTTAGATTAGATTGGAACTCATTGAGAGCATTTTGGACATCATCCCTGGTGGCTTTCAGTTCTGCCCTAACATTGTGAACATCATCCCTGGTGGCTTTCAGTTCTGCCCTAATCAATTCTGTTTGGTCATCCATGGCTTTCTCCAACCTAGCTATTGCCTGGATAATTGTTAGTCTGAATTCCTTTTCTGACATATTGTCTATGTTGATAGCCATTAGCTCTGTTGCAGAAGGCCCATCCTCTGTATTTTTCTTCTGTTGGGTATTCCTCCTCCTAGTCATTTTGGTAAGAGATGACTGAACAGATGCAGCTGGACTTATCGATTGTGGTGCAGTCAATGTGCACCCTGGAACGCTTCTGTGCAATCAGGATTCCCCACCCAAATGAGAGAAAAAAGAAAAGAAAAAGAAATAGAGAAGAAGAAAGAAAAAAAAGGGAAAGAAAAAAGGAAAAAAAAAAAAAGAGAGAGAGATAGGAAAAAAAGGGAAGATAAAAGAGAAGGCTCAGCCCAAATGGGCCACAAGGTAAGATTTGTGGAGTATACAAACAAAAACAGACAAACAAAAAGAGTGATAAAAGTATATGACAAGAGAAAAAAATATGTATATATAAGCAAAAAAAAGGGAAGAACCTCATCAGAAAGAACCCCAAGTATAAGATTTATATATTATCAGGACAAACACAAATTCACAGAAACACTGACAGAAGGAAAAATTGGGAGAGTGGTTATAGATTCTCAGTGTGGGTGAGGAAGGTTATTTTGATTCTTCCTGAAGGTATCTTAATGTTTTTGTTAAGGGACTCAACTTTCCTAAGTTACAGGGGGATTAGAAACTGGTTTGCCTTTAGGGGTAGCATTGATTGGGGAAAGGGGATTACCTTGAAGTTTAACTCTATATGTATAGTAGAAAATAAAAATTAAAAAAGAATAAACTAGACTAAACTAAGTTAAAATTAAAAAAGAATTAAAAAAATAGAAAAGCAAAAGAAAAACACGGGTGTATGTATCAAAAAGTTCAGGTTAGAAGGTTATTAAAGAATTTGATGTACTGGACATCTCAGTGTGATGGTAAATAGGTTAAAAAATTATCTGTATGTATAAAAAAAAAAGAACCAGAATATTGGTAAAGAGTTAAAAATAAAAGTTTTATTTATGAAGTAGTGGTGGTTGTTCTCTTGTAGTCTTTTTTTTTTTTTTTTTCCTTCCTTCCTGGTTGGTTTTCTGGGGGAGGGGCCTGCCACGTGGGTTTTCAGACAATGATGTTCCCTGAGTTAGGTCCTCCCGCTCCCCTCAAGGGGGTGAGCTCTTTTTTTTTTCAGGAAACTGTTTTTTTCAGCCTTTTGTTCTCTGGGGTTTTTTATGTTCTTTCATCTGCTTTCTCTCGCCTTGACAGCTTTTGATGGTTTTTGGAGGTTTAGAGGAGAGCAAACAGCACCCCAACCTCCCTCTCAGAGAGAAGCCTCAGAATGTTTTGCAAAAGCTGCTGGCAGAGTCGGTTCTGAGTCACTGTCCCTGGGGATGCAGGAGCTCCTCATTGTACCCAAAACCAGGGCAGCTGTGGCTGTCTAGGCAGCTCCAGACCGCCAGAGAGGTTCCGAGCAGAGATCGCACACTGAGATTTTCCCGCTGTCCCGGGCTGGGAATGTCTGGTTTTTCTGGATGCCAGAGCTCCAGGCTAGTGCCTATGAGCACCTATCCCAAGGGAGGGTGTGGGACGTGTGCATTTCAGGATTGCCATCTGGCCAGGCTCCCAGCCCCTCACGGGAGCCAGACCCCACTCGTTCTCGGGCGCGTTGGCATTCAGGCGCACTGGCGGCTCAGGGACGGAGACCTGATTTCTCCGCCGCACTCTCTCTGGCTCAGCGCCAGGGGAGGCTGTCCTGGGTCCGGGGACTTAGGTTCCTGACCCTAACCACCCAGGTTCCCACTATTACCCCCTGCTATCCTTTGCTCTTTGTTTTTTTGAGTGCTTTCAACCAGACTCCAAGTTAATGCTGGTCCCCAGACGCAGAGCACTCTCGTGTTGGGGTGTTACTTTCCAATCGGTCACCTCTGGTAGCTCCCTCCCCCTTTTGTTTATCTTCCGATATCAGTCCGACGCTCCCAGTCTGCTTTACCTGCCACTGGCGTCTTCTGCTCCTGTAGAGATCCAGACGTGTATAATTCTGATCTCAGGCTGATTTCATGGGTGGTCAGAGTTCTTTTGTAGGTAATCAGCTCACTTTAGGGTACAGGTTGAAACGGTGCCTCCTCCTACTTCCCCGCCATCTTGACTCCCCCTTGTTTGGAGATTTTTGATGACTGTTTCAATCTCCTTACTGGTTATGTATCTTTTCAGGTTTTCTATTTCTTTCTGGTTTAGTTGTGGTAGTTTATATGTCCCTTGGAATGCATCCATTTCTTCCAGATTGTCAAATTTGTTGGCATAGAGTTGATCATACTATGTTCTTATAATTGTTTGTATTCCTTTGGTGTTGGTTGTGATCTCTCCTCTTTCATTCATGATTTTATTTATTTGGGTCCTTTCTCTTTTCTTTTTGATAAGTCTGGCCAGGGGTTTATCAATATTATTGATTCTTTCAAAGAACGAGCTCCTAGTTTTGTTGATTTGTTCTATTGGGTTTTTTTTTTTTTTTGTTTCTATTTCACTTATTTCTGCTCTAATATTTATGATTTCTCTTCTCCTGCTGGGTTTAGGCTTTCTTTGTTGTTCTTTCTCTAGCTCCTTTAGGTGTAGGGTTAGGTTGTGTATTTGAGACCTTTCTTGTTTCTTGAGAAAGGCTTGTATCACTATATATTTTCCTCTTGGGACTGCCTTTGCTATGTCCCACAGATTTTGACCCGTTGTGTTTTCATTATCATTTGTTTCCATGAATTTTTTCAATTCTTCTTTAATTTCCTGGTGACCCATTCATTCTTTAGAAGGATGCTGTTTAGTCTCCATGTATTTGGGTTCTTTCCAAATTTCCTCTTGTGATTGAGTTCTAGTTTTAGAGCATTGTGGTCTGACCATATGCAGGGAATGATCCCAATCTTTTGATACCAGTTGAGACCTGATTTAGGACCCAGGATGTGATCTATTCTGGAGAATGTTCCATGTGCACTAGCGAAGAATGTTTATTCTGTTGCTTTGGGATGGAATGTTCTGAATATATCTGTGATGTCCATATGGTCCAGTGTGTCATTTAAGGCCTTTATTTCCTTGTTGATCTTTTGCTTGGATGATCTGTCCATTTCACTGAGGGGATTGTTAAAGTCCCCTACTATTATTGTATTATTGTCGATGTGTTTCTTTGATTTTGTTATTAATTGGCTTATATAGTTGGCTGCTCCCATGTTAGGGGCATAGATATTTAAAATTGTTAGATCTTCTTGTTGGACACTTTGAATATGATATAGTGTCCTTCATCATCTCTTATTATTGTCTTTGGCTTAAAATCCAATTGATCTAAGAATTGCCACCCCAGCTTTCTTCTGATGTCCATTAGCATGGTACATTGTTTTCTACCCCCTCACTTTAAATCTGGAGGTGTCTTCGGGTCTAAAATGAGTTTCTTGTAGACAGCATATTGATGGGTTTTGTTTTTTTATCCATTCTGATACCCTGTGTCTTTTGATTGGGGCATTTAGCCCATTAACATTCAGGGTAACTATTGAGAGATATGAATTTAGTGCCACTGTATTGCCTGTAAGGTGACTGTTACTGTATATTGCCTGTTCCTTTCTGATCTACTACTTTTAGGTTCTCTCTTTGCTTAGAGGACCCCTTTCAATATTTCCTGTAGAGCTGGTTTGGTGTTTGCAAATTCTTTCAGTTTTTGTTTGTCCTGGAAGTGTTTTACCTCTCCTTCTATTTTCAATGATAGCCTAGCTGGATATATATTCTTGGCTGCATGTTTTCCTCGTTTAGTGCTCTGAATATATCATGCCAGTTCTTTCTGGCCTACCAGGTCTCTGTGGATAAGTCCGCTGCCAGTCTAATATTTTTACCATTGTATGTTACAGACTTCTTTTCCCAGGCTGCTTTCAGGATTTTCTCTTTGTCGCTAAGACTTGTAAATTTTACTATCAGGTGACGGGGTTTGGACCTATTTTTATTGATTTTGAGGGGCATTCTTTGCATCTCCTGGATTTTGATGTTTGTTCCCTTTGCCATATTAGGGAAATTCTCTACAATAATTCTCTCCAATATACCTTCTGCTCCCCTCTCTCTTCTTCTACTGGAATCCCAACTATTCTAATGTTGTGTCGTCTTATGGTGTCACTTATCTCTCGAATTCTCTCCTCATGATCCAGTATTTGTTTGTCTCTCTTTTGCTCAGCTTCTTTATTCTCTGTCATTTGGTCTTCTATGTCACCAATTCTTTCTTCTGCCTCATTTATCCTAGCAGTGAGAGCCTCCATTTTTGATTGCACCTCATTAATAGCTTTTTTGATTTCAACTTGGTTAGATTTTAGTTCCTTTATTTCTCCACAAAGGGCTTTTATCTCTCCGGAGAGGGTTTCTCTAATATCTTCCATGCCTTTTTTTGAGCCTGGCTAGAACCTTGAGAATTGTCATTCTGAACTCTAGATCTGTCATATTACCAATGCCTGTATTGATTAGGTTCCTAGCCTTCAGTACTACTTCTTGTTCTTCTTTTTGTGGTGAGTTTTTCCGCCTTGTCATTTTGTCCAGATAAGAATATATGAAGGAGCACATAAAATACTAAATGGGTGACAAAGACCCCAGGAAAATGTGCTTTAACGAAATCAGAAGAGACCCCAAATTGTCCGGGAGGGGGTGGAGGAAGGGGATAAAAAGATGTTCAGAAAAAAAAAATTAATAAAAGAAAACAAATAAAGAAAAAATATAAAAAAGAAAAATATATATTAGACTGGTGACTAGAACAGGGTCACCCACTTAATTTTGGGAATATTTTGGTCTCTTAGAAGAAACCACCTCACAAAATTTTAAAGAACGAAAGACCTATATAAGGGTAAACACAATGAAGGGATAGAATATGCCTATAAAGATGA
This sequence comes from Meles meles, assembly GCF_922984935.1. Classification (NCBI taxonomy): domain Eukaryota; kingdom Metazoa; phylum Chordata; class Mammalia; order Carnivora; family Mustelidae; genus Meles; species Meles meles. The sequence continues at coordinate 75,384,044 of NC_060071.1, forward strand.
AAAAAAATTTTTTTTTAATTTCTAAAAAAGGAATTGATAAAGTAAGTTGGTTGGGAGAATAAAGAAAAAGAAAGTGGAGAGAATTTGCTCGGGCTGGAGACTAGAAGAAGCCTGGAGCTAGATTTAGGGAATATTTTGATCTATTAGAAGAAGTTGTACCCCAAATATTTTAGAAGAAAAAACCCTATGTGTATACAAAAAATAAAGTTAGATACAATGAAGGATAAAATGACTATAATAATGAAGGTTCAAAAAAGATTATTATTTTTGGGGGCACCTGGGTGGCTCAGTGGGTTAAAGCCTCTGCCTTCGGCTCAGGTCATGAGCCCCGTATCAGGCTCTCTGCTCAGTGGGGAGCCTTCTTCCCCTTCTCTCTCTGTCTGCCTCTCTGCCTACTTGTGATCTCTCTCTCTCTCTCTGTGTATCAAATAAATTAAAAAAAGAGATTATTATTTTTTATGAAAGGTATTGTTAAGATAAACTAGTTAAAAAACCTTAAAAGAGGAAAGAGTAAAAGTTAAAAAAAATTCAGCAGAAGAAAAAAAATAAAATTAAAAAAAATTAATTAACTGCAAGACTAATGAATCCTGGGGAGAAAACCACGAATTCCATGCTTTGTTTTCTCCTCCTCTGGAATTCTGCTGTTCTGTTTGGTAAATGAATTTGGTATTGGCTGGATTTCTTGTTGATCTTCTGGGGGAGGGAGCTGTTGTAGTGATTCTCAAGTTTCTTTGCCTGAGGCGGAGTTGCATGGCTTTTACCTGGGGCCAGACTAAGTTAGCCACTCGGATTCGCTTTCGGGAGCTTTTGTTCCCTGAACGCTTTCCGTAAAGTTCCGGAGGACAGGAATGAAAATGGTGGCCTCCCAATCTCTGGCCCGGAGGAGCGAAGAGTTTGGGGCCCCACTCCTCAATGCGCCCTCAGAGAAAAGCGCTCAATCACTCCTGTCTCCCTGGCCTCCGGCTGCGCTCCAAATTCACCCAGCCTGTGACCAGCTCAAGGTAACCCTGAGTTGAGAGCTCACTCCTCGGCTCTGTCTCTGTAGATGGCTTCCCTGCTCTAGTACCTGTGAGCTCTGCGACACTCAGACACCCCCGATCCTTCTGTGACCCCGCGGGACCTGCGGCCATGCTGATCCTGCATGGGCTTCACCCTGGTTTAGCCCCTGGAGTGATGTTCCTCAGTGGAGCAGACTTCTAAAAGTCCTGATTTTGTGCTCCGTTGCTCAGCCGCTTGCCGGGAGCCGGCCTCTCCCCCCCCACGGTCTATCTTCCCGTCGCTTTGGAATCACTTTTCAGCTGGTCCTACCTTTCAGAAAGTGGTCGATTTTCTGTTTCTAGAATTGTTGCTCTTCTTCTCTTCGATCTCCTGTTGGATTTGTAGGTGTTCGCAATGGTTTGATAAGCTATCTAGCTGATCTCCTTCTACCTGATATAGTCTCAGCTTGCTACTTCTCCGCCATCCTGACTCCTTGGATTTTGCACTTTTAAAAAAAGATTTTATTTCTTTATTTGAGATAGAGAGCATGCGGCACATAATCAGGGGGAGGGGCAGAGGGTGAAGCAGACTCCCCACTGAGGAGGAAGCTGGATGTGGGGCTTGACCCTAGGATCATGACCTGAGCAGAAGGGAGATGCTTAACCTACCCAGCCACCCAGGTGCCCTTGGTTTTACATTTCTTTTTCTTTTCTTTTCTTTCTTTCTTTCTTTTCTTTCTTTCTTTCTTTCTTTCTTTTTCTTTCTTTCTTTCTTTGTTTTTGACAGACAGCGATCACAAGTAGGCAGAGAGGCAGGCAGAGAGAGAGAGAGAAAGGGAAGCAGGCTCCCTGCCGAGCAGAGAGCCCGATGCGGGGCTCGATCCTAGAACCCTGAGATCATGACCTGAACCTGAAGGCAGAGGCTTAACCCACTGAGCCACCCAGGCACCCCAATTTCTTAAGGGTCTTTTAATCTATAATAGTCCTCCCCCCACAATCCATTAAAAAATAGTACTTATTAGTCATTTATATGTCTTCTTTGCAGAAGTGTCTGTTCATGTCTTCTGCTCATTTTTTGATGTGATTATTTGTTTTTTAAATGTTGAGTTTGAAGAGTTCTTTATAGATCTTGGATATCAGCCCTTTGTCTGTAGTGTCATTTACAAATATTTTCTCCCATTCTAGGCAGTATAGATATTTTAACAATGTTTATTCTTCCAATCCATGAGAATGGGATGCTCTTCCATCTTTCTGTGATTTCTTCAATTTCTTTCATGAGTGTTCTGTAGTTTCACGAGTATAGCTCCTTCACCTCTTTGATTAGGTTTATTCCCAGGTATCTTATGGTTCTTGGTGCTATAGTAAATGGAATTGATTCTCTAATTTCCCTTTCTGTATTTTCATTGCTAGTGTATAAGAATGCAGCTGATTTCTGTACATTGATTTTGTGTCCTGCCTCATTACTGAATTGCTGTATGTGTTCTAGTAGTTTGGGGGTGGATTTTGGGTTTTCCATATAATGGAAAATATCCATGTCATCTGTGAAGAGAGAGTTTGACTTCTTCATTGCCAATTTGAATACACTTTATTTCTTTTTGTTGTCTGATTGCTGTTGCTAGGACTTCTAGCACTATGTTGAACAAGAGTGGCGAGAGTGGGCATCTTTGTTGTGTTCCTGATCTCAAAGGGAAGGCTGTTAGCTTTTCTCCATTGAGGATGATATTAACTGTGGGGTTTTCATAGATAGATTTTATGAAGTTGAGAAATGTTCCCTCTATCCCTATACTTTGAATCATTTTAATCAGGAACAGATGCTGTATCTTATCAAATGCTTTTTCTGCATCAATTGAGAGGACCATGTGGTTCTTCTCTCTTCTCTTATTGATTTGTTCTATCACATTGATTGATTTGTGAATGTTGAACCATCCTTGCATCCCATGGATAAATCCCACCTGGTCATGGTGGATAATATTTTAATGTACTGTTGGATCCTTTTAGCTAGGATCTTGTTGAGAATCTTGGCATCCATATTCATCAGTGATATTGGTCTGAAATTCTCCTTTTTGGTGAGGTCTTTGCCTGGTTTGGGCATCAGGGTAATCCTCACTTCATAAAAAAGAGTCTGGAAGTTTTCCTTCTGTTTCTATTTTTTTGAAATAGCTTCAAGAGAGTAGGTATTATTTCTTCTTTGAATGTTTGGTAGAGTTCTCCAGGGAAACTGTCAGGTCCTGGCCTCTTGTTTTTTGAGAGATTTTTGATCATTGCTCCAATCTCATTACTAGATATTGGTCTATTCAGGTTGTCAATTTCTTCCTGATTCAGTTTTGGAAGTTTATAGGTTTCCAGGAATGCATCCATTTCATCTAGGTTGCTTAACTTATTGGCATATAACTGTTGATAATAATTTCTGATCATTGTTTCTATTTCCTTGGTGTTAGTTGTCATCTCTCCCTTTTCATTCCTAATTTTATTATTTTGGGTCCTCTCTCTTTTGTTCATCATCATTAGCAATCAGGGAGATTCAAATCAAAACCACATTGAGATACCACCTTACACCAGTTAGAATGGCCAAAATTAACAAGACAGTAAACAACAGGTGTTGGAGAGGATGTGGAGAAAGGGGAACCCTCTTACACTGTTGGTGGGAATGCAAGTTGGTGCAGCCACTTTGGAAAACAGTGTGGAGATTCCTCAAAAAATTAAAAATAGAGCTACCCTATGACCCTGCAATTGCACTATTGAGTACTTACCCCATATATACAGATGTAGTGAAAAGAAGGGCCATCTGTACCCCAATGTTTATAGCAGCAATGGCCATGGTTGCCAAACTGTGGAAAAAACCAAGATGCCCTTCAACGGATGAAAGGGTAAAGATGTGGTCCATATATACAATGGAGTATTATGCCTCTATCAGAAAGGATGAATATCCAACTTTTGTATCAACATGGATGGGACTGGAAGGGATTATGCTGAGTGAAATAAGTCAATTATCATATGGTTTCGCTTACTCATGGAGCATAATGAATAACATGGAAGACATTGGGAGATGGAGAGGAGAATTGAGCTGGGGGAAATCAGAGGCGGAGACAAACCATGAGAGACTGGACTCAGAAACAACCTGAGGAGTTTGGAGGGGGGCCGTGAGAGGTTGGATGAGCCTGGTCATGGGTATTACGGAGGGCATGTATTGCATGGAGCACTGGATGTGGTGCATACACAATGAATTTTGGAACACTAAATAAAATAAAATAAAATGAAAAAAAATTGTACTTGTGAAGAAATCAAATAAAAGGAGTACTTAATTGTGAAGAAATCAATAAAAAATAGTACCTATTTGTGAAGAAAACAAATCATTCATCTTATAGAATGTGCCACATTCAGGATTTGGCTGATTGTATCCACACAGTAAATTTTACTTTATTTTTTTCACACAGTAAATTTTAAATAGTTTGCCTCTATTTCCTTTTAAATAATAGTCACTTACATCTGAGACTTATTTAGATTTAGTTCCATTTTGGGGGCAAGAATATATGACAGATCGTGCTGTGTACTTCCTACTGTGTCACAGCAGAAGAAGTCCCACATTTAGTGGTGCTGAGATTGATCCATGGGTTCAGGTGTTATAGCTGAAAGTGTCAGAAGTTCAGCCCAGACCTCTGAGTTAGAATTTCTAAGAGAATAGCTTAGGTAATTCTGAGACAGGTGACCCACAGACCATCAGGGTCTGAGATACATTGTTTTAGAGAGGCATTCTAAGGTGGGAGAAGTTTTGAGGAAACATAGTGTGTGGTGGTTAATTTTATGTGTCAAATTGACTGCAATATGAGGTACCCAGACATTTGGTCAAACATTATTTCTGGGTGTGTCTATGAGGGTATTTCTAGATGAAATTAACATTTGAATCTATAGACTGAATAATGCATTTTGGCCTCCCTCATCAGGGAGGACCTCATCCAATCAAAGATATGAGTAGAACAAACAGTCTGTTTAACATGAAACTCCTACCTGAATGAGCTAGAACATCAGTTTTTTCCTGTCTTTGGACTCAAACCCAAAACTTGACTCTTTGAACTTGTTGGCTTTCAGACTAGAACTTATACCACTGGCTCTCCTGGGTCTATAGCTTGCCAGCTGTAGATCTTGAGACTTTTCATCCTCTAGAATCGAATGATCCAATTCCTTAAAATATCTCTTTCTCTTTAACCCATTGGTTCTGTTTCTCTGGAGAACCTTGGCTAATATACTAAACAATGCAAAATATGTGTGCTTTTTTTTTTTTTTAAACTGCAGGACTTCTCAGATTATTTAATATATGTTAACATCTATTGTGATTTTCCAAGCAGAGGAATAGTTTGTAGTATTGGCCAAAGTAATTTGATCAAGAAGCCCTTTGTGATTACATATTTTGCAGGGCCAGTGTTCCACAGAACCTTATGGTAAACAAAGCTGTGGTGTCATGTAGAATAAACCTCCTTAATTTTCCATCTGCCAGCTCTTCAAATATTAGAAGGTAGCAGTTTCTGTTCTTGGACTTCTCTTTTTTAGGGTGAATTCCAAGTACTACCAAGTTTTCCTGATGTGCTTACTCTAGCATCTTATGTTTCCTTTTCTCTTCTTGTGGTATTCTCTGGTTAGTCAGGGAGCCTCCTAAATAGTTGTGGTTACCTCTTGTAGGATGTGAGGACTAAGAGGAAAGCCTTGACCAAGGCCTTCAGAAACAGCTGGTATTCACCTGGTACAGAAAAAGTAGGACCTCTCACTGGTCAAAATAAGCTTTTGGTAAGTCAAATTATGTGCTCTTTTCAGAACTATGCCTAGCAGTTTCTGCTGCTCTATTTCTTAAAAATTTTAAAAACAAAGAGAATTTATTTGTTCATGAAACAGAACCTTCGGGTATGGTTTGACCATGGCTCAAATGGAGAGACCTGACTTCTCCATTTCTCTGCTCTCCTCCCTCATGCCTCTATCCTCAGACAGACTCTCCTTGGTGGTTACAAGAGGGCTGCAGTCAAACCCAAGGCCATGTCCTTCCTTTCTCATTCACACCTCACAGAAAAGAGTAGATTCTGCTTCTTCTGAGACTTCTAATCTTCAGACTTTATTTGGAATATGTCTGTCGGCTGAGAGTTTATCTGGATGGAAACAGATGAGACTTTCCTTTTCTTTATTTCCCAATTTGAGTACATATCCAAATGCACTGACTGTCACACATGCCGCAGTGCCTAGAAGCAGCTGAGAAGCCAGAGAAATTCAGAATCAGTGGATGGGGAGATCCTCAAACTTACCCTGGTCACCCCCTGGTCTTTGGTAGTTCAATAATTTATCTACCTGCAACCCACCCCTCTTCCTATGGCCCTTTTATAGCTGAAGCCCGGAGAACTTAGCTGATTTTTCAGAGGTCACACAGACTGCTGCAGGGTAGAGCTGTGTCAGAAGCTTTCTTCTGTAAGGGCTGGGACTCAGCATTATATGGGAAATGCCACTTGTGAACTTTAAATGCTTGAAGGTGATTTTTAATTCTGCAACATCTGAAACTTCTTTCTTTTATTAATCCTGAATAGACTCTTTGTTTTGGAAGCCAGTCAGAAGGGGCAGCAGCTATTACTCATGGCCTGTCTTTGAAGTTGTCTCCAGGAGATAGGAAATCCTGAGTGGGCAGGGTTTGTTACACCAAAACTTTAAAAAGGATAGAGTAATTTGTTCTTTATAGTTAAGAGTCTATTTTCTGGCTTGTCTCTTTCTCTGTTCATTAGTTTTGTTTCTTAAGAGTCCATATATGAATGAAATCATATGGTATTTTTCTTTTTCTTTCATATGGTATTTTTCTTTTTCTGATTTACTTTAATTAACATTATACTCTAGCTCCATACATGTTGTTGCAAGTGTCAATATTTCATTTTTTATGGCTGAGTAATATTCTATTGTATATCTACAACACATCTTCTTTACCTTTATTTATCTATCAATAGACACTTGGGCTACTTTCATAGTTTGGTTATGGTAAATAATGCTATAATAAACACAGGGGTGCATATATTTGATTTAGTGTTCTCATGTTCTTTGGGTAAACATACAGTAGTGGAATTAGTATATTGTATGGTAATTCTATTTTTAATTTTTTGAAGAATCTCCATATTGTTTTCCATAGTCGCTATATAAATTTGCATTTGGGATAGGGTATACTTTTGAGTAGAAGGCCTTTCTGGTACCTTCTAACTAAGTCACAATCTATGTATCCTGCCCTGTGTTCTTCTCTTGTGAACCACCCTGAAGTTAGGGAGCTCAGGGTGAGGGCAATGGGTGCCATGGTTGTGCTTTATACCCTCTGTGGTCATCATCTGGGGACTACCAAATGGATTACTTTTGGGAAGTTATAAGGAACAACCAGAGGAATGAACCATATCCTGCCTCTGCACATGGAATTGTTCTAAGGCAAGGGAACAGCATGTGGATCATCATATCATATATATATATATATATATATATATATATATACATATATATATATGTAAATAAATTTCCCATATTTCTCTCTAGTCATGTTTTTGGAGCCTCCAACTTGACGGTGGCCAAGCTGAGTTCTCAGGGCACAGAACAAGACAAACAAGAAGTCAATAGCTGTCCCTGGGAGAGAAAGAATAACCAATTTTTTTTCTGCCAACTTGAATTTGGAAAATAAGGTACAACAAGAAATTTTACCTTTGTCTCTCAACCAGGCACCATAGACAGAGATCTGGGATAGCTGACTTTGGTAAGAATTCTTACTCTTTGCTGGCTTCTATCACTTTTCCCAAGGTGCTGTCTGCAGGCTCCAGAGTGAGTGGGGTGTGCCATGGGTCTCAACTCAGTCACCAAAACTATAGAGGAGAAAAAAACAATTCTTCCTCTATGCTTTATAGTGAGTGCCTGGCTGAGACCACTCCCCACCCCCACCCCCCAACCAGGGTAACTTGTAAATGGATAAGCTTAGCTAAGATGGTTAAAAGTTCCTAACTGTGGCATCCAAACCGGCAAAGGAGAGGTCAAACTTCAATTCTTTGTAGACGACATGATACTTTATGTAGACAACTCAAAAAAAATCTGTCAAAAGTTGCTAAAACTGATACAGGAATTCAGCAAAGTCACAGGATATAAAATTGATGCACAGAAGTCAGTTGCATTATACACACTAACAATGAAGCAGCAGAAAGAGAAATCAAAGGGGGGGGTAGAGGGGTGGGGTGGCTGGGTGATGGACATTGGGGAGGGAACATGCTATGGCGAGTGCTGTGAATTGTGTAACACTGATGAATCACAGACCTGTACCCCTGAAACAAATAATATATTACATGTTAATAAAAAAAAGATTCTGAGATATAAAAAGTGCCTTAAAAGTTATGGGGAGTCTGGGTGGCTCAGTGGGTTATGCTTCTACCTTTGGCACATGTCATGATCTCAGGGTCCTGGGACCGAGCTGGGAATCAGGTTCTCTGCTCAGCAGGGAGTCTGCTTACCCCCTCTCTCTGTCTGCCTCTCTGTCTACTTGTGGTCTCTCTCTCCATCAAATAAATAAATAAAATCTTTTTTTTTTTTTAAGATTTTATTTATTTATTTGACGGAGAGAGAGATCACAAGCAGGCAGAGAGGCAGGCAGAGAGAGAGGAGGAAGCAGGCTCCCTGTGGAGCAGAGAGCCTGATGCGGGGCTCGATCCCAGGACCCTGAGATCATGACCTGAGCCGAAGGCAGCGGCTTAATCCACTGAGCCACCCGGGCGCCCCAATAAATAAAATCTTTAAAAAAAAATTAGTTGAAGCTTCACATGGAAGGACTTCTCAAAATTGCACAAAGCATAGGGCTTGAGAGAAAGCTTTCCTTCATAATTTAATAGACAAAAACCTGAAAGTAAGATATCTTTGCAAGCCTTTTTGAACTATTTTAGCTAGTTGGCAATAATTTGATTTGGACAATATAAACTGCTAACTGAGGAAAAAAAACCTCTTAATGACATTCTTGACCATGATAAAATGACATTTGAAAAGCTGAGTCAAAGCTCAAGGGTAAAAAAAGGTGAACTTCTGAATACTGACGTATTTTCTCCTAAAATAGTTGGGCATGCCCAGTAATGAACCATGAACAATATTGTGATTTCAGTTACTTTTTTAAGGATGTTTATCTTGAAATATTCTCAGGCTTACATAAAAGCTGCCAACAATTACTAAGAACTTTTTTTTCTCGAACCGTTTAAGAGTAAGATGTTGATCTGATGTTGTTCACTCTCAGATGCTTCAGTGGGTAGTGCCCCCTAACAAAGGATGTTCTTCTACCAGATAATCACAATATAACCAACAGGATCAGGAGATTACACTGATATATTATTGCCATCTCATTCTCATATCTTATTCATGTCTTTCCCATTGCCTCAGCATCTACTATATTAAAAGAAACACATACCACATTCATTTATGTCATTTCAATGTCCTTCAGTCTGCCACCATTCCTCAGTCTCACGATCTTGGAAGTTTTGAAAATACAAGCCAGTTATTTTACAAAAAGTCCCTTAGTTGGAAAATTTTGAAGTTTTCTCATGATTAAATGAGATTATGCATCTTTGGCAGGAATACCACAGAAATGAGGCTATAACTCCTTTTCTCTTTGAAATTAGAAATTAATTTTGTGAGAATTTTCTTTTAAACTATGTAAGAATTTCATTTCTCATTATATTGTCAATGTATTCATTTATTTATATCAGAATAGACTTGTGCATTCTAATTTTATTAAACAGCTTACACACATTATTACTATTTTTTTTTAAAAGAGAAATCAAGGAGTTGATCCCATTTGCAGTTGCACCAAAAACCATAAGATACTTAGGAATGCACCTAACCAAAGAGGTAAAAGATCTGTACTCTGAAAACTAGAGAACACTTATGAAAGAAATAGAGGAAGATACAAAGAAATGGGAAAATATTCCAGGCTCATGGATTAGAGGAACAAATAGTGTTAAAATGTCTATGCTACCCAAAGCAATCTATACATTCCCATGCAATCCCTATCAAAATATCATCAATGTTTTTCACAGAACTGGAACAAACAATCCCAAAACTTACATGGAACCAGAAAAGACCCTGAATAGCCAATAATGTTGAAAAAGAAAACCAAAGCTGGAGGCATCACAATTCCAGACTTCAAGCTCTATTACAAAGCTGTCATCATCAAGACAGTATGGTACTGGCACAAAAACAGACACAGAGATCAATGAAACAGAATAGAGAACCCAGAAATGGACCTTCAACTCTATGGTCAACTAATCTTCAACAAAGCAGGAAAGAATATCCAGTGGGAAAAAAATCAGTCTCTTCAACAAATGGTGTTGGAAAAATTGGACAACTATATGCAGAAGAATAAAACTGGACCACTTTCTTATACCACATACAAAGATAAACTCAAAATGGATGAAAGACCTAAATGCGAGATGTAATTCATCAAAATCCTAGAGGAGAACACAGGCAACAACCTCTTTGACCTTGGTTGCAGCAACTTTTTGCTAGATGTATCTCCAAAGGCAAGGGAAACAAAAGCAAAAGTGAACTACTGGGACGTCATCAGGATAAAAATCTTCTGCACAGCAAAGGAAACAATCAACAAAACTAAAAGGCAACCTATGGAATGGGAGAAGATATTTGCAAATGATATATCAGATAAGGGGCTAGTATCCAAAATCTCTAAAGAACTTATCAAACTCAACACCCAAAAAACCAAAAAAATCCAGTGAAGAAATGGGCAGAAGACATGAACAGATAGTTCTCCAAAGAAGACCTATAAATGGCCAACAGACACATGAAAAAATGTTCAACATCATTCGGCATCAGAGAAATACAAATTAAAACCACAATGAGATATTACCTCACACTAGTCAGAATAGTTAAAATTAACAAATCATGAAACAACAAAATGTTGGTTGGTAAGGATGCAGAGAAAGGGGAATCTTCTTACACTGTTGGTAGGAATGAAAACTGGTGTAGCTACTCTGGAAAACAGTGTGGAGTTTCTTCAAAAAGTTAAAAATAGAGCTATACCTATGGCTCAGTAATTTCACTTCTAAAATAGTGATTTGAAGGAGGCACATGCACACCAATGTTTATAGCAGGAATGTCCACAATAGCCAAAATATGAAAAGAGCCCAGATGTCCATCAACAGATGAATGGATAACAAGGATGGACACACACACACACACACACAGGCATATTACTCTGCCACCAAAAGAGTGAAATCTTGACATTTGTAAGAATTCCTTTCATATTTCAACATGATTTCACCTACGATGTGAAAAAGAGTAAGTAAGCCACAGTCACATTAGGCAAATAGTTAAAATACAAAGCAATACATACTATTTTAAATTTGTACGCAAAGAGAATTAGTTGCATAATGATAAGAAAAACAGACTGATTCAGGGTTGGGGAAAGGTTTCACAAAAAATGTGAAACTTAGTGTGGGTTTTGACGGATATGCAGGAGTTCACAAAGTGGGTAGTAGAGGTATCCCTATGTGTGATGGAGCCAGCAAGTCTGGAGAACAGTAGCAAGTCTAGAGTAACAGTATCAGGTATGTGAAGAATGGACTGAGGTAGAAAAGATAGGTCAACCCAGGTTCTGGAGAGTTTTTTAAGTAATACTACAGTGTTTACAATGTTAGTCTTGTCAAAAGCTTCCAATGACATTGCAGACTTCCCAAACAAGAAATACACATGATGAGGTCTGAATTTTATTTAAAGCTCAAAATTATATTATCAAGAGATAGTGATATTAATAACTGGCATTTATTATGCATTTAATGTATAGAGACACTATGTTAGCCACTTTATTTTCATTATTGCATCTGGTTCTTATGATCACATCACAGTGTGGGAGTGTTCTGGGCTGAATTGTGTCCTTCACCTCCCCAAAACTTATTTGTTGAAGTCCCCACCCCCACTAATTCTGAATGTAATCTATTTGGAGATAAGGTTTTTAAAGATGTGATTACGTTAAAACCAGGCCATTTCGGTGGGGCCTAACCTAGTCTGACTTCTGTCCTTACAAGAAAATGAAATTTGGACATACATAGAGATACTAGGGATGTACGAGCACAGAGAAAAGATTATGTGGGAGTACAGGAGAAGGCAGCCATCTGTAAGCCAAGGAGAAAGGCCCCAGAATGAAATCAACCTTGCTGATGGCTTGACCTTGGACTCAGCTTCCAGAGCTGTGAGAAAATAATACCATTTAAGCTATGCAGCGGTGGTATTTTGTTATGGCAGACCTAGAAAACGATGGCTGTTATTCCCATTTTGTAGCTGAGGTGATTATGGCACAGAGAGCCATCTCCCCATGATTGCACAGTAATAGGGAGGAGTCCTAAGTCACTATACCTCAAGGCCTCCTGGGAGTCCCAGAGGGGCCCAGAGACTGAGAAGTATAAGGCATTAGTGTACATGTGATTTTAAAGGTGATATAAAGGAGTGGTAGAAGGATAAGCTTGAAGGACCCATGCTTAAAGCTAACTGTTTCCCAGACACAATTCATTCAGAAACATGCTACCTAAGTCCTCTTTTACCTGTCTTATATTAGTAACAGCATGAAGAAATTCTACAGTATTTCTCTAGATCAAGGGTGAGAATCTGGAGGTATATTTTAAAACTCGGGAAATAGCCCATATTAAGATGATTAAGAAGGATCTACGAGACTACCTCCTTCGTTGTAAATTGTGTATGTTATGTTAAAATTGAATACTGCCATCACTTGTGTGACAGCTGCTGATGAGCCTCACCCTGAATCTGTAGCTCATCGGATCACTCAGTTATCAGGCTGGCTCTGCAGAATGCACAATTTTGGTTTTCAAGTATATAATTCAGTGTCAGAAGAGTTTATGTGCTGGTTAAGACCCTGCAGCCTATAGATAGGAAACACATTCTAAATGCAGTAATTATATTTTTAGAGTGCTGGGTCTATGCTAATAAGTCAGAGAGGAAAGTCTGGCAGGATTGGGGACTAGTGCTAAAGACAATAACGTTAATATTCTAGCAAGGAGAATTGGAGGTCTGTACATAGCAGGAGGGCCTGGTATTTAGCAACTGGATACACAGTCACTTGTGAATTCCATGACTTCTTGTGCCTTTCTCATGAAAGCAAGAGAATTTACAAAAAGACTTCTACTGTTGGGGAGCACAGGAAACATATCAAAGATTTATGAATAAATGCTCTTTCTCTGCCTCATCCTTCCTCATCCTTTCATCTCATTCCCATTTCTCTTTGATAAAGAAGCGGGAAGAAGGGGAACCTGGGTGGCTCAGTCAGTTGAACGTGCGGCTCTTGTTTTGGCTCAGGTCATGATCTCAGGGTCCTGGAATCAGGCTCTGTGACAAGCTCTGCATCAGGCTCCACACTTGGTCTGCTTGTCCCTCTCCCTCTGCTCTACCCACCTACATGGTCTCTCTCTCTCTCAATCTGGAATTAAAAAAAAAAAAAAAGAAGTGGGAAGGAAAGACTATAATATTAGTAAAAAATAAATATGCACATGTAGTTAGGAGATCTGTTTATTTTTTTTTCCAAAAGATTTTATTTAGTCTTATTTTATTTTTAAATTTTATCCCAGGATATTTCATTTTTTAAAATTATTTATATTTATTTTATGCCAGGCCTCTGGGATCATGACCTGAGCCTAAGACAGACGCTTAACCAACTGAAGCCACCTAGGTGCCCCAGGAGACCCGGGTTTTGTTCTGACTTTGCTAATTGGTGTGTAACCTTGGGGGAATTAATTTACCTTTCTGAGCCTCCATTTCTGACTCTATAAAATGAAGGGATTAGACTATGTAATTTTAATATTTGATGATCCCAACTTCTCTTTGCGCTGTGAAAGAAAGTTGAAATGAAAAAGGCTTAAGAATATAAACAGTATGCTTTGTTGGTGTTGGGGGTCAAACCTCCTGAGGGTTCATGTGTGCTCCTTTGAATTGACTTTCCTTTCTCCACTCTTTCTCCTTTTACTGTTTTCTCTGGTTTGCATTAGTGGTAGAGACCTTATACATGGTGTCCCATGGACCATGCTTCAGGCATTTCCTGATCCTAACCTTGTCTTTCAAGGTTCTGGGTCCTCTTTCCTTCTTACCCTCCTGAACACTGTCAGTTAAAACAACAACAAAAAAAAGATAAATGATTTCATAATTATGATGCAAATGATATTTTCAGCAGGCATCATTTTTTAGATGCCGGTAGCATCTTCTATCCAATAACTACCCACTGAGTATCCACTATGTGCAGAGCACTCTGTTATTGGCAATAAGGATTTAGATAAATAAGGTGTGGACCCTGTCCTTTAGAGAGCACACTTTAGAGAGAAACATATACCACTGACTGTGTTGTGACCTTGTCTGTGAGGAGAAGAGGAAAGCCTGTGTTCAGCTGGGTCTTGCTGACTGATGGGGTAGAGGGAAGAGCAGGTCACTTATAGGAGAACTTTAGGATAAATGTCCAGAGCAGGGAGCAACTCAAAGTGGTTTAGTAAAAGACAAGTAGTGTGTGTGTGAGTATGATAATTTGAGTGTGAGGACAGAGTTGGAAGATGAGCTGCAGTAGAAGCAGAGTGACTGGGGCTCTGAATGCCATGCTGAAGAATCTGGGCTTCATTGTATAGGTGGTTGGGAGCCACTGAAAGTGAGTTGGGTCATGGCATGAGGTGAAGCCTGTTCTCCCTAGAATGCATCATGTTTGGAGGACTGGGGTGAGAAATGTAGAATCCAGCCATGGTTTATTTGCATAAGAGATCCAGAGTCCTAGATTTCAGGATGTACACAGGCACTACTTTTTGTGCAAGATCTGATGAGAGACACTACCCACAACCCTGTGTAAGTATTGGTAGCCCACAGGTTTGGTTTGGAGCACCTAGGAAAGGCCTCTGGAGATTCTTGGGATGATCTGGGAAGAACTAGAAGGGTCTGCAGGTCCTGCAGAGTGGGTGGGGTAGAGCCAGAGAAATGCTTTTGTGAGAATGTCATTGTCTCACTGGGAAGCTATGGTTAAGTGAAGAGGAAGGGAGTTTGGAAGGTAATGAATTAGGGAAAAAAGAGGGTGACCGATGGCCACAACTTTGTAGAGTCACAGTGATGGAGATGTGGCCCTTCCACAAATCCCATTGTGGGGGTTGGTGTATGTGTTTGTTCTCAGCACAAGGTCAATGCTAACCAGACTCTCCTTCCTTCTATGCCTCTAAAAATTATAGGTGTGGAGGGAAATACTGTGAGCTTGTCGCCACTTCTCGCCTGAGCAGCAACACCCTAGGAGATATCATTGGTCTAGCAGCTTTTAAAAAATTTCTTTGATTCGTTTAAAACCTAGGGATTAGCCAGGGAACCTCCTCACATCACAGTGAGGACTAAGGAAGATTTGAAGGAAGAAAAGTTGGCCTCTCCACTCTCCTCCTGGGTCTGCTAGAGAAGCAGATCCTGGTGTTTGCTTACTTACCTTTCCCCGGAAACCTGAAGAGTTAGCACAGTGAAAGTGGGAAGACTCTTACTTCCAGACAATACCTAGAGGGAGATGCACAGCCTTAAAAGGCTGAGGGCTTATTTCAGTTCATGTAGAGTCGCCTTTCACATTTCAACGCCCCCTGATCTTGCATTCTCGAGGCAGCACCCTCTCAGATAGGCTCAACACATTCACTTAAGTAACTCGATTACTCTCGCAGGAGCTTTTACATAATGCGCCTCCCATCAGGTGGGGCGCTCAATCGTTCAGCACAGGACCCAGCGTCTCTCCTCTAATATCACTTTACACACAGCTAATGAACACGGGCTCCCAACAAGTGACTGCACCAGTCAATAAAGGACAGCACAATCCTACTTGCCCGTGCTGCTGCCACTGCCGCCTCTGGAACCAATTAGCCCGCTCCTTTCCGGGTGCTGTGGGAATACATTTCCCAAAGTGGTTCTCCTGCTCACCCTGTGGTTATCTTTCTCTGTGTTGTTCTTCTTCGAAGAGGACATGCAAAACAGGGGAGGCTGTGGCAGTTCCACTGACAAGCTAGACAAGCTAGTGCTGGGAGCTGGGGAAGTGATTTAAATTCACCATCCAACTCCATCGTCCTGATCAAGCAAAGGGATCCAGGGTGATTTGGGGTGTGGGGAAGATGTGAGGAAGTCCCATCATTCCTGATGTTCTGAAAAGCAAGGAAGCTGCTAGGAGAACAGGCTGGTTTGTATCTCAGTCCCTCTTCTCTTCTGGTCTCATGGTTTGAACTGTTACCTGCAGGTACAGATCCAGGAAGAAATCAAAGTGCACTTTCCCCCATTTGTACTTGTCCTTTCTCCTGCTCACCCCAGCTATGAAATCACAGTCGTGAAGGAAAAGTCCTGTGCTGTAAGTCAGGATGCACTGACAATCTCTGACTGGGTGACTTCTGGCAGGAAAGCTCACCAACTTCTTAGTTTGCTCTCCTGTGGAATTGCTGCTCTGCCTCTTTCACTAGGCTCCGGAGAGGACCAAATGATGAAGTCCCTGTGAAAATATTTTGTTAAAGTAGAGCTAGGCCCAGATACAGTGTTGAGTGCTAATGTGAGGAAGCAGAAATAACAATGGCTAGAAGTCAGCAGATTAGAACTCTTTGAGTTATTTTCTGTTCAGCTTTGCTACTTACTATCTCAGGAGCTTTGGATACATCACTTTATCTACACAGGACTCAGTTTTCTCATTGAGAAACTAGGGAAGAGAAAGCCTGCTTCATAAAATAGTTTGAAAATTAAAAGAGATAATAGGTGTGAGTATTTAAAAACTATGGAGTATTGTGCAAATGGAAGGAATTGTTATTGCCTATGTTTATTTCACTGTGGCCTTAATTCAACTCTTCCTGCCCCTTGGGTATTTCATTTGCATTTTGTTATTTTCTATCAGTTTTTATGCCACTTTTTCTTTAGTTTGAAAAAATGCTTCTTGATGAGACAGTAAGCTCCTCATACAAAGCCTGCATGGGCCAGGCCTGCAGTGGGTTCTTCAGTCACAGCTATTCCACTAAAGAACTTGTATACGATCAATGCTTAATGCATGCTGCAGACCCAGTGAAACCCCCTGAACAATCAGGTCCATCTTCTAGTGTTACCTTATTTCCAAGAGGGATGCTAGTGGTCTGACTCAAGGAAAACAAAACAAAACAAAACAAAAACAAACTAAACAAACTAAAAAACCCCAAAACAACAGTGAGCTCAGAGGGATATTCTTTGATGATTTCTTCTTTCCTTGATATACTTTTTCTTTAATTCAATGAATGAGTCTGGTTCCCTAAGTTATTTTGGAAGCCAGCCATACAAATTCTCCCCCAGCAAGACAATAAAATCCTTAATGATGGGGCTTGGTTGTAACTAATGGAATGAGACTAGAAGAGATATCTCATGAATAAAAGTTATAATCTTCATTTCAGTCTAATACAGTATCTTAAACTAAAAGATGCAATGGGATAAAAATATCTTTATTTTTCCTGATTGGAAACAACACTCTTAAAACTTTAGGGTTATAAAATCATTGCATTTGTATATAGTTTTGAGCAGTTTGAATTTCCATTGGTACTAGCAATGTTGTGTCTTAGGAATCTTATGACTGGTGCAAGACTGCAAACAGCAACTCTCCAATGCAATCTATTAATCACTCAGTGAGTTCCTATGAGGTGCAAAGTACTGTGCCAAGTTTTGTGGGAGACACAAAGAAGGGGGAGATGTAGTTTCTGAACTCACATTAACTCCCATCCACACTGGGTCCACATTACAGGGGAGTAGGGCCTGGAAGTGTGTACCTTAGCAATTATTAATGAATGTTTTCTTTCAATATGTGAAATATGTCCATGCTTTATTTCCGGGAATCCAAACCTGAGTCATACTTCTCTTCCTGTTTCCTCCACAATAACACTGGCCACAATAATATTTCGCAAGTTTTTGACTTACCAGAGGGATCTCTCTGATGGCCGATAGTACTGCTAGTGTTGAAAAATCATGGGCCAGAGAGATGACTGCAGTTACCAGGAGATGGGGATGGTTAGGACAAGGAAGGGAACAAATGTGTTAATTCCCTTTTGCCTCCTTCATCTCTAATGTCTTTGCCAAAGTCACTGGATAGAGGCCTGTAAATGCCGGTAGAGTCACTATTCCAAGCTATCAGATCAAGATTGCAGTGGTAAATAGATTCAAGTCCAAAGTTATTTCAATATGTTTCCTCAAAGACACAATTTCTTTAATTATGAAAGCCCAATTTACTAAAGTCCTTTGAGAGAATTAACAGGGGAAGAGATGCAGTCCAAAGCCAAACCACACTCTGATTGCATAGTACAGGCAAATTTCCATTTGGATCCAATGATAGGTCTTCCTCCTTGTGATTAATGTGGAAATAAACTGGGTTCCCATACAGTTGATTGTTCATGGTATGAATGTGTTTGTGTGTGAAGATACACCTCATGGGGAGGATAAGACTTGGTCACATGAATAAACTACTGATGAACCCTAATACTATCTGGTGATTACCAAGATAATATTGTGGATGGAATGATTGTGAGGGTTTTTCCAATTTTATATATATATATATATATATATATATATATTTAAAGATTTTTATTTATTTCTTTGAGAGAGAGACAGTGAGAGAGAACATGAGAGGGGAGGAGGTCAGAGAGAGAAGCAGACTCCCCTTGGAGCTGGGAGCCTGATGTGGGACTCGATCCCGGGATTCCAGGATCATGACCTGAGCTGAAGGCAGTTGCCCAACCAACTGAGCCACCCAGGTGCCCTATATATTTTTATTTTAAAAAATTTAACAAAGGATTAGAGTCTGGAAAATAACACAGGCCTATTTCACTGAAAAGTTTCCAGTTTGTTAAATTCAGTATGGATAAATGGATATAAAGCACAATGTGATTTCCCCCACCTCCCCCTCCTCCCCGCCCCCAGCATCTTCAGTGAGAAGGTGGAGGATGGTGAGTGAAGGACTCAGAAGAGTAGGAGTGATCCAGGCCCTGGCTATCTCCCCCACTCCCATCCCCATTGCTGCTCAACTGGAGACAAGGGAGAGGTTGTGCTTTCGACTTGCCCAGTCTTAAGTCTGGATTACTATTTTTTTCTTCTTAAACATTTCAAAAATTGACATTTCCAAGTATACATAAAAGTAGAGAGAATAGCTTAATAAGTGCCCATGTTACCCAGCTTCAACAATTACCAATATTTACCAATCTTATTTCATCCATTACCACTTCCCCCCATTATCCTGTATTTAAAAGCAAACCCCAAACATCATGTGTTGTAAGTTGTTAATACTTCAACGTGTACCCAAGAACTTAAAAAAAAAAGTTACATACACCCAATACAATTATCAAATTGAAGACAAATTTCAATAGATAATATTATTTACTGCCAAGTTCATATTCAGTTTTGCTAATTGTTTCCAAAACGTATTTTTTCCATTTGGTTTTTTTGAACAAGAATTTAAACAAGTTCCAACCAAGAGCATTTAGCTGATTCTTTTAAATCTCTTTTAATCTATTCACTTTCCATGCTATTGCTTTGTAGGAGAAATTGGTATTTATCCCCAGTGCATAAAAATGGTCTTCGGGTGGAAGAGAGACCACTGGATAAAGCATCAAGAGACCAATGCTCAAGGTCCAGCTCTGCTAGTAATTGTCAGTATGACCTTGGGATACACAGTTGACCTTCCTGAGTCTTAGTTTCCTCATCTAAAAAAATGAAGAGTTTCGATCAGGTGGTCTCTGAAAGCTCTTTCTTTGAAAGATTTATTTATTATTTATCTTTAGAGGGAGAGAGAGAGAGAGAGAGAGCATGAGCAGAAAGGGCAAAGGAAGAGGGAGAGAGATTCCCAAGCAGACTCAGTACTGACCATGAGGGCTCTATCTCACAACTCTGAGATCACCACCTGAGCCAAACCCGAGTCTGACGCTTAACTGCACCATGCAGGCTCCTCAAGACCCCTTCCTAAACAGCAGCGGAAAAAGGACAGAAATGGCTGCTATTCTCTGTATATGTCAGATCCTCAAACTCTCAACCTCCCTACAAGATAGATGTTGTCTCTACATCTGAGCCTGTAAAATATTAACCAGCTAAATCCAGCCAGATTTGGAAGAAGGTGGACCTTCTCACCAGCATTGTCTTCTCCCTTGAAGCCTCTAGGAAGAAACCCTGGGGACTGGAGAAGCACTAGGAATGGCTCACGGAGTCATTTTCCTTGTATTTCAACCTTTCCTACCTCGTGGAGCACCACGGTTTCTTCCTCACCTATGGGCAGCACACGCCATGCTGGAAGTTCCTTCATTCTTCTGGAATAATTATGACCTACCTGAGATGATTCCAGGGCACAGAACAGGAGAGTGGCAAGGGCCTGAGCAATAACTACTCCAACCCATTATGGGATGAACAGATCCCTCTACGACATTCCCAACGCACTTAGCCTCCCTGTGGAGGCAACTCGTGGCCTCCTGTGGCAGCTCCTTGCCATTCTAGCCAGTAGAGATGTCTTTCCTACTGGAGATTTTCCCTTCTGAAATTCCTTGCTTTTTGTTTTTTAAAGAAACCGTTTCTTTTCCATCAACCCATTTCCATTTCCCGCTTAAGAGCCTGTGGAAGACAGCTTAGGAGCACTCAGGGGTTGTTCCTACCAGTGCAGTGCCCTGCGAGGTGGGAGCTCCGGACTTGTCCTCAGAGGCGGGCCAAATGTTCCAGTCCTCGGGAGCGGACCAATGAAGGTGCAGAGAGGGCCCCTGCACGCCTCCAGGCCAACCTGCAACTGCCCGTGGAGAAGCAGCAGACGTGGGAGAGGAAGCATTTCATTCACCCCAAAATTCCACCCTGCTGCCGGCTTCTCCGCAGCAGCCTGCCCGTCCTTTTCCCTCTCTTCAAGATCTCCACAGAAGAGATCCCGTGTGACTTCCGGGCATAAGCTCACGTGGCGGTGCCACGCCTGCGCAGAACTTCCCACCCGGCCCGACCGCCGGCGGCTGGCTGGCGTGGCGTCCTTCTTGAGGCACGGGATGCCCCTGAGCACATGGGGCAGAGGCGAGTCTGTTACACGGCAATGGTGGTGGGTTAACATAAGAGCCGCCGTGGCGGGCTGGTGGTCAGCCCTGGGACAGGAATCAGTGGAAGTCTCGGTTCCAGAGAAACGCTGCTTGGATCAGTTAATGAAACTTCCAGAAGCAACACGGCCCACGATAGGAGTGGCTCCAGCGGCAACTGCAAACTTCTTGTCTGTGCAGCCCACTCACTGGTCAGTGTTCCTGGAGAAATGAACAGTGACACCAGCCAGGTTTGCAGTGGCAACAAAGCTGCAAGCTGTCAGCAGAAGCTTCTTTCAGGTCCTCTTCAGATGTATCCAGTAGTGCCATCACTTTTCCTTTTGTAGATGAACTATGACATTTGGAAGTCACCGTGGGTGCCACCTCAGTGGGTTCCTGCTGCAAGGAATTTGAGAACATCTTCCTTCACTTGCCGGACAGCAACGGCTCAGGACATGGTGGAAGTTTCCCTTTAAGTTATGCAGAAACCTAGAGCAATGCCATATGGACCCCTCTGTGCCCAGCTCTGTTCTTTTTAAACATCTCTTACTTTTCACATGGCAACTCTGTAACTGATGGAAGACTTAGACTGTACTCATCCTTGTCTTCTCTGGCCAAGGCCCTTCAACCACGCACTGTAATGTCGACTGCCCCAGCTACTTTCCGGAGGACATGTTCTCCTGGCTGATACCCCTTGCGAACTGTGGCTCCCACAGATGGACAAGATATTCCAGGTGAGTGACCAGTGTGGAGTGGGGACTCTTACTGACCTCGTTCTGTACATTACAGCTCCATGGCTTTGGGTGAAAGGACAAGTATGTGAATGGAAGTTGGAATATTGGAGGAGCTCAGAACCAGAGAGTGGCCTCTGGGAGTGGCCTCAGGAATGAATGAGGCTTGAAAGAGATAATGGGCATAAAAGCCACAGACATGTAAGTGCCATGAAAATGTAGGGAGCACAGGACAGCGAGCAGGCTCTTGTCCAGTGTGGAAGGCAGGTGCTAGGAAGCCTTGCAATCGGCTCTGGTCTTAAGATAGAGCTCCTACAGTGTTTCTTCCTTTCACTGCTCTAATTCCAATTGCTACGTTGGACAAATCGCTTAAACTTTGAGCCATGCTTTTCTTGTTGCCATAGATGTTATCTTACTACAAATGAGCTAAGACCCTCTTCATGTTTCTTCCAACCCTCTTTCCATCCCTACAACGTCTGCAGTCCTAGTCCCATAGACAGTTCTGGAAGGATGTATCCTAGGAGCTGGTAATCTTTATCACTTTTCTGTGGCCTCCATGATATGTGGACCAGAACATCCATCTGGGGAAGTGCTGTTCTGAGCAGAGTGGAGGAGGGACTATCAGTTATTAGCCTTTGGCCAAATTCCCTTGAGTCAATGTCTAGCTTCCCGGGGCCTCCAGACCTTCTCACCCCACCAACAGTGCCCTAGGGTGGGGAGGGATGTAGGATAGAGACACTATTTGTCTTTTCTCTGGAGAAAGGGTAACCGAAGAAAGTCGAAGTGTCCTTGGGTACACTGTGAAGCATGGGGCTAGGAGAAGGGAACTGGATTCACTGGTGACATCCAGAAGTCAGAGGATCTCATGAATTCCTCCTTCCTGAGCAAATTTGGTGGTTTCCTTGGGACCAATAACAAGAGAGGACTTCCATGATGCCCGTGTACTCAGTAGCTTCTAAGTCAACCAAACCGTCAGCATAAATCATCCTTGCTCCACACGTTTATTTTTTACCCAACAAAGCCATCAGACTCTAAGCTGAAATTGTGCAAGGAAGACAAGCTCTGTGAAACAAATTCCTTTTCTCCCTGTTTCTTCCCCCTGCCCCCTCTGCAGTCCCCACTGTTCAGCAAGGGATTACTGTGCAAACCAGGCAACCTCACCTCTCTTTCACTCAACAAAGAAATTTAGCAATCTCTGAGGCTGTGTCACCTTGCCAGCAGAAACACTGAATGGCAATAACGCTGAGAGTCAACACTAATAGCCGACACCAAATTAAACTGCCAGACTCAGTGTGATGTAGCTCTGTCACCTCTTGACACTTCTGATGTGAGTACAGGGGCTTCTGCAGGAAATTCATCAGTTGTAGTTCATGACGCATCATCTTTACATATCTGTCCATCTACATTTGTCAGCAACAGGCAAGCCTCAAATGACTTCAGTGATTGGTATATAGATTGCACTACCTCTCGACATAGTAAACAAGGTTTTAACTCTTTGGACTCCTTTAGCTCTGCCTTCCTCGCTGACAAGGCTTGGTTACTGGTATTGCCATTCTCCTTGTGGTTTGGGTGGTGATTGACAAAGGCTGATTAAGAAGGCCTCCTTTCTTTTCTCCTACTAACCAGGATCTCGGATTTGTCCCATCTTTCCAAGTTAGCTATTCTGTGGATGTACCTTCTCTCTGATGTGTATTTCTAGGGTGTCATCTAAAAAGTATATTTGCTCTTAATGGCTTGATTTGCCATTGCCTTGATGGGGAAAATTAGAAGTTTAGTACAGGCTCCTCTTGTTTGCATTTATTTATTTTTTCAGGTTCCTCTTGTTAATCACATTTGTTTGCTTCCCACTGGAGAATGTCTGATTTTTCCATGCCTTCCAGGCAGATCATTTTAGTATACTAATAGCTGCTAATGGGCCAAGATCAGGGGGCCCACTGACTTTAAAGATATTTTCAGACCCTTAAAATGTTCCCTGGTCGTTTACCACCATATATATTTATTTTGCACATTTGTCAACACCCTCGAGCTCCTATATACCATGAGGAATAAGTTAAATAGCTTTCCAGGGTGTGCAAATGTGTTTTTTTCCTTGCATGTTTTCCTACAGTGATTCCAGAAAGGATAGTCTCAAATATACAGATAGTGATGAGGACATGGGAGTCTCCAGCTTTTGGTATCCTATTACAAGCTCTATTAAAATTTTTTTTTGGTGTGGGGTTCATTTCAGTAATACCAGTTTTCATATGCATTTCTGTAGAATGAACACTGTACTTGTTCACAAGCCATGTGCATGTATTTATTTTTATTTTTGTTTTTAAGGAAAATGAGCTTTTCTTTGGCAAGGTTGATACTTTCTTGCTTTTAATTCTTTGAGAGTAGAGCACCTGACATTGTGATCTTGGTGACTGGAAGTGCTGCTTCATGCTGGTTCACGCAGGCCATTCTTTGGCTTTGAGTAGGTAGTGCTGCCCCTCAGGTTTTAAGATCATCTGGTAATTGTTCTTCCTTGCGGTGTCCAGTCACTCACTTGCATTTTGGGCTGCTGATGAGGTTCATAGTGTGTTTGAAGACACCCCTTCAAGGACATCTCTGGTGGCTGTGGTCACTTTTGACGACTTCTTGAGGATGGTAGGCCCAGAGCACTAACAGGACCTGGTAATCTATTCCCAAGTCGATTTTCTGAGGCAGGTGGAATGCCTGTTTAAATTTCTTCAGATAGTCTGAATTTAACTTCAATTTTATCTGGGAGTGGTGGGTAGGGGTGGTGATGATGAATAAAAATAAAATAAGATTTCCTGGGAGTTGATAGTGTTGCAGGTAGGTGTTGGATTTATGGGGTTCATTGAACTATTTTCTTTGCTTTTGTATATTTTTGAAAACTTCCATAATACAAAGATAACATATGTTACTAAATCTCTCAAAGTGTTGGATTATGTCTGTGAATTGAAATGACTCTTGATTTGACTATCGTTGATGATTGTGCATTGCTTAATAGGTGAATTCACATCAAGCATCTTTAATATTTATTTTATAGAGACCTCAAAAAGTAATGTGGGCTATGTTTTCTTAGTACCTTTTGGACTTCTCTCTTCACAAAACCACTTGTTTTAAGCTTAGGTTATCTCCATACTGCCTAAGGGAAGCCTGACATTTGATATACTTACCTAGGGTATTGTCTGGTACTTCAAAAAACTAAGGCTTCCCTCTCCTCACCCTTCACCCTAGAATTCTCCTGGCAATTGTGACTGTACAGAGGAGGCTTGCTGAGAAGGGGGGCAGTGCTCACAAGATTGCATCCACATGAATCATGTTTTTACACATATATCATCCCACTTGAGTTTTATTTCTGTTCTTCAAAATGCTCTCTTGATTCAGAATGTAAGACACCCATTACTTTTAATAAGGCTGGTCTATACATCAAGGCAGATCACGTCATGTAAAGGTTTATGGCATAACAGTAAGATAAATATCTAACACAGTTCACATTCTACATGGGTTTCAGAATTCACTAATATTAAGGAGGGCATGCTTAAGCTGAATTCACAGAACACAATTGTCGGCTGACTAATACACAAGACGACAGTCTAATATAGACCGAAGCAGGGACAAATTCCTGCTTACTCAGAACCATCGTGGTGAGGTCAAGACCCAGTGTGTGGAGCCAGCCTGAGAGGAAACAGTGAGCAAAATGGCAGAAAAAAATGCTAGGAATATAATGTATAACTCATATCTTAGAAACATTTGGAAAGAGTGTGCTTTGGGGGGGTACATTTTGGTAAAATGATAGGCATGTCAGCAATGAGACAGCAACTGTGGACATTGAATCCCCTTTATATAAGATGGCTCTGCTTAAATATACATTTGAGATGCATATGAAGCATGGAGGTGGTTAGAATAAGTCATGGGGCAAAAACAAATTGAGACTGGCCGCTCAAGGCTATGTTTCAGAGGCTGTGACTTGAAGTGGCTGTGACAAACACTTAGCTCATTCAACTGGGGATTATAATGGGAGTGCTGACAACCCTCACTAATTAGGACGCTCTTGGGCAGCCCTGTAATAGCTGTGGGGAGCTGCTGTCAGTAAACGGTGCTATATTTGGGGGTCATTGCATCTGGTGTCTCTCTGTACCACAGAGACTCTGCTTGCCTTGCTCCTAGCAGTCATCTTGCTTCCAGCTCTTCCTCTAACACCCCAAGGATCTCACTGCCCTTCTCCAAGAGACACAAAAGATTCTGAGCTTACCCGCAGTCTCCTCTGCAGTGGAGGGTGAAAGATGACACCTGCAAACACACAAACTAATTATAACCCTATTTAGTTCCTGTGGGTGAATTTCTCTGTCCATCCCCTTTGCCCTTTCCCACATTTAATTCCTACTTGGTGAGGAGGCAAGGATTATTTCTGGAAACTAGCCTTTCCCCTCCAACTCTCCCCAGCCGCCCAACACAGGCGAGTCATCCTGTGGTAATTAACAATCTCATCTTGAAGAGTACGTTTTATGGTACTCTTGGTCAGGCATATTCTAAATTAGTTCAGTTAAAACGGGTCATAAGACAGAATGCTGCCATCCCTATTAACTCCTGGACCTCAGCCAACGTACCGCACTATTTCAGGAGCTGGGCTTCTGGCGAAAGGAATCATTACCCAGAGATTATGTGCAGGAGGAGTGGTGTGAAGAACACAGAGTCATGGTGGCCTTCTCTCCTTCTGACTTCACTCTCAAGTTCTGGGTTGATAAATGGAAGGTTAGAAAGGATTTATTGTGGGGGAGGACAGGATATGGGGTTGCTCAGGAAGTGCTCAGGGACTTGTCACTGAGGTCACTGTCCCTGTCATCACCCAGGAATGCTGGGGAAAGTCTGTCAGGTTCACACTTGGCTTCCCGATGGTCCAGAGAGGATGGAAGGGCTTTTCCAGATACCACCAAGAGTGGTTTGACCTCCTCATGCCATATATGTCGAGGAAGATTGACTGGACAGAGGTTGGGGGTTCCAGGTCCTTCTCATACAGAATATCTGGATGACCTTGAGCAAGTCATGTTCTCCTTTTTTGGCCTGTTTCTTTAATTACTAATGAAGAGGTTAGGCAATATGACCTTGAGGCTCTTCCTATTTCACATCTTATTCTCTGCAAACCTGTGGAGTCATTCTGGATTGTTCCCTGAGTCTCTGAAGACAGTTGTGGGCTCTGTAGGCCCAGGTTTGATGCCATCCTTATTTGAAGCATGATTGCCTCTTGTTCTAAAAATATATCTTTCTAAGATTTTTTTTACTAGCCACTTCTGATGTTCTGGGCTTGGGAGGAGCAAGATATTCAGCATAAAATTACCTGCTAAGTTATGAATGCAAAGAAAGGAACACTTAACTTTTAAAAGGTATGCAAACAAGCATTTTTGGAATGTGCCTTGGACTTAGAATGTGCCAAAGCAGTTTGCCAGGAGTATATGTGTGTGTACTGTGAAGATGGGTTCCTGCCATGAACAAGATACCCTTTCTCCCCTTAAGCATCTTGCAATCTAACAGAGACCAGTAAATAAATAATAAGTAAAAGGGGGATTTGAGTTTGACCTGAATTATACAGCAGAATAGCTTGAAACTGGCATGGGAGTGACGGAACAGCTTTAGAAAACATAGTGGTGCTAGCTACTGGGTATTTACCCTAAAGATACAAACATAGTGATCCGAAGGGGCACGTGTACCCGAATGTTTATAGCAGCAAGGTCTACAATAGCCAAACTATGGAAAGAACATAGATGTCCATCAACAGATGAATGGATAAAGAAGATGTGGTATATATACACAATGGAATACTATGCAGCCATCAAAAGAAATGAAATCATGCCATTTGCGACGACATGGATGGAACTAGAGCGTATCATGCTTAGTGAAATAAGTCAATCGGAGAAAGACAACTATCATATGATCTCCCTGATATGAGGACATGGAGAAGCAACATGGGGGGGTAGGGGGATAGGAGAAGAATAAATGAAACAAGATGGGATTGGGAGGGAGACAAACCATAAATGACTCTTAATCTCACAAAACAAACTGGGGGTTGCTGGGGGGAGGTGGGATTGGGAGAGGCGGAGGGGGCTATGGACATTGGGGAGGGTAAGTGCTATCGTGAGTGCTGTGAAGTGTGTAAACCTGGCGATTCACAGACCTGTACCCCTGGGGATAAAAATACATTATATGTTTATTGAAAAAAAAATTTGGAAGGGGAGGAGAACCATAAGAGACTATGGACTCTGAAAAACAACCTGAGGGTTTTGAAGGGTCAGGGGTGGGAGGTTGGGGGAACAGGTGGTGGGTAATGGGGAGGGCACGTTTTGCATGGAGCACTGGGTGTTGTGCAAAAAGAATGAATACTGTTACGCTGAAAAAATAAATAAAATGGAAAAAAAAAAAAGAAAACATAGTGGTGCTAGGGTCCTACCTAGATCTCTGTGGGGCATTTGGTGGCTCTTGACTCTGGACACTGGTATCACTGATGCTTCCACACTTTACTTCTCTGGGTATAATTTATTAAGCAAGGCAATCCGAGAAACATAATTTGGGGCCTTGTATACTCTGATACACACAGCTGGGGATGGGAGGATGACCATCAGAGGGGATGGAAATGGTGCTGCAGGTGATGAAGAGCTTGAATTGGATCCACTGGGAAATGAGAAGCCACTTTGGCCCTTTAAAGTATGGGCTGGTGTGCTCATCACATCATCAGAAGAAAGAAATTTGGCAGCAGTCAGAAGGTATAGTGGGGGAGATGGTCATCAACACAAGAGTTTGATTAGTAGATGACTATAGCTTAGATCTTAGAGGATGAGATATGCAAAACTTTGTGAAATTCTCAAGCCAAGACATAAATAAAAATCTCACCTGCATTGAAATATATCCAATATTTATTTGAAAATAATCATGTCCAGATGCAAAGATGTATGGTTAAATTAAGAAGGAAGAGAAAAACAACTGCTATCATCTACTAAATGTTTATTAAATGCCAGCATGTTTTACTTTCTTTGCATATTATCTCATTTAATCCTCATAACAGTCCCAAGATATGGTGACTCTGTTTTACAGATGATGAAACTAAGCCTAAGAGGTATTAGGTGACTTGCTTAAGCTATGTAGTTAACAACCATGGAGATAGGGATGTAATGAGGGGAGGGTCATTCCTCAGAGTCTAGGCTTGTCTGATTCCAAGTCTTAGTCCCTGTGCAGTATAACCTGATTTGTTCATGAAACATTATGCTTCTTATATTTATAATATTTTCCAGTAATTTCTAAGAAAAATATGAATTTTGAAATATTTTAAGGTCAGTGGGTAAAACATTTAAGGTAAGATGTTAATGCAATACTACTGAGACCCAGTGCCCTCCCAATGATTTCTGAGAACCACCGACACAAATGTAATTATCATCATCATAGTTCTTGCCATTAAGTACAAACATCAGAGAACAGACATCCTTTAAGAGCATCCTTTAATAGGAAGATGAATTTATGCCCCTGAAAAAGGGATGTCATTTTTACAAGGGAAGGAAGGAATTCTGGTGGACTCTCTCATGTTGACTTTTGATTCAGAGATTTGAGGGAATATTCCTGACTTCCTCCTTTGCCCTCAAAATATGAAGAGTAGAAGGGGAACTGGAAGAAAGCTCTTTTTTGAAACAAGTGTTTTCGATGCCCATGTGACATGGAAACAGTTTTCTTTTATATTAGATATAATATATATTTTTTTATTTCTTTTCAGCATAACAGTATTCATTGTTTTTGCACCACACCCAGTGCTCCATGCAATACGTGCCCTCCCTATTACTCACCACCTGGTTCCCCCAGCCTCCCACCCCCTGCCCCTTCAAAACCCTCAGGTTGTTTTTCAGAGTCCATAGTCTCTCATGGTTCACCTCCCCTCCCAGTTTCCCTCAACTCCCTTCTCCTCTCCATCTCCCCATGTCCTCCATGTTATTTGTTATGCTCTACAAATAAGTGAAACCATATGATAATTGACTCTCTCTACTTGACTTATTTCACTCAGCATAATCTCTTCCAGTCCTGTCCATGTTGCTACAAAAGTTGGGTATTCATCCTTTCTGATGGAGGCGTAATACTCCATCATGTATATGGACCACATCTTCTTTATCCATTTGTCCGTTGAAGGGCATCTTGGTTCTTTCCACAGTTTGGCGACCGTGGCCATTGCTGCAATAAACATTGGGGTACAGATGGCCCTTCTTTTCACTACATCTGTATCTTTGGGGTAAATACCCAGCAGTGCAATTGCAGGGTCATAGGGAAGCTCTATTCTTAATTTCTTCAGGAATCTCCACACTGTTCTCCAAAGTGGCTGCACCAACTTGCATTCCCACCAACAGTGTAAGAGGGTTCCCCTTTCTCCACATCCTCTCCAACACACGTTGTTTCCTGTCTTGCTAATTTTGGCCATTCTAACTGGTGTCAGGTGGTATCTCAACGTGGTTTTAATTTGAATCTCCCTGATGGCTAGTGATGATGAACATTTTTTCATGTGTCTGATAGCCATTTGTGTGTCTTCGTTGGAGAAGTGTCTGTTCATATCTTCAGCCCATTTTTTGATATGATTATCTGTTTTGTGTGTGTTGAGTTTGAGAAGTTCTTTATAGATCCTGGATATCAACCTTTTGTCTGTACTGTCATTTGCAAATATCTTCTCCCATTCCGTGGGTTGCCTTTTTGTTTTGTTGACTGTTTCCTTTGCTGTGCAGAAGCTTTTGATCTTGATGAAGCCCCAAAAGTTCATTTTTGCTTTTGTTTCCTTGGCCTTTGGAGACATATCTTGAAAGAAGTTGCTGTGGCTGATATCGAAGAGGTTACTGCCTATGTTCTCCTCTAGTATTCTGATGGATTCCTGTCTCATGTTGAGGTCTTTTATCCATTTCGAGTTTATCTTTGTGTACGGTGTAAGAGAATGGTCGAGTTTCATTCTTCTACATATCGCTGTCCAGTTTTCCCAGCACCATTTATTGAAGAGACTGTCTTTTTTCCACTGTATATTTTTTCCTGTTTTGTTGAAGATTATTTGACCATAAAGTTGAGGGTCCATATCTGGGCTCTCTACTCTGTTCCAGTGGTCTATGTGTCTGTTTCTATGCCAGTACCATGCTGTCTTGGTGATCACAGCTTTGTAGTAAAGCTTGAAATCAGGTAACGTGATGCCGCCAGTTTGGTTTTTGTTTTTCAACATTTCTTTAGCAATTCGGGTTCTCTTCTGATTCCATACAAATTTTAGGATTATTTCCTCCAGCTCTTTGAAAAATATTGGTGGAATTTTGATCGGAATGGCATTAAAAGTATAGATTGCTCTAGGCAGTATAGACATTTTAACAATGTTTATTCTTCCAATCCAAGAGCATGGAACGGTCTTCCATCTTTTTGTGTCTTCTTCAATTTCTTTCATGAGTGTTCTGTAGTTCCTCGAGTACAGATCCTTTACCCCTTTGGTTAGATTTATTCCCAGGTATCTTATGGTTCTTGGTGCTGTAGTAAATGGAATCGATTCTCTAATTTCCCTTTCTGTATTTTCATTGTTAGTGTATAAGAAAGCCACTGATTTCTGTATATTGACTTTGTATCCTCCACATTACTGAATTGCTGTATAAGTTCTAGTAGTTTGGGGGTGGAGTCTTTTAGGTTTTCCATATAAAAAATCATGTCATCTGCAAAGAGAGAGAGTTTGACTTCTTCATTGCCAGTTTGGATACCTTTGATTTCTCTTTGTTGCCTGATTGCTGTTGCTAGGACTTCTAATACTATGCTGAATAAGAGTGGTGAGAGTGGTCATCCTTGTCGTGTTCCTGATCTCAACGGGAAGGCTGCAAGCTTTTTCCCATTGAGGATGATATTTGCTGTGGGTCTTTTATAGATAGATTTTATGGAGTTCAGGAATGTTCCCTCTATCCCTATACTTTGAAGCATTTTAATCAGGAACGGATGCTGGATTTTGTCAGATGCTTTTTCTGCATCAATTGAGAGGACCATATGGTTCATCTCTCTTCTCTTATTGATTTGTTCTATTACATTGACTGATTTGCGAATATTGAACCATCCTTGTAACCCAGGGATGAATCCCACCTGGTCATGGTGGATAATCTTTTTAATGTGCTGTTGGATCCTATTTGCTAGGATCTTGTTGAGAATCTTTGCATCCATATTCATCAGTGATATTGGTCTGAAATTCTCCTTTTTGGTAGGGTCTTTGCCTGGTTTGGGGATCAGGGTAATGCTGGCTTCATGAAAAGAGTCTGGAAGGTTTCCTTCTGCTTCAATTTTTTGAAACAGCTTCAGGAGAATAGATGTTATTTCTTCTTTGAAAGTTTGGTAGAATTCCCCAGGGAATCCATCAGGTCCTGGGCTCTTGTTTTTTTGGGAGGTTTTTGATCACTGCTTCAATCTCGTTACTGGATATCAGTCTATTCAGGTTGTCAATTTCTTCCTGGTTCAGTTTTGGGAGTTTATAGTTTTCCAGGAATCCATCCATTTCATCTAGGTTGCTTAGCTTATTGGCATATCAGAAATTATTACCAACAGTTATATATTAGATATAATATTGACATATTTGTCTCTTCTAAATTTTTGTCTGACTACACTGCACTGGTAGAAAATGAAAATGATGATTTCCTAATGTTTGGCAATTGACAGCTTCATGTATAATAAAGTAAAACCATTAAAGGTACATTCAGTGAGAAATGTGAGATTTAAATTCATTTTTTCTTTTTTCCTTTTAAACGACTGTGAAAAGATCTTGTATCTCCTTGTAGAAGCTTCTGGCATTGAGTACTGTAGGTTCCTGGAATGATATACTTCTATAGGTTGTGCAGAATTTTCTCTCTGGGGACTTGAGAACTAGTTTCTCATTTGAAACTTCCTCTTTGGGGCGCCTGGGTGGCTCAGTGGTTTAAGCCGCTGCCTTCAGCTCAGGTCATGATCTCAGGGTTCTGAGGTCAAGTCCCACATCGGGCTCTCTGCTCGGCAGGGAGCCTGCTTCCCTCTCACTCTCTATGCCTGCCTCTCTGCCTACTTGTGATCTCTCTCTGTCAAATAAATAAATAAATAAATCTTAAAAAAAAAAAAAAGAAACTTCCTCTTTATGAGGAAGAGGGGAGATCAAATGGCCTTTTTGGGTTTCTTTATTTTTTTAAAAATTTTTAAAATATTTGTTTGTTTGTTCGTTTATTTATTTTTGAGAGAGATAGAGTGCATTAGCATGAACAGGAAGGGCAGAGGGCGAGGGAAAGGGAGAGAGAATTTCAAGCAGACTCCATCCTGAGTGTGGAGCCTGGAGAAGGGTCAGTCTCATGACCCCGAGATCATGACCTGAGCTGAGACCAAGAGTTGGATGCTCAACTGACTGAGCCATCCCAGTGCCCCTCTTTATGCTTAAACTGATATACCATGTCACCCTATGTCTTTTACCATTTATTTTTTTCCACATGTATGATTCATGGGCTTCGTCATGAAAAATCGAGTTCCCTCTGGCTAATTTAAGCAAGAAAGGGATTGACATAAAGGATATTAAAGGGAAGTGGGGAGAATCACCTCTGAGTACAGGGTTCTAGGAGGATCACTTAAGCCCAGCTGCAGAAACTGCCCTGATGGAATGTTCTGAAGCTGTTGAATGCTACATGTGAGGAAAGCAAATTTACTCTAAGTGCAAAGGACACCAATCCTGCTGCCCCTTTTGTGCTAGAAATTCTCCTCTGAGCTATTGGAAAACCTTCATGAGCACTGCTGCCTCCAACACCAAACACTGTATGCTTCTGCCACTCCTCTCCCTGGGAGTAAGGGATGTCTTCCTCAGCCTGTCTCAAACATTGCACACTTTAAAAATACAGTGTTACCTTATGTGCCTGATTGGCAGACCCTAAACCTCACGCCTCTGTCCTCGCTGAAAGGGAGACTGGGCATTTGTGTTCTACTTTGGGGAGACTGGATTTACAATGTGGGGATTGACAGAGGAAGTTTATTCAGAAGATAATGGGTCCTGTGAATGTGGTAGATGTCACTACTCCATCCCCTTCAACGTCTTGTTTCCAAGTAGATGAGGTAGTGATATGTGGGCAAGGAAAGATGAGCAGAAACTCATTGAAGAGATATTGTGGGCGTGCTCCCCATATCTATTGGAACTTACTGTATTTATGTGCTTCAGTTTTTCTTGTATCTAATATCCACATCCCTTCACCCAGTGTGGGATGTTGGGGAGTTGAGGTCACCCCAGTAGCAGTCATCCAGTCACTGAACCACGGTAGTAGCTGGCTTGGTATCTGACACTTTATGTCTTCCTTCCCTGCCTGGTCTCCCTCACTTGCCTACTGGTCCTTAGTTCTCAAATATGCCACCTGCACCTCATCTCTGGTCTGCCTCAGGGGGATCCCACACTGAGATGACCCATTTGTCATAGGTGCTCTCATGTTCATTATGAGTTAATTCTCAGTACCATCATGCAGTCATGTTTAATGAGGAAAGGAGGGCTTAGTTACCATGTAGTTTTGACAGAAGGCTTCTTGCTTGCTCACTGTTAAGTGTGCTGTGGGATAGGCTGCTCCCAGGCAGGGCTGTATCTCTGGGTCTTCTGGCTAGGCCACAAAAGCCTTCACAGTTTTTCTTTGCTGCCCCTCAGGGTATTTCAGGTGACAGAAAATCACTCCTAGGACTGTCCTCTTGCACAAGTTGCTGCTAAGATACTTTTAAAGAGCTCAACTCCCTTCTCTCAGAGTTCCTCTTTGCTTCTTTACAGGTAGCAGAAGACAAAAGACAGAGGGTGAAAGGGAACATTTTGGAGACCCTACAATGCCAAAAAAATGTAGGCTCTGCCTCCTAAGACTAGAGTCTGTTTCAACAGAGGGAGGTAATTTCCACTTTGCTCTACAAGAAGAAAGAAAGCAATCACCATTCTGTCAATTTTCTAGCTTAAAGTTCTTTCTGGTGATTTTATGTGCAGCAGTGCCGCTGTCGACCGAGCCTTTGCTGGGCAGGACTGCCTGAAAACCTTTCCAAAGTACCTCCATGGGAACTCTGGTAGGAACTCTTCAGAGAGAGCCTGTGTACTCTATAAAGATAAGGAAATCTCATACACAGTTTTTGAACATGAACTGGAACAGAATTTCAGGACCCCTTCAAAGCACGCTCTTGTAAGAATGGTTTGAACATGCGGAGAAAGATGGCCCGTCTCAAAAGGTGCTGTCTTCCCAGGGCCTTGATGACCACTGGCTCCAGCTGCTGACCCAGCTTTCTGCCCCTCCATGTGCATATGGGCTTCCCATGCTCCTGCCCCTGTGCTTTTTCCAGATATAAAAGTCCAACACTCCTAACTGCAGTACATTTTCTCTGAAAACACTTGACCCACAAGTTCCACAAACACTCTGTTTTCAAGTTGTGGAAAATGGAGGCACAGAGGAGAGAAGTGATGTCTTTAGCGTTATTCATGCTACCAAGGGAAGGTCAGCTGCCTTGAAAATCTCCCCTAAAAATTAGAAAGCTTTTATACCACTTAGTACTTCAAAAGAACTACTAGAAGGGGCCAGTGTAGAGGGTGCTTGAGGACAAACCCAACAAATACTACAGAATATAAGGTTTTTCCCCCTCTTTCCTTAAATTATCCCTCCGAAAATAAGGCATTGTCTTTGGGCCATCTTACCAGTACCAAATTTTGCTGAGTGCCTACTATGTGCTAGACAATGCTCTAGACCACAGGTCAGCCAGCTTCTTCTGTAAAGGGCCAAATAGTAAACATTTTAGGCTTTGCAAGCCACATAGTCTCTTGCCTGTTCAGGTCTGCCATTACAGAGCAAAAGCGGCCATAGCGAGTATGCAGATGAATAGGCATGGCTGTATTCTGACAAGACTTGGTTTATACAACTTTATTCAAAAATTTGACCCACAGTCCATATTTGCCAGTCTCTGCTCTAGGCCCTGGGATACAGTCTTTACAGAACAACATCCTTGCCTCCCAGGAACCTACATTAAGATGAAAGTGCTGCTTTAAAATCTGAATCCTTACCAACGGGTGCGTGTGGCTTGGGATGAACATCAGCCACAGTGCAATGCATGGACTCAAAGTAGGCCTAGATGAAAGTGAAGATGGTGTGCCCTGGAAATTGTGTGAAGTGACCCAAAAATGGCTCTAAATAGACACTGAGGTCAAACACGCCTGTTAGGAGTCTGTGTAAAATTACTTCATGTAAAGTGAGATTGACAAGGAAGAAATACTTGTAAATTGATATTTCTAGATTGATTCTGTAGATGTAATTTAAATATGTGTGTGAATGAAATTAAAATACTGTTGAAGCAGAAACTTGACTATTTAACTTACATTCTGGAAATCATATATTCAAGTTGGCCAAAGTACTTTCGGGAAAACTTTTCTTTGTGGGAAGAGGTAAGCTGCCTTCTTATTTCCTCCCACAAGCTATCTCCTCAGTACGTGATTGAGTTTTTCCTGCTCAGACTCTTGCTCCTATGTGCCCCATGGTCAGCTCTCCACAAACCTGTGACAGTCATCATTTTAAAATGAAGATCAGATCATATGACTCTGCTGGTTGGGACCCTCTGATGACTCCCTCTCTCCGCCCCCCACATTCAGAATACGGTCCAGAGTGCTTCACATGGCCCACATAGACCACCACAGCCTGGCCCTTACCTCCCTCTCCAGCCTGATTTTCCACTCCGTCTCTCCTTCCTTGCTCTGATGCAGCCAGCCCCTCTTACCTCCTTGCTGGTCCTTGACTTGTGGCCTTGCATTTTCCTTCTTTCTGCATGGTGCTTCCTCACTTCATCCAGGTCCTGCTTGAATGCCACCTTCTTGGAAAGCCTTCCCTGACTGCCCCATCTAAAGAAATCTAAAGAAATCCCTAGTCATTATCCATCCCCTCCTTAATCTACTTTTTCTTCATAGTGCTTACCTACTCTTTGGCTTTGTTGTATATATATTTGCACATTTGCCAGTGTCCCTGACTGGGATATAAGCTTTGTGAGGGTTTTGTCTTTTTCAAAAAAATGCTGAAACATTTTAGAACAGTGCCTTGCATATAGACAGCCAATGAAGACTGAATAAATAAATAAATAAATAAATAAATAAATAAATAATCAAATGACTATATACTATCTAGGGAGTACCAGTTATGGGCCAGACATTGTTCCTGCTTCTTCAGTGTATGTCATTATATAACTTCTTTTTAAAAATTTTTTATTTTTTATTTTAAAGTTTTATTTATTTATTTGACAGAGAGCTAGAGAGCACAAGTAGGCAGAGTGGCAGGCAGAGGGAAAGGGAGAAGCAGGCTGTCTGCTGAGCAGGGAGCCCGATGTGGACCTGGACCCTGGGATCATGAACCTGAGCCGAAGGCAGCCGCTTAACTGACTAAGCCACCCAGGCGCCCCTCATTATGTAATTTCTTTTGCATATGTTGGTCCATGGGTGATGAACAGTGGACGGAATGAAGAGATCCCACTTCAGTGCAAATAGATTATCAATGTTATTTGTGAGTATAAAATCAATTAAAAGAAAAAAAGAATTTTATTTGTCTTGTGGGTCCCCATGTAGCTGTGGTATGGCCTCTGTTTTATCTTGGGTTATGTCTTGCCTTCTTCAATATCTTAGAGCTGATCAGCCTCCCACTCTCTTCCCTGAGGGTAATAAGAAAATGTATGAGTTCTCTCTTTGCTTCATGTCTTCCATTTGCAGACCTCTTTTGCAACCCTCTCTGTGGAATAGAGATTCCCTTAATATACTTTTCAGGGATTTTCCATCAGTTTGGATGCTCAGAATGGGGCAATTCCACAGTGACTAAGCCTGAAGCCCACGTATGTCCTCTCCTCTGACCTAGGAAACCTTTTGGATTGCTAACCTGCATTTCCTAAGCTGATGTTTCCCTGAATGTTTGCTACTCCCTTTGCTTTAAGAATAGACATATGGCCTAACTCCACTGACTAATTTTGTTTCCTTTGGTATCTCTAGTGAAGTGTCCTGATCTGGAGTACCTTGTCAAAAGTTAGGACCTTAGCTACAAATTATCACAGTCCCAGAACTCAAAACTGGCAGATGATTTCTTCTTTACTCTGAAGTATTGTTGGCCGGGTGGCAGAGTCACTTCTCAAAGAAGGCAGCACCTGGCACGGTGACCTCTTCATACGGTGACCTCTTCATTCGGTGCCCTCTTTTGTTTGCCCCTGTACTCAGTCATCCTTTATTCCACTCATCCCACGGGCAGCTCTCCCTGTCTTAGTGTCTACCTTTGCCTTCTCTGTGTTTCCCTTTGAACGATCACATGGCTCTTCTATTGTCTTCTCGTTCCCAGCAATTGCGTTGTCAACTTTTAGGTCCCTTCAGGTACTTCATGTTGGGGCTTCCATCTTCCAAATGATGCCTCATGTTCTCCATGTGAGTTGGCATTAATTTTGGTGATGATTTCCAGTCCGTGAAGGATTTCATTTACCCCATAGGCCAGGCCACATTCTAACTCTTCCTTTTTCATATTCATTTGAGAGATTTCTCTCTAAGAAGCACATCATTTTGAATTCGTCTGGTCCTCCTCTGTTTGAAATCCCTAGCCCTGTTCCTTTTTCAGGCACTCTCAGTAACTAGCCTTCCAGTAAGTTTACTTCGTCTTTGCGCACAGATGCTACTTTCTTGATTTAGCTCCTTGAAGGTGTGTTTTGGGCGAAGGAAAACTCTCCCTGCCATTCTCTTTCTCTCTGGCTCCTGCTAAGTCTTTTCCAAGGGAACATTTATGCCTTGGTACCTTCATCAAGATGAGAATCAGAGGGTTTTGAAGGGGCGGGGCGGGGGGGGCGGGAGGTTGAGAAACCAGGTGGTGGGTAATAGGGAGGGCATGTACTGCATGGAGCACTGGGTGTGGTGCAAAAACAATGAACACTGTTATGCTGAAAATAAACAAACAAAAAAAGATGAGGTGGCTCGTGTATAGAGCAAGGACATACAGCTCTTTTGATTTTAATGCTGACTGGGTCATTGCCATTCTCTGCTGTTTTTGAGAGATAATGCTTTAGGGGCTGAATTGCTGTCTTGGTAAATGTGCCATCAGAGAGTGCTATGTTTGTTAAATGAAATTCTTTCCTTTTAAATTCGACTGTTATCCTGGGTCTTCCTTAGAGTTTGTTTTAAGAATCATGAATATTTAGCCAAGCTTTTCTTCAGATTTACCATAAGGTGTTAAATACTTGTTGCAAAAAATATGTGAATGTAGAAATGTATAAAGAAGCAGCAGTGAAAACAACAACAACAACAACAACAACTCCAACAACAACTCATTCAAATCACTCTCCTTATAGAAGGAGTAGATATCAGTACTGGAAGGGATCTTACTCCCCTTCCAGATTGACTGCTCCAAACTGATGCACGTATCTCCTACAATTTTCCTAGGAAGTGTTGTGAAGCTTCTGTTCCCAGGGCTCTGACCTTCGCTCTTCCCCCTTCTCTGTAGGTTTAAATAATTCCTTCTTTCAAGTCCCTTTCCTAAAGCCTTACTTAATCCCTTCATATGGATATATTTG
Source organism: Meles meles (assembly GCF_922984935.1). Taxonomy (NCBI): domain Eukaryota; kingdom Metazoa; phylum Chordata; class Mammalia; order Carnivora; family Mustelidae; genus Meles; species Meles meles. The sequence continues at coordinate 75,423,341 of NC_060071.1, forward strand.
GTTTACTCTTTCATCCATTTACTTATGTTCATTTCAGAAGGGTAATACAATGTTTGTGAAAGATAGATGGTGAGTGAAATTTTCCATTTTAAAGATGATAGCATAATAGTACTTTCTTTCTTTTTCTTTTTCTTTTTTGGTTTATTTGTTTTTGCAGGTAGCGATTTTTATATTGTGGAAGAGAGGAGTTGTTCTCTTTCTTCTTCTTTTGGTCTGGGGACCTTAACATTTCACTATGCTTTTGCTACTGTAAAGGTACAGTGCAGATCCTGCTTGGAAAAAACAGTTTGAGGCTATGATGAAAGAGCCAAACTCAAAATGATGTAAAGTCTTGTTCATTGTGACAGAGCCGTAACTCTGCAGAGATTGTTTTGGTACTGGCTAGGAGAGGAAGGAAGGATTTCCTCCTCCACCTGGAGGGAAGGGGCTGTGACAGGCATTGGTTCCTAAGTGGAAGCTTCTGTCCATGGAAGTAGTAAGTTGGCTTTGAAACATGTGTGGTGTATGTATTGGAGGATTATGAGAGAGATGCCTCTGGGGGCATGGCCTCACAGATCCTGGAAATAGTGATTGCTCCCACCGTGTTTTGTGGGTCTTCCCTGTGTTGTAACTCCCCTCAGGTACCCCGAAGTCTTCAGTAAAACTCTGCTAAATACCATAGCCAACCTAAGCCTTGCACTGGGAGACTATGGGAGAGTCAGTGTCCTCACTTGGGAATACTTGGTACTGAGAGTGCTCAGGTGACCCGAAGAAGCTGGCTATTCCCAACAGTGACCAGCCAGAGAAGATTAGAGTAGGAATCCAGATCCAGATATGACAAGTAGCAGCCAACATGACCCCTGGGATGCAGATATATCCCTTAGACACCCCAAAAAAATCAAGGGAGAGAAGTCAGGGAAAACACTGGACTTTTCAGCAATCAGGATAAGGTTAAGCAAGAAGTCCACACCATTGTTTTGGAAACAGTACAGATAAAAGGAAAAGGCATTGCCAGAATTAGAGGTGGAAGACTGCTTGATGGTGCATGTGTTCAGCAAATATTTGTGAGCACCTACTCTGTGCTGGCACTCTGCTAGGCACAGGTAATACAAACATGTCTAAGACACAGTCCCTGTCATGAAAAAATTCACAATATCACAAACACACATTGAATTATCTTTTTTTTTTAAAAGATTTTATTTATTTGACAGACAGAGATCACAAGTAGGCAGAGAGGCAGGCAGAGAGAGAGAGAGGAGGAAGCAGACTCCCTGCTAAGCAGAGAGTCTGATGCAAGGCTCAATCCCAGGACCCTGAGATCATGACCTGAGCTGAAGGCAGAGGCTTTAACCCACTGAGCCACCCAGGTGCCCGCACATTGAATTATTTTGATAGTAACGTGGAAATACAACACAACAAAGCAAATGTTGTGATAGAGGTGTGTATACACCACCACTCGAGTACAAAGGATAGGCAATCTGACTTTGCCTAAGAGAGTGGGAAGGCTTAGGAAACGTTCAAGGAGGAGGTGCTGTTTAACCTGAGTCTAAAGGGTGAATAGGAGCTTAGACAAAATGGTGAGATGAATTTCAGGCAAAGAGAAGAATATGAGCTTCTCTAGAGGTGTGAAAGAGCATGGCTTTTGGGGGAAGTGGAGTAGTTTAGTAGAAAGGAAGGGTAGAAGACCTGATTGGAGTGGGCTACTTGGGAAGGAGACAGATGGGAGAAGTGTCTGTAGAAATAGGTAAGAATTTATATGACACACTAAGGTTTTCGGATTGTATGTATATAATGAGATATAAGTTTTAAAAATGTATGCCAGGAGTTACAGGATCAACTATGCCTTTAAAAACAACAAATAATTCTGTGCCAAAATGAAGGATGTCTTGGGTTGGATTCCGTAGAAGCAGAACCTGAGATGGGGATACTTATGGTTTCTGAAGGGGTGCTCTCAGAGGAAACAAAGGAGTGGGGGAAAGTGGGACAGAGCAGTGGAAGAAGCTGGGCAGACATGTGGTTTCAGCAAGAATCTAGACTCAGCTTGATCTCAGGGGGCTCTGGAGCATGAACTACATCTCAGAAGTTGTCCCGCTGTGCCCAAGGGGAATGATGGCGTCCCATGCATCTTCAGGTAAGATGATTTCATCAGCTGTGGATAGTCTTCCAGAAAAGGCGTAAACATGAGCTGTTAGCCACTCAAACATGCAGCATCTGGGGGACAAGTGCATCCGTTGGTAAAGGGAACTGGTGGGGCTCCAGGAGTATCAGCTGTAGAAAATGAATAAGAGCATCATCCCACTGCAAGTGGAGGAACAACTAAGAGTTGTCAGGAAAAGTATGAAAAGTGTGGAGAGAGGAAAGAGGGTGGATTTCAGATATCTCTGAGGTAGAATTTCACCAGATTCTGACTGGATGTGATGGTGGTTGAGGAGGAGTGCCCTCTTAGTTCGGGACATGAGTAACTGGGTGCCTGTTTTCTGGGTGCTGCTCTCTGACTTGATTAGCATGGGGTAGATTTGTGAGTAATGATGCTGAGTTTGGATTGCTTTCATTATATTAGGGTTTCTTGCCAAACATCCAGGGAGTGATGATCAGTGGATAGGTGGGAAATCCATTGCTGTAGCTCAGGGGAGGGAACTGAGCTGGAGAGTTTCAGACATCAACATGGAGATCTGGCAGAAAAAGCTGGGGGTGGATGAGATTGCCCAGGGAGAGGAAGATAAGACAGACAATGCTAAAGACAACTCCTGCAGTGCCTTGTATCCTCAGAAGCTTAGAATATGTTAAATTGAATTTCATATATTAATGAGGTGCTCATTCTAGCTCCTAGGCTCAATTTCTTATCAGATTTCTATTGACAATGAATTAATGAACTGAAAATGAAGTTGTCCTTCTTGAAAGTGTTTGTTGAGTGAGAGACATCACTAGATCATTGGTTTTCTCTTTCTGCTCTCAGCCTGAAGTTTCAACCAGGAATCTGAGTGCTAGGCCCCTGAACTGAGACCTTACATATCATTTCCCTTCAGAGCTGGCTGTGTGGGGTTCCAAAAGTGTATGCAGGTCTCTGTGGACCTCCTCCTTCCAGACACTTCTGGGTATGTTTGGGGCAGGACACCTGAGCAGATCTTTAAAAAATAGGGGAGCAATACTTTTATCCACACAGTCCTAGACACCTCACTCCTGGGGATAACAGGATAGGAAAAATGTCTTCTACTGTCATCAGCTTTTATAGTCTCCAATCTTAGGGATTCCCAGAGGGCTTTTGGGGAGCTACCAGGCTGTCCTTTGATAAGGCAAATGGGTGGGGCAAAAACATTTGGGTGTCAAGTTTTTGATTTGCCAAGTAAAAATGAAATGGCATTAGGATAAAATTCTGGCAATGCCACATGTTGGGGCAATGGAAAGACAGATTTTCATGTTGACTCAAAACCCTTGCCTTCTTTTTCTGGTATCTCAAACTGCCCTTGACTGTCCACCTGAGGAGTGATATCACCTGTAATTTCTGAAGGGCTCACTAATGCTTCTGGAGGATGTGATGGAGGGGCATGCACTGTGGACATATTCCGTATTACACGGCTCCACCTCAGGCAGCTGATAGATGCTGATTTATGCCACAAAGTATTGGCATATTCTGATGAAGTACCCTGTTAGGAGACATTTTGGCAGATCTAATATTTCCATCCCTGTGTAACAGAACATCTTCATTGACATTCTTAAGTTATGCTGCTATATTGTAAAAAAAAAAAAAAATCAGCATTTTAAATTTCTATTGAGGTATAATTTATATACAGTAAAATTTGGTAATTCCATGGGTCCAGTTTGATGAATCTATCCCACATCAAGGCACACAACAACTCTGTTACCATAGAAAGTTTTCTCCTGCCTCTTTTTTTTTTTTAAAGTAAGTTCTATGTGGAATCTTTTGGATTTTCTACATAGAGTATCATGTTGTCTGCAAAGAGTGAAAATCCAACTAATTCTTTGCTGATTTGGATGCCTTTTATTTCTTTTTTAAGGAGGGCACCTATGTATGATTTCATGTAATGAGCACTGAGTGTTACATGCAACTTATGAATCACTAAACTCTACCTGAACCTAATAATACACTATATGTTAACTAACTTTAATTTATATTAAAAAAACCCCAAACTAAAACTAAGCAAACAAAAGATAAGCTCTATGGCCAATGTGAGGCTAGAACTCAGGACCCCAAGATCAAGAATCACATGCTCTAGCAACTGAACCAGCCAGGTACCCCCTTCTGGCCCCTTTATAGTCAGTTCCCTCCCCTGACTCCTAGGCCCAGACAACCACTGATCTGCTTCTGTCACTATAGTTTCACCCTTTTCTGGAATATTTATTTATTTATTTATTTAACCTTTTCTGGAATTTAAAGATGGCAAATATAAAGGGAAAAATTATCTCCTGTTAGGTGAAATATTAGCATGACTAATCTTAAGAAAATCGGCAGATATACAGGATTTTATATGCTTATAGAGATTATATCTTTTAGAAAGTGAGCCAAAAGAGAATGGTCTGTTCAATAGGATGTGGCCTTTGGTCAGAAGAGGAGCAGGCTCTTCCTATAACCCTGAAGTCACGTGGACATTTACCATTCTTATCAGGATTATTCATACCATAAAGATCTAGATCATTTGGGCTTCAGTGGTTTTTTTGGACCTGGAGCTTCTGACTGATTGAACTTCCTTACTTAATAAAGATTGGTGTAATAACTTGTCTTTTGGGGTCCTGGGGCCTAGGAAGAGTGATTACTAACCAAACAACCAGCTGGAGATGGAAATATAGTTCAGTCTCTCAATTTGGGATATCTTTTAGAAACAGCTGCCTGGATTGCATGGCATGGTGGCCCCAGGATCCCTCTTCCTTCTTCATTCACTTGCTCTTGCAGCATGCAGGTGACTGAATTATCTCCCATCTCATTCCCAGCACTTCTGCATCATCCATCATTTGGGCTGTGAATGGCAGGACAGGTGGGGAGAAGGAAAGGGGAATGAGAAGGTGATTCTCTGCCACCCTCCCCTGCTGAGGCTGTTTTTTTGTTTGTTTGTTTGTTTTGTTTTGTTTTGTGTGGGTTTTTTTTTTTTTTTAATTTTAGTTCTCAATTTCCTCTTCTCCTCAAACGCTCCTCTGCAACCAGATCTCACCTGGATTTTCACTCCAGAGCCTCCAACTCTGCCCTAGGCTAAGTTTCTGTGATGATGAAATACCCAGGAAAGTTTAAATCTTGGCGTCTCCCAATCCTTTCAGTGCAGAGCTCATACCTCTGTCTGGATCTGTCTGAGCCAGAGGGAAAAACAGTATGTTTGTCTGGACTTGGGAGGGGAGGGGAGGGAAGAGCAAAAGGAATGGATTTACTATGCATGGGTTTTGAGCTAGGCATTGGGTCCTGCACTTTAATATGATGTCTCTAATTCAAGAGCAATCTCTATTTGAACCAGTCGTAGAAGGGACGGTAACTAGTACTTACTGAGCAGCAAACATTGTACTGGCCTTTATTGCTCTTTCATGGAGAGGAAAAGGAGGCTCAGAAAAGTTGAGTGATTTGCCTGAGGTCCCACAACTGGTCAGTGATGTCTATTTTCCATCTTTTTAAGGGGAGAGACCCTGTTTGGGAGTTGTAGGTGGTGACAGTGGAAAGGGTCACTTTCTGGAGTTCAAAGAATTCACAAAAGAGGGCGAGCAGGCTGTTTGCATGGGAATTCATGTTAGTACCTGGGGCTGCTGCAGAAGAGGCAGCCTTTTGCCCTCTGGAGACCTCTCCCGTTTTCTCAGCTTTCCTCTAGTTCTCTGCCGCAGGAACCATCATTGTTCTGGAGCTGGGAGAGGTAAGCTTCCAGTCCCATTTCCTGGCAGGTAAAGGAGATCACCCTATGTCACTGCTCCTGAGGGCATTATGTTCCTGGAAACACATGGGAACCCTGATTCCATTCTCCCATGGCATCACTGATAGACACATTTATTACCAGCCTCTGTAGAATGCAGTGTCGGATTTGTGCTCACTGGGTTCACACCATCTGAGGTGTTCAGATGCCACCTGGATGTTTGTAGCCACTGATTCCATTTGCTAGAAATACACCCTGGGTCATCTGAACACTGAAACCTTTCTTACCTTTGTTCCCTTAAGTGGCAGAGCTAGGGTACCTTAATCTACAGGGTGGTAGTGTAAAAGGATTACTGTCTAACCTGGACCTGTACCTGATCACTTCCTGAGTTTATTTGATTACATAACATATTCTCACTTGTGCCTTGATGTTGTGATATGCTGGGGCTTCTAAAAGAGTAGGATGGAAGCTGGACAGGAAGGATAGCCTTTTTTCATGCTCTCATTCCTTCCTCTGGGGTCTGTTGGAGATCAGGGATGGGGAGGAAGGAAGACAGTCTGCAGAGACGTAGTACATAGCCCTACTCTTCCTTCTTCCCATGGGTTCAGAAGAGTGGAAGGTGGGGCTCTGAGCAGTAGGATGTATATCATGTGTATCATGGTTTCCCAATGCTGGGACATTGTCTGGCCCTTAAATATTTCCATATATCTGCAGACTCATGGAGGTGTCAGTGGCGTTCTCTGAGAGCAGCTACTCTCTTCTGAGAGATTCCTCCCCTCTTTCATAGGATAGGGCCTGTGCCAGTGCTAGGAAAAATCAGGACTTGTATTAGGGTGATCAGGCAAGGTACCTGGAGTGCAAGCTTTAAGATGGTGCTCATTCTCAAGGATGTGGAAGTACAGGGTTGCACAGAGAATTTCCTCCTAAACTTTTGTGCCCTGGGGGCTTTGCTTGCCTCCCTCTAGTCTCAGCCTTGCTAGAAATTTGTATATCACAGAAGTGACCCTCAGAAAACACATTTCATTAGAACAGAGAGAGAGAGAGCCCACAGCACTTTACCCCTTTGACAAAGTGGGCCTATTCTGTTGTCATTGGTATGGAAAATAAACTGTAATCAGCTGTCTCGGGTCTGATTTGAACATATTAGTTTTCCTGAGGGACATGTCAGCAGGTACAACCCACATGCCAGGGACTAAAGAGATAACAGCAATGATGCTAATTTGAAAATACTTCTGTGGCACTTAGCAGGGTGTGATTTTAATTCATTTTTTGTCCCTTGGTAATCATAAAATGCTTTCAGCCTGTGAATATCCATTTTTGACCAGCCTGCTCATACTTCATCTGGGGACCATATTTAATGGCCATGGTGATGATGGGGTTCACAGGGGAATTGTGTAAGTTACAGATATTTGCTTTGTGGAGAGAAACATTTCCACTGATACTAATTCACATGGCTGTTCTGTGCAAGGAACTGTAGATCTGACTGCTTGCCTGTATGCAAGTATTGTTTGTGCACACGTGCACACACCAAGCTAATACTTGCCTAGCTACTATGAGTTTGATTCAAAGTTTTATTAAAATTGTTTTATTTAATTCTTGGAATAATTCTATGAATTTTACTGAAGCCCCTTGGTGCCATGGAAAAAATATAATTTGTGCTGGATTGCTTGAATTCCATCTTTTCCACTTAACTAGTTGTGTGACCTGGGGCAAGTTATATAATCTCTGAGCCTCAGTTTCCTCAGCAGTAAAATAGGGATAATCGTGCCTAAGGTCCGGGGATTAAATGAGCAAGGCACAAACAGCACCTGGTACCTAGTGGGAACTCAGTGGGTGTTGGTTCTTTCTTCCCCCTGTTCCAGACTGGGACCAGCGCTCTTTTCTCTCTATCCCAGCTGTCTCTGTCTTGACAGTCACTCTAGTTTTGAGGAACTGATGATGATGATGTAAATGGTTCACCCACAGGCCCAAGTATGGCAGGGTGATCCCTCTCAGGTGGAAATCTGCTCATTTTGCAAGTAACCCAGGGTAAAGGGTATTCGCTGAGATTTTTAGATGAAGGTCTGGGGGGTTGGGAGGTGGGGTGGGGCTGGGGCAGGGCACTCTTCCAAGTCGCACTCCTGGGCTGCCTCTCTCTCTCCCTCCAGCAGGTGCCTGCGTCAGATTCACCCAGAAGAGAGGGAAATTGGTTGCTTCCTGCAGACCCCTTAATGATTCCTGGTGGCTCTTCACTCTGAATGGACAGTCTCACTTTTTCTTTTCTTTCTTCCCACCTCTTTGCTTCCATCCTCTGCTCTTTACCTGGCTTCAGGGACCTTCTGGCTGCTTCTCAAAAGTCCTGACTTCCCATGGCAGCCCTGCAGCCACCAGGACTTGAGAACATGAGGAGCTAGTTCTGTGTTCCTTTTGTTTTCGTTGCCTCCCTTGGAGCCAGGAGACACTGTCTGGCTTTCCGAGTCCAGAGGAGACACTGGAGATTTTATTTTCTAACCAAAGCAGTGTCAAATGGTGGGACTCCCCAGCACTGTCTCAGGTCCATTAGGGATTTATTGTTTAGATTGAAAGAGCTTCCCTCATTTCTTAAGCAGACCCAGTCCTGACTCTGGGATGACTGGATAAAGAGTCAGAGGATCAGATTATGTGTCCTGGCTCTGTGGTTCACTGGCTTGGAACAACCATGTAGCCTGGATGAAACTCAGTTTCCCTCACATGTTAAACAGGAAGGGTAGCAACAAACTGACAGGATTTTTATGAATAAAGAAAGCAGGTAGATGGCTTTCACACTGAAGAACAGGAAGACATTAATATTATGGACCATTGCAAGTTCTCTCAATTATTCTCATGCTTAGAGGGTGAATTTTGGTCAGACATTTCTGGGCCTCACTCTCTTGGATGCCTCCCTTCTTTTCTCCCTACAGGAGTTCCAAGGGAGATCATAGGATCACCTACTGTATTCAGTGGGAATGGGAAGATCTGACCACAGACACATGTCTCTCTCATTCTAGAAGCCCTCCAACTGCTTTTGGGGAATTACTAGGCAGAGGCTTTTAAAGGTTCTTATTAATTAATTTGCCCAGTGACAAAAGTGCTGCAGCATGTGAGTTAATATTACTGCTCCAGACAGGTAAAAGCATGGCTCTTAGGGCTGGAGAACTGAGCAACATCTCCTCTCTCCTTCATGCCACCACCCCATGTTCCCTCCTGGCCTCTCCATGCACACCATCTTCCTTTCAGTCTCCCTTCTTTCTCTCTAATGATCACAGCTGCTCTTGATGTCCTTAGGGAGAATGGAGGAAGTAGGCTCCTTTGCTGCCAAATCCAACCTCCGGGTCATTTATTACTTCAGAAGATACTTTGCTATTAAAGCGCAAAGGCTCATGTTTTCCTTTTCCTTGTGGAACAAATTCCATCATAGTCACGGCTACACAATTAGGTGTATAGGAGCAGAGCGAACACCTGACAAGACCACCCCTCATTTAGGGGGAGTTCTGACAGATGCCAATGATTTGCTTCTTGAAGCAGCAGATGGTGCACTGTTGGGATGTGCCTCTCTCTCCCTTCTACCTGCCCTCTCTCCCTCCCTCCTGCCCTCCCTCTCTCTTTCCTTTCATTCTTTCTTCTCTCCCTTTCTCTTACCCTCTCTCCCTCTTTCCTTTCATTCTTTCTCCCTTCTTTCCTTCTCTCCCTCCTCCTACTCCTCCCTGCCAGCAGACATTTCTCCTAAGCATTAGAAATAGAAAAATTTTTGGAAAAATGTAAATAGCAAGAGGGGATATCCTTTTTGCCCCTATAAGCATAAAATGACTTAAATAGGGTTTCTTTGAAAGAAAATGCAAGGTCATTCATTATTAGATTTTTATATAGCACTGAATTAAAACAATTAGAATACTGGGGACAATCACCATTTTTCTTCATCTTATGAAGTGTGTCCTCAAAGTAGAACAGTTATTAGTCACACTCTTTTCATTTATTCTTCAAGAGTGTTAGAGTTAATTTTTATCATTGGACACAGAGCTCACTAGCATGGCCAAAGCAGCAAAGAAATCACTGGCGTACTTCCCAGGGGGCTGTTTCCAGACCCCACCTTGACCTCTCTGAGACTTCCACGGCTGCTCTATGCCCTTAATGACTGGTCATCCAGGGATGGGTCAATCAAGTCTCACGCTGTCATGGGGGTAAAAGGACAAGCTGAGAAGCCATTTGTATCATTTTACAGAGAACGGGGTTAAAGATGGCAAAGTATGAGGGCTTCTTAAAGACAGCTCGGGGGAACATTAGGGCCCATAAGTATCTGGCTTAGCTTATGCTTTGTGACCTCACAGGATACTGTCCCTTCTTTCTAGGACAGAGCCCTGTTCTGCTAAACACTCTGTTTAAGGTAATTAACATGGGTCTTGTATTTTTCATCTACGCTTCCTCTATGCATGACTTTATTCCTGCATTCATGTAGCTCCTGACCTTTTCTTAGCTTCTGCATTTCTAGGACCAGTCGATGGATGGGACTTCTCTGGTTCTGATCTTTGGTACTTCTAGGAGCTGGCTTGTCCTGTGGGTAGGTCTCATGTTGATGGTTCTGATCAAAAGTGGGTGGTCCAGCCTGCCCTGGTTTCCTTGGTGAGTGAGTGTCTTTAGTGTTACCCACTGCATTTTTTTTTTCCCTCTAGTGACTGAAGACCTGCTTATGGTATCATTCATAAAGGATTCCAGCAGTGAGCAATAGTGAGCTGGATGACTGCTCTTCCATATTCCAGTTTTCTGTCCACTCTTGTTGCATTTATGTCATATAAGCTCCTGAAATTTAGGGGTTTGCAATTTTCTAGTTCTACTCACGTCATTTTGCCCGCTAGGATTTGCTAAATCAGATCTAAGTAACAAGATCTCAAACTCAACCAAAATCATAATCTGTTTCAAAGTGTGCCTTTCTCCAGTGGTTTTGCAAGGGGCTCTTAATGAATAAGCGAGGTGTTTGTAAATCCGAATTCTCTCATTGCCGATGTGAAAAGCCATAATTTGTATTAACGGAGCTACCTTTCCTCACTTGTCTTGGCCTGGAGTGAAGGGGCTCTGCTGTGATTTATTACCTAACTGCAAAACCTTTGATAAGTGGCTACCAAATGGTTCCTCATTACTCACAACTCTTCCTATTCCTTAAACTAAAGTCCTCCCCAAACCTCACGCAAGCCACCTACGTTCCAGGGGAAATGAATCAGGGATCTCTTCACTAAACTATTTTGGCATTAAAAAAAATATCATAAATGAGAGAGGAGAAAATCTTGTTTGCTAAAGGGCTGCTGGGTGAACTGCCTCTTGGCCTTTTGATAGCATCTTTGAAATGGAAATGGCCAGCTGCCTGACCTTCTGTTCAGTGACCCTTTTTGTACAAAGTCAAATTGCAGCCGCCTCACAGCAGCATTTCACCTATGGACACAAACAGGATTTCCATTTTTTTCTAACCTTTTTTTTTCCTGGTGCATTTGTTACCATGAACATTTTTTTACTATTCACATAAAAGACATCATGGTTAAAAAAAGGAAGCCCTTTGCTTCAAAAGGATTGTAACTCATAATGATTTCAAAATACTAGGGAAGTGTCTGTCTTTAATTTTTCTCCCTATCTGAGCCTTTACATGTATTGTAATGTGAAAAGGCCAGTAAAAAGACTATATTCTGAAACAGTTTGAGGTTGTTAATGTTCTTACTCTTTTCTTGCATTTGAAGAAAAAAAAATAGTGTCAATTGTATTAAAAAGGAGGAAAATTATCTCCACTTTATCTTGAACAAAAGGAAAAAGGGAAGTTAATTCTGTTTATGCAGACTATGGTGAATCTAAGAAATAAATATCTTTGCCTGCTTTCTGTGCTGCAATGCTGAATTGGAATTAGGAGTCCGTTTTAAAAAGAAACTAGATCCTGGTTACACTGTCCCTTTGGATTGTGTTGAAGTCTGTGGCTGAAGAAATTATGAGGGGGGAAAAGGAGGGAGCTCTCTGATTCCTTCTCCATACTCCCCCTTCCTTCTCCTCCTAGAGGCTTTTTTTCTGCTCTAACCAGGTAGTGCAGATCTTCTGCGTATCAACACATTCTTGGGCTTGGAGTAGTCTCAGGACCCATGCCCTGGGCAAGTTGCTGGCATCTGGGGGCTGCTCTGCCTTAGACACCTCTACCAACAGCACCCCTCTGTGCTGCTCTTTTGCTGCTGTGGGAGAGACCTGCCTTATACCCACTGAAGGCATGTGGGTGCCTGTTCTCCATGGGGAGGGTGGGCAGAGGCTCATTCAGTGGCAAGAGGAAAGCCTTTTCTGGGCTGGTCAGGGAGCTGAAGAAACAAGAGCAGGACTCACAGGGTTTTGATAGTGATAGTGAGGTTATGATTCAACAAATATTTATTAGGCTCCTACTGTGAGCCTGACGCATTAGCTAATTCAATCCAGAAATAGCCCTGGGAGGTCTCATCCAGAGAGTGAAAGGAGCAGATTCTGGAGACAGAAAATCCTTGGTTTGGATCCTGGCTACTTACTAGCTGTATGACGGCACACACATTATTTAATGTCTTGAAGTCTCAGTGGATCATTAGTAAACTGAAGGCTAGTACTTGTCTCATGGGGCTGATGTGTAGATTGGATGGAACGATGTAGGTGAAATTGCCAAGCCCAGAGCCTGGTACATAGCAAGCACTCAGCAAATATTTCCTTCCTTTTCCTTCTTCCTGCCTAACAGGCCAGGAAATGAAAGAAGTTGCCAGATTGGATTTGAATGCAGGTTTGTTTCTTTGTTTTTTAAACTTTCTTTTTTTAAAAAAATATTTTATTCATTTATTTGACAGAGATCACAAGTAGGTGGGCAGAGAGGCAGGCAGAGAAAGAGAGACGGGGGTGGGGTGGGGAAGCAGGCTCCCCACTGAGCAGAGAGCCCGATGCAGGGCTCCATCCCAGGATCCCAAGATCATGACCTGAGCCCCCAAGATCATGACCTGAGCCAAGGGCAGAGGCTTAACCCACTGAGCCACCAAGGCGCCTGTTTTTTAAACTTTTTAATACTCCCTGTCTACATGGGCCCATGGATGATAGCTACTCTCTGTGAAATTTTCTTCAAGACTTGAGTTTCAAATGTGTCTTCTGCTTTGTTCCTGGCCGAAACTGGGCAAATAATGGTTACAGACACACAGACTGAAGGAAAAAGTGAGAACATTCTGTTGTATCGCCCGTTGCTTGTGGGGACTATTTCTCTATACCATATCAAGTTCACACCCTGTCAAAAAAAGAATATTAAAAAATCCCTCAAACAAAGCATACTTTTTTCAGTTTTTTCAGAAAACTGAAAAATGTTCCTTCTCCCCTACTAGTTCTTAGTGCTTTCACCTTGATACAATACTTAATCATTTACAAACAACGTGTCATTTACATACCTCATTTTACTGAATACGCAACTGTTTTTGCAACACGTGTCAGAGCATAATGACTTTTCGTATTATTTTACTAACATAGCATAAGCATTTTCAGGTTTCTGCCTGGTCCCATAATTTTAATTTTCATGATCCATTTTATATTATCAAACTTACCTGTTTAGGTCCCACATTTGTGTAGGCAATCCACGTGTAGCAAGAAGGTTAAGAATACTGGCATGGGTGAACACTCCAATCTGCGTTTAGTTAATTTAGATGTGGTAAAAAGTAATCCACATAAGGGGCAAAAGGAACCAAGAATCTGATGTTTGTGTAACACACAAGCTGTAATGGCAAGTTTAAGGTTTGGAAAGCTTCAGTTAATCTTTTCCCTTTGCTCTTCTCTTTTATTCAGCTTTTTTTTTTTTTTTTTTTAAGCTGATTCCAGGCAGAACAGCAATAACGACTCCTTGCCTACTGCGGTTCATCAGCTGTATCTAGTGCCGGAAGTCCTGTTTTCATCCGATAACCAGATATCAAAGGGGCTCAAATACGCTGGGCTGTTCCTGAGAGAGATCTGACCTTTCATAGGCCTCACCTCACTGAATCTATGACCCTCATGAGACAGGGCCATTGTTACTTGGGGAACACAATCTTCCTGATCCCATGCATGTTCCTTGCAGAAAGCAGGTAAGAGTCACACCTTTTGTGTGCTCTTGCTCTGTGTTAAAATCAAATCCCTATGGTGACTTGAGCCTCTGTACCTCTGACCTCATGATGGCAAATCATTTGACGAAAGCAGATTCTTGTGTTGGTCTTTGGCAGCTACCTTTAGAAAGCTGGAAGATGATTCTAAATTTCCACAGATGTGATTGAATTTTCAAAACTCAGTTTTTCACCTGGACAGTCAGGCCATTTACCCAGTCCTTGGATTAACAAAGGCCTGAGTTTATAACAGGATTTCTTTTTAGCCCTGTGTCTAATACTTGGTAGGTTTTCAGTTTTTGCATGGTACTTGGTACTTTGATACTTGGTAGGTTCAATAATTTGTTGAATGAGTGAGTGAAAATAGAAATCTGGACAGGGGTTAAATTCATGAATTTGCTAATAGCTCTAACATGTACTCATTGTCATAATTATAGATTTAGAAATTAAAAAAAACCCAGAAATGCTGAAAATTTTGGGGGAATATGTGAATTTAGGTCCCTGCCCTGCAACTAACGCCTTCCATAATCTTGAACAAATAGTGTCACCTTGAAAGTCCTCAGTTTTCAAGTCTGGCAACTATCCAGGTGTTTTTTTCTCTGAAGCCAGCACCCTCTCTGTCCAACTTTTTGTATCTTAACACATCTCCGCATTGTTATGCAGTGGCATTGGATGATCTCTGTGTCTCCTCCTAGAGCTAATCTATGATTTCAGGATTCAGTTACTTAGCATCCAGAGTGTTCTTGGCAAAAGCAGGAAGGACAAGTATTCATAGTGTAGGTAGGCATTTGGGTAGACATCAGCCCTGCTGTGAGTGTCAGACCTTCAGGCCAGGCTGAGAGAATCAGCTGGTTCTCTCCAATCTTGGAGATCTTGCGTCAGAGACTTTTAGAACTATGAGAGAGTTTTATGCATTGTTTCAATGTGCCAGCAAGACTGATTTAGACTCCATTATTTCTTCTTTCATTTGTATCCTTATTGTGTGTCCTTCTGCTTACTTAACACTTTTACTTGGATCTGCAAATCTTTCCCCACAAAAAAAAAAAAAAAAAAAAGAATATCTGGTCTTTTTCTGGTGGTCACTGCCTTAGTGAATGCTACCGCCATCCACTGGGAAAGCTAAGTGAAGACCCCAGGACCCCAGACATTATCCTTGATCTCTCCCTAATGCATCACCAAGTTCTCACTAATTTCTTTCCTCCTTTTCTTCCCCTGGCTTGTTTGGATATTTTATTTTTATATTTTTGTATTTTTTAAAATTTAAAATATTGTTTAATTGAAGTAATTAGCATACAGTGTTATATTATTTTCAGGTATACAATATAATGACTCAACAATTCTATACATTACCCAGTGCTCATCAAGATGTGTACACTTAATCTCCTTTATCTATTTCACTAATTCCTCTACCCACTTCCCCTCTGGCAACCGCCAGTTTGTTCTCCATATTTAAAAGTCTGTTTGTTTGTTTGTTTTTGGTCTCTTTTTCCCTTTGATTGTTTTATTTCTTAAAGTCCGTGTAAGAGTGGAATAATATGGTGTTTGTCTTTCTGTGACTGACTTATTTCATTTAGCATTATACCCTCTAGATTAATTCATGATGTTGCAAATGGCAAGATCTCATTCTTTTTTTGTGGCTGGGTAATATTCCATTCTATCTATCTCACACCTTCTTTATCCATTCATCTATGGATGGACACTTGGATTGCTTCCATATCTTGGCTATTGTAAATAATGCTACAGTAAACATTGGGGTACACATCTTTTCAAATTAGTGCTTTCATATTCTTTGGGTAGATATCCAGTAGTGGAATTACTGGATCAGATGGAAATTCGATTTTTAATTTTTTGAGGAGCCTCCATACAATTTTTCAAAGTGGCTGTACCAGTTTGCATTCCCACTAATAGTGCACGGGTTTCCTTTTTCTCCACAACCTTGGTAACACTTGTTGTCTGTGTTTTGATTTAAGCTATTCTGACAGGTAAAACGTATATCTCATTGTGGTTTTGATCTGCATTTCCCATGCAAATGCTATAATGCACAGTGTAATAGTGCTCATTTTATTTTTTTTAAATCAACAGACAGATTGGAAAAGTCAGGAGCAGAACCCAAGTAAGGGGTAGAGAATCTTAGATTACTAGACTTTTGAAGGGTGCCAAACAAGAGTTTTTCCTAGAATGGTTCCCACCCCCGACTTTTTTTTTTTTTTTTAATTTTATCTATTTGAGAGACTGCAAGAGAGCATAAGCAGATGGTGGAGCAGAGGGAGAAGAGAAGCAGACTACCCAATTAGTGGGGAGCCCGACTCCAGGGACTTGGTCCTAGGATCTTGGGATCATGACCTGAGTTGAAGGCAGATGCCTAACTGACTGAGCCACTCAAGCGCCCCTGGAATGGTCTCTTTACAAACTCCTTTACCTTCCTTTCCATCAAGGAGTTTTGATTGGCACACACTGTGTGCTCTTGTAGCAGGAGACCAGGACTGACAGATGTAGGAGATGGAGATGGGGGCTTGCTCCAGGGCTTTCTCAGGCACACACTTCTAAAATATCTTTCAATATAGCACACTGGAAGACTAACCAACTTTTAGTTGCAAGATTATAGCAAGATTATAGAAAGGTAAGAATAGAAGGTGATGTGGGGTGAATCACATTTTCCCACATCTCAAGATTAGGTGTCCAGCTTTTAATCATTTTCTTCTCAATCCACTTGGCTGGCATTTCATTGAGGATGGGATTTATCTTATGCATCTCTATAATAGCTGTACCTATAGTAACCAACACAGGGATTGGCCCCCAGCATTTCATGATGGTTGGATCTATTTTACTTATGGAAGATCCCAATTCTCCCAAGGCAAAAGGCATTGTCTTATTCTTCATCTAATGTGTTCTTTTCTTTGCCCTTGTGTGTCCCCATGGTCTGACACTGGCTATTCATGCTGGAGGTTTAGTCAACTTTCTTGCTGCTATAGTTAAGAGCTTTCTTTCTTCTTGGGCAGGAGGCTGCACCAAGGCCATACAAACACACTCAGTTTACCTCAGTTCTGAGAAGGCATGTGCAAATGGAGCCATGCTCCTGACCATGGTTCTTGCTTCCTGATATCCACAAGATAGGGATAGATGTTGCAGCATTTTATTATTCTGGTTCAAAATTCTGGGTTCTGATTTAGGATTTTTGCTGGTGAGGATCTGGGCTCTTGTTTATCTCTTTAAATCCTTTGTGCTTCCACATTGCTAGGCAACTTCTAGTCAGTATCTTGCTCTTGGACCCTAAATATTGGTGTGCTCCTGGGCTGTGTTTGGATTACTTCTCTTTGCTTTACTGTCTAATCTAATTGGTTACCTCATCTAGTCCCATGGCATTTGATGCCATGTATAAATGGGTGATTTCTTTTTTTTTTTTTAAAGACTTTATTTATTTATTTGACAGAGAGAGAGAGAGAGCACAAGCAGGCAGAGGCAGAGAGAGAAGCAGGCTCCCCACTGAGCAAGGAGCCCGATGCGGGGCTCAATCCCAGGACCCCAAGATCATGACCTGAGCCGAAGGCAGTGGCTTAACCTATTGAGCCACCCAGGTGCCCCTAAATGGGTGATTTCTAATTTGGTATCTCTAGCCCTAAGAATGCCCCCAAGTCTTAGATGTTTACATTTAAATGATGCTCAACATTTCCACCCAAGTGTCCAGTGTAACCTTTCAGACTTAAAATGTCCAGAGCAGAGACTTTGATTTCACTCCAAATCTGTTTCTTCCTTACTCTTCTGTTCCTAGCATCATCAGGTCATAGATAGTTTTTCCTTCACATTTTACATCTGGTCCATCAACAAGTCTGTCAGTTCTACCTTCAAAGTATAGTCCAATTTTGACTCTGTCTCACTACTTACTGCCATCTTAGTCCTGGCTTCCTTTATCTCTTATCTAAATTAGGAATAGCCTCTTCACTGATTTCCCTTTCTACCACATAAATTGGTCTATATTTTATTTTCTATATATCTACCAGATGATTTTTTTAAATAGACTTTGCTCTATAGAGCATTTTTAAGTCCACAGCAAAACTGAGAGAAAATGACAAAGATTTTCCATATACCTCTTGCTCCACACATGCATAGCCTTCCCTATTATCAACATCCTCACCAGAATGGTATATTTGTTACCACTGATGAACATACATTGACACATCATTATAACTCAAATTCCAAAGTTTACATTGGGGCTCACTCTTGATTTTGTATATTCTATGGGTTTGGACCAATGCATAATAACATGTATCTACCACTACAATATACAAAGTATATAGTTTCATTGTTCTAAAAATTCTCTGTGCTCTACCAATTCATCCCTTCCTTTCCCCAACCTTTGCTAACCACTTATCTTTTTACTGTCTCCATAGTTTTGTCTTTTTAAGAATGTCATAATAGCCAAAATTATATACTCTGTAGCCTTTTCAGATTAGCATTTATGTTTCTTCCATGTTATTTCATGGTTTGATAGCTCATTTCTTTTTATTGATGAATAACATTCCATTGTCTGGATGTATCACAGTTCATTTATCCATTTACTTACTGAAGGACATCTTGGTTGCTTCCAAGTTTTGGCCATTATGAATAAAGCTGCTATAAACATCTGTGTGCAGGTTTTTGTATGGACAGAAGTTTTCAGCTTCTTTGTGTAAATACCAAGGCGCATGATTGCTGGATCATATGATGAGTATGTTAATTTTGTAATGAACTGCCAAACTGTCTTCCAAAGTGCCTGTGCCATTTTGCATTCCCATTAACAATGAATGACAGTTCTTATTGTTTCACACAGAATGATCTTTAAGAAATGTAATAAAATCATGTCACTTCTATACTTTAGATTCTGCAAATGGATTCCTGTCACACTCAGGGTGAAACCCAAATTCTGACCTTAGAAATATGGTTCTTTTCTACTTCTTTAAACTTTCTTTTTTTTTTTTTCCATTTTATTTATTTTTTCAGCGTAACAGTATTCATTCTTTTTGCACAACACCCAGTGCTCCATGCAAAACGTGCCCTCCCCATTACCCACCACCTGTTCCCCCAACCTCCCACCCCTGACCCTTCAAAACCCTCAGGTTGTTTTTCAGAGTCCATAGTCTCTTATGGTTCGCCTCCCCTCCCCAATGTCCATAGCCCGCTCCCCCTCTCCCAATCCCACCTCCCCCCAGCAACCCCCAGTTTGTTTTGTGAGATTAAGAGTCATTTATGGTTTGTCTCCCTCCCAATCCCATCTTGTTTCATTTATTCTTCTCCTATCCCCCTACCCCCCCATGTTGCTTCTCCATGTCCTCATATCAGGGAGATCATATGATAGTTGTCTTTCTCCGATTGACTTATTTCACTAAGCATGATACGCTCTAGTTCCATCCACGTCGTCGCAAATGGCAAGATTTCATTTCTTTTGATGGCTGCATAGTATTCCATTGTGTATATATACCACATCTTCTTTATCCATTCATCTGTTGATGGACATCTAGGTTCTTTCCATAGTCTGGCTATTGTAGACATTGCTGCTATAAACATTCGGGTACACGTGCCCCTTCGGATCACTATGTTTGTATCTTTAGGGTAAGTACCCAGTAGTGCAATTGCTGGGTCATAGGGTAGTTCTATTTTCAACATTTTGAGGAACCTCCATGCTGTTTTCCAGAGTGGTTGCACCAGCTTGCATTCCCACCAACAGTGGAGGAGGGTTCCCCTTTCTCCACATCCTCTCCAGCATCTGTCATTTCCTGACTTGTTCATTTTAGCCATTCTGACTGGTGTGAGGTGATATCTCATTGTGGTTTTGATTTGTATTTCCCTGATGCCGAGTGACGTGGAGCACTTTTTCATGTGTCTGTTGGCCATCTGGATGTCTTCTTTGCAGAAATGTCTGTTCATGTCCTCTGCCCATTTCTTGATTGGATTGTTTGTTCTTTGGGTGTTGAGTTTGCTAAGTTCCTTATAGATTTTGGATACTAGCCCTTTATCTGATATGTCGTTTGCAAATATCTTCTCCCATTCTGTCAGCTGTCTTTTGGTTTTGTTAACTGTTTCCTTTGCTGTGCAAAAGCTTTTGATCTTGATGAAATCCCAATAGTTCATTTTTGCCCTTGCTTCCCTTGCCTTTGCCGTTGTTCCTAGGAAGATGTTGCTGCGGCTGAGGTCGAAGAGGTTGCTGCCTGCATTCTCCTCAAGGATTTTGATGGATTCCTTTCTCACATTGAGGTCCTTCATCCATTTGGAGTCTATTTTCGTGTGTGGTGTAAGGAAGTGGTCCAATTTCATTTTTCTGCATGTGGCTGTCCAATTTTCCCAGCACCATTTATTGAAGAGGCTGTCTTTTTTCCATTGGACATTCTTTCCTGCTTTGTCGAAGATGAGTTGGCCATAGAGTTGAGGGTCGATTTCTGGGCTCTCTATCTAAAACAGATTTTGAGTAGTGGTGCTGAAGTCATTCAAAGCTGAGGAAAGACAGCTGTGAACTGGAATTTTATAAAGGAAGGGGGTGTGTTTGGGCTAGAAGGTAGGTAGATTTAATATATGATCTAAGAATAGGTAGGTAGCCTTTATTGGTTCTTAAAAAAGGAATGGCCTACTGAAGATGTACTCTCTGGGAGGTTACCTGTAGACTCCCTACCAGCATTGAGATCCCTGGCCAGATTTGGAATGACTTTGGGACAAAGCTGTGTTTTTTTGCCTTTGTGTTGAAGCAGTTTTTAGTATATGCTAGATGCTGGAAGATTACTTATTGGAGAAAACTGGGGAGAAGTTGAGCCTGAGGGATTAAGAGGCAGAAGCCCTCAAAGATTGTCTTTGTACTTGCTTCCACACACTGTCTCATTGTAAGGTGGGTAGCTCCAGAGTCCTCACTGGCTGAGAGGAAATTGAAGGTGTGGTGGATTCACATCTCCAATCCTGTAACTGTAGCCTGGACTTGAATCTGGAGCGTCTTGCATTCCACGAGGGCTTGATGCCATAGGACCTTGTCTTATAGCCAACACACAAGCTCAGCATATAGACACACTTATATGCCAGCCCCCTTCCTGAGATCATAATTATAGCATAATTCAATCTGGAGTTTCCTCTCACAAGGAATTCGTTTTCTCTTTGGTAGCCGCCTAGATTCAAACAGTGAAATCTAGCCATCAAGAGCTTGATTGAATGACCCACCTGGAGTTGTTTACACGTCATTAATGCTTTTCATAAATCATGAGTTTGACAGGTTATTGGCATGGACTTTCCAAATCTCATAATTGTGTTTTGTTGTTCCCTTGCTTCATCAGTTTCCTTTCAGAGGCTGACAGCTTAGCAAATGTTACGAGAACTACCAGCTACTGCAATGACCACTTCTGGTATGAACACCTCCTGTATGCCCAGGGCTGCTGTAGGAGTCTGAACATTTGGCCTGTATGCAGTCTTGGCTCTGCCACATATTAATTGATGACCTTAACAGATTTCTGCTGTCATATCTGTAAAAAAGGTATATGTATACACACACACACACACGTGTGTGTGTGTGTGTGTGATGGTAACTATTTTGTAAGGCAGGTATTATGATAACATGAGATAACATAGGTTAAGAATTTGGTATAGTGTCTGACACATAGCAGTTGCTGAATAAATGCTGGTGATTATGGTTGTACTATTAGTAAGCCCCAAGAAGATTTGAGCATCCAGAGGCTGAAGAGATTGCAAGTGACTGGCCCCTAAGTTTTAGAGTAACAGCTATTATAACTCTTATGTTTGTCTATAATAGGTAAGTTTAGGGGAAGACAAAGAACTTCATTTGATCAAGGTCATTATCTGAATTCTTTCTCTTCCTTGGGTAGGAAGCCTCCCCAAGACTATGGGTTCTAATGGAGGTGTGCAGAGGAGTCATGTTTCTTACCATTAGATTATAACCTTTATGAAGGCTTGTTTTTAAATTCTCAGAACCTACCACAGTGGCACTCAACAAATCAACAGACTTTTAATAACTGTTGGATGGATAAATGAATAGAGAAATAAGGCAAAATAGAAGATCATTCTATTGTTTATATTATACGTTACTATATATATTTGTAAGTATATAATTTGCTGATTAGAAGAGTAATACATGTTGCCTATAAAAAATTAAATAACTAAGATATGTAAAGTAAAATATTCCCTTCAAATTCCACCTCTACTGATACTATTGTTAAGGATTTTGGAGTGTCTGAGTGGCTCGGTTGGTTAAGCATCTGCCTTCTGCTCAGGTCATAGTCCTGGGGTCCTGGGATGGAGCCCCACATTGGGCTCCTTGCTTAGTGGGAAATCTGCTTCTCCCTCTCCCTCTGTCTCTTGCCCTGCTTGTGCTCTCTCTGTCTCTCTCAAATAAATAAATAAAATATTAAAAAAAGGAATTTTCATCCATTCTCCCTGATTTAAAAAATAGGTTAATACTATTCAGTCTGTTCTGTAATTCATTTTTTTAAAAGATTTTATTTATTTATATGGCAGACAGAGATCACAAGCAGGCAGAGAGGCAGGCAGAGAGAGAGGAGGAAGCAGGCTCCCCGCCGAGCAGAGAGCCCAATGCAGGACTTGATCCCAGGACCCTGGGATCATGACCTGAGCCGAAGGCAGAGGCTTTAACCCACTGAGCCACCCAGGCACCCTGTAATTCATTTTTAAATTTAGCTGTGTTTTAAGCAGAATGTTCTGAATCAGTTCATATAAATTTCTCGTATAAATTTATTTATTTCTCATATATATGTTTCTCATGTAAATTTCTTTGTAAAGGTTGCATAGTTTCTACCATATGATTGCAACATGTAATATTTATCCATTCCCCTCTTGGTGAAAAGTTAGATTGATTATAATTTTTCACTGTACAATATTTCAAGAAATGTTCACATACCTATTTTGCCTTTTTGGGAAAAGGGCTCTATTAGAAAAAGATGTAGTAGTGGAAATGCTAAATGAGAGGATGTGTACATTTATAATTTTGATGTTATGTAATGTGATTTTATAGCTTCCTCTGAATTTGGAAAAGTAGTTTGTGCCAACCCTGCAGTGTCCCTACCTGGAAAACAGGAGGAACTGCTTATCTTAGCCTTCTTTCATTTATACAAAAACGAAGAATGCTGAAAGTGGGTTCCTAGGATGTTTGTAGGCTGTGGCCAAAGGAAATCCTTTTATCAGGCAATTCATCCTCTTTGGCCAGGTAGTTTTATGGGGTAAATGCTTATAAAGGGGTGAGGAATGAAGGAGTTACCCACTCAGGAGTCAAAATAAATAGACAAGAAGATGAACAAAAGAGCAAATATTTCCCATAAGGTAAGTCAGCCCGGCGTAGTAACACATTTCCATAATAACACATTCCCATAATTCTATTGGGAAATAGAAAAAATATTCCCCATTTATGGGGCAAAATATTTATGAACTGAGCCACACCCACCCTCAGCATCCTTTCCCTGTCTGCCCTTGACCCCAGCTCAAGATTGTGAAGTTTTATGTCTGGAAGGATGAATGCTTCTGCAAAACCATTACAAATCTGAACAATGGAGAATTCCTTATTGTTGCAAAGATGGAGGGGGAGAGGAGGAAGGGCTGGAATCAGGATGGCTTTGCAGCGCTGGAAGGGATTTTCAGGGTGATTTAGTGTGGATTGATTTGCAGTTTATTCTGCAGCCATTGTTTGTAATGTGCTTTGCCAGCTCATGTACCCTGAACCTTAATTGTTCTAAATTAAACTATAGGGACCAGACAGCACACATTTCAATCAGAACGACAAAATATTGCACCAAATCCCTTAGGGATACATGGGTCCCTGCTGGGATAGGCTTGTACACAAGGAAGAGGGAGAAGGAACTCTCAGAAAGATATTTGATTAGAGTCGAACTGACTCTCTTTTATTTGTATACAAGGTAAAGCCCCAGTGTGCCACCCCAACTTGAGTGGATATGAATTTGAATAGTCAAAAACAACTGTCTTTTATATTTGGTCATTTACCTAAATATTAAGGAAGTGTAGCCCTGAACTTAATTGCCTCGTATTTTGTCCATTAATGTTGATTTTAAAACACGAGTTGAAGTGATACCCGAGTCTGGGAGAATTCTGATTACCCTGGAAAAGCTGCAAGGAATTCTCAGGGCTTATCACATGCACAAAAGCTCAGATTTTTTTTTTCTGGCAAGAGACTACTCATTTTCTTCTAATTATCCCATGTTGGGATGTGCCTAGGAAATGGGTCTGGATAAGTGGCTTAGGCTGAAGCATTCCTTGTGACTATAAGAAGGTTACATGATTTTCACCTCATCACAACCTACCTCAAGTAATTCATTTTTTGGACATTTACAAATATAAAAAAAATAAAGTTAATACAGCAAAAATACATCAATTCAAGTAATACCAAAATGCATAAATGAACACAAAAAACGAATTCTACTTCCTCTATCTTCTTCAAATCCCAAAGGTATCCACTGTTGCTTTTCTAGTGTCTTTTTTTGACATGTAAGCATTTGATAGATAAGGAATAATTCTGAATATATCAATATCATTATTGATAGACAATTATATTCATACTGATTTATTCCTTGTGTTTTTTTTTATTCTTTGTGTTTTTGATTTAACAGCATAATTTTTCAACTTAGCACATTGTATAAGCTCCTTTCCAGAAGTAACTCTAACTTATTCTTTTTAATGGTCATATAATATTCCATCTAGTAAATGCCTAATTTATTTTGTTCTTTAATGATAAGTATTTATGGCTTTTGCCACTGGAATTATTTTATGATTTTATAAATATGTTTATTCATAAGACAAATTCTAGATGTGGTATTGATGGTCAAGAATATTCATAATTATTCTGATGCTAGGTATTGTTAAATAAAGAAAAAACAATTCACATGCCTGCTAGGAAGATCTGAGAGTGTGTAATTACCCACAAAGCCACACAATTAAGAAATAGATGCCTTTAAGGAAAAATTGAGACTTAGAGAACTCTGATTATTTTGATATCTTTGTTAACCTTAGCTATTATGATCCCTGACCCTTCGCCTCTTTACCATCTACGAGCTCACGCCTTAGGCTTTGCCTCAGGCTAATGTTTTCATTGCTTTTAGGACCATTTTTAAATTTTTCCAATAATGGGGTCCTCCAGGCTTAGCGAGTTTTTATTTGTAATGTGACCCAGAAGTGGCCTGGATTCATTTTTGTTTCTTCCTAGGTTTTATGCAATCTCTTTTCTTCTAACTTCTTGATTTGGAACTCCTCCTGGGATTATACTCCAGTCCGTGGATGGAATCTGTGCCATCTCCTTGAAATTCTCTTGAAATTGAGTTCATATTTCTATTCCCACAATTTCTGACAGAGCCAAGGGCCTTCTTTCATCAGCTAATTTTAATTTTTACTCAGGAAGTCCTGGTTAAGAACCTACTGTGTACCAGACACAAGATCCTTTCTCTCTGGGGGATCATGGCTCATCTGGGGAGATAGACATGCAAATAAAGTTATACCTCTGGTGAGTGCAGGACATGCTTGAGATCTTTGCAAGGTCTTTTGGGACCAGAAAAGGGAAAGCACTTACTCTGTTAAACCAGGCCATGGGAGGCCTCTTGAAGAAGGTGACAACTAAACTGAGGCTTAAAAAATGAACCTTGTTTATTCTCAGTGAATCCATTTCAGTTATATCCTAATGGAAGTCTTGAACATACACACGATAAGTACAGGATGGTCATTATAGCATTGTTTATAATAATGAAAAATT
Organism: Meles meles; assembly: GCF_922984935.1. NCBI lineage: Eukaryota > Metazoa > Chordata > Mammalia > Carnivora > Mustelidae > Meles > Meles meles. Next base: position 75,448,978 of record NC_060071.1, read on the forward strand.
GGAAGCGAAATAAATGTCCACAATAAGTAAGTGAATAAATGTGGTATAGTCAGATAATGGAGTAATACCTTGTTTTCAAAATAAACTAGTGAGATATATATGTATCAGTATGGATAAATATTGAAAATATGCTGAGTAAAATGAGCAAGTTGCTGCAAGATGAATACAATAAAATGTATACCATTTTAAAAACAGAAAATAAGACCATTTAGGAATATGTGCATGTAGAGTAAAAGAAAGAGATTGTTGGTGGTAAGAATAAACACTAGGTGGTGGTTCAGTTGGTTAAGCTGCTGATTCCTGGTTTTGGCTCAGGTCATGATCTCAGGATCCTGGGATCCAGCCCAGCATCGGGCTCCACACTCAGTGGAGAGTCTGCTTAGGGATATTCTCTCTCTCTCAAATAAATAAATAAATCTTAAAAAAAAAGAATAAACACTAGCCTTAGTGAAGTGGTTATATGGGCTGGTGGCATGCAGAAGGAGAATGGGATTGGGGAGAAGGAGAAAGGGGTTTTCAAATGTTTCTGTAATATTTTACTTTTTAAAAAAGATGCAATCAAATATGGCAATATGGTCACATCCTTTAGATATGAGCAGTGGGTACACTGATGTTCACTTTATTATTCTCTGTATGTTTGAATAATTTAAAGAACAGTAAATAGGATTTCCATTGAAGGATGAGCCTGTTTTTAGTGTGTTTATTTCAGGAGGTAGTGTTTGGATATATTTACCACTGTGAGTGAATATGAACAGCATTTTTATTTTTATTTTTTATTTTTTTAAAGATTTATTTATTTATTTGACAGATCACAAGCAGGCAGAGAGTCAGGCAGAGAGAGAGAGGGGGAAGCAGGCTCCCTGCTGAGCAGAGAGCCCAATGCGGGGCTTGATCCCAGGACCCTGAGACCACGACCCGAGCCGAAAGCAGAGGCTTTAACCCACTGAGCCATCCAGGCGCCCCATGAACAGCACTTTTAGAAATGTTTTACAAAAAGGAGAGAAGAAATATCTCTTTGGGGTAACTCCTAGTGCTTTTAAACTTTGTTTTAGAGATGCCTTGAGATCCTTTGGCACCCTTTCAAGAGCCATTGTTCGGGTGGGGAGGAGGGCTTTTACCAAAGGGGGATCCTTGAGAATCTGTGACACTCTTCCTCAGCCAGAGCAGACTCTCATATTCTCTGTATTTCTTTGCATATTCATGTAAGATAGCCTTTGAACGCAGGTTCTGAGACTCAAAAAAGAGTTTGAAAACAACTGACTAGGCAATCCCTTGCCTGGGGTGGTGATTTTCATCTTTCACCTTTTTTCTTTACAAAAATAGTCCTCACCAAGTTTCCATGGGTATGCTTGCACTAGAGGGAATGGTTGTCTCTCTGTCCTCCTTTCTGATCTTTTTCCAGATTTGGAAATCTCTGCTTGTTCTTTGGTCTCTGAGGTCTTTTCTTAGCTGCATCTTTAGTGTCTCGATGATTTTCACAACCATGGGGTCTGTTAAATTTGTGTCCTGGATTCATCTTGTTTTCCTTTACAGCAAAACATACAGATTTCCAGGAATCACCCTCTATTTTTTGTTTCAGAGTAATATTTTATTCTTTTTTTTTATTTAAAGATTTTATTTATTTATTTGAGAGAGAGCAAGAGCATGAGAAGTGGGAGGGTCAGAGGGAGAAGCAGACTCCCCGCCAAACAGGGAGCCTGATGCAGGACTTGATCTCGGGACTCCAGGATCATGACCTGAGCCGGAGGCAATAGCCTAACCAACTGAGCCACCCAGGCATCCCAGGGTGATATCTTATTCTTAATACATAAGCAGTTCTTTTTTTAAAGCTTTGTTGGGAAAATACAAAAAAAGTACCTACATTTAATATATACATTATGATGAGTTTGGATGTATGCGTGTACCTGTGATACCACCATTACAACCAAGATACTAAACATATCCATCACCTCCAGAAACTTTGTGTTCCTTGTGTGTGTGTTTTGGTAAGAGCCGTTAACATGAGATCTGTCCTTTTAACGTGTTTTAAACTGTGCAGCAGCCTAATTGTTAAGTAAAGGTGCCATGTTGCATGGCAGATCTGGACAGCCTCTACTTCTCACTCTCCTCTGCATCATCTTCTGTTTCTCTAGAGCTCTTCCTCCATCTATTCAATCTGGCCTGCAGACTGATCTCCTTGACTCTGGCCCTTTTCCTTTGTTATCTGTCAAACACACTCTTCAAAAGCAATTTTCCTCTGGCACCATCTTAATCACGTGGTTGTGGTCAAGACTATTAACTCGATTCAGAACTATTAGTAATTTCTCATCTTCAAAAATTTCTTTTAATAATTGCTTCTACTAGATAGGCTTTTCTGCAAATTTTCCTTCTTCCCTTGATTTCTCATTTCATCTCTGTCTCTCAGCCACCTTGCTACCACCTTTATCTAATACCACCTTTATCTAACACCTTGCTAACACCTTTATCTACCACCTTTATCTAATAAATGCTAACCCCTTTATCTAATGTTGTGGTCCACTCAACAGGCAAGTTCTTGTGTAGTGTTGACAAAGCCTTGTGAATGTATTGAGGCTGCTAAACTATACTCTGATATTTGTCAAATAATTCCCCTATATACAGAAGATATTGAATTAGTAATTAAATTAAATTATTATTTGCAATTGTCCATTGTATCCATGTAAATGCAGTCTATTGAGATTGTAATCTCTTTAGTGCTGGAATAGTGGCTGACTTAATAGTGCCATTTGCTTATGGGGCTCTTATAAATAATCCCAAGTCATGAGAGTAAACATTGTATGTGAAATCTGTAGACTAGCAAAGTTTTATTGTTCTTGGTGAATCCTGAAAAGCAGTAAGCTCTGGGACAAATTTCTCTATAGTGGAAATTAAGAATATAAAGTTTCCTTGGCATAAGAGCTATTTGTCTTCACTTCTCCAACTGATAAAGTAAATAAATATGATTTGGATACTTTTAAAATTTGCTAAGATTGCAGGATTCTCCATTTAGAATCACTTAGAATCACAAAGAATGCATTATGTATGCTTTCATGTTTATTGACCTTAACACATGGTGCCTTGGCTGCCTAGAATAAATCCCTTATTGACATGACTGTTGTTTGGATTGGTAAATTAAGGATTATCAAAACTAACATGGATTTTACCAGGTACCATGTTGAATAAACTTCAAGGCTAGCATGAATTTCCTAGATGAATTAATGGTCAAAAAGTTTTTCTATAGGTATGTAATGTCAGTTATGAATATACAAATCCCTGTCTTCCTCATTCCCTCCCTATCTCTATTTCTCCTGGATTAAGAGGCATAGTTGGATTCTTGTTTTTTTCACACCAGTTGTATGGGGATGCCTGGCCTAGCATGTCCTAAGAAGGAAGCATGATATGGGTATAAGGACCTTGCTTATAAATTCATTGTGGATGGATTTAGGAGCCATCAATGCGTGTAGTTGTATTCAACTTAATATATCTCAACAGAGAATACTGGAGCAATTTCAAATCTGATTATATAAGCTTACATTCTCTCCAGCCCACTTGTTTATTAAGGTATAATATACAAAGGTAAAACTGATCATTTTAGTGTTTAGTTCTACAAGTTTTGGCTAATTTGCAAGTAATGTTATTACCACCACAACCAGGACATAAAATAGCTCTCTCATTCCAAAGATTCCTTTAGGCCTTTTTGTAGTCAAACCCTCCTTACACACCCAGGCACTGGTAACCACTGATGGGTTCTTTGACACTGTGTTTTGCCTTTTCAAGAATGTCTTCTAAATGGAATCACACAGTAACCTTTTTAACTTAGCATGTTGCATTTGAAGTTCACTCATATTGAATGTATGAGTTCTTTCCTTTGTATTGCTGTGAGGCATTCCATTGTGTGATATACCACTTTGCCTCTCCATTCAGAAGCTGAATTTTCAGTTTGTGGCCATTATGAATAAAGCTGTTATGACAAGCCTTAAGTTTTTTTTTTTTTATTCATTTATTTTCAGCGTAACAGTGTTCATTGTTTTTGCACCACACCCAGTGCTCCATGCAGTACGTGCCCTCCCTATTACCCACCACCTGGTTCCTCAACCTCCCACCCCCTCCACCCCCGCCCCTTCAAAACCCTCTGGTTGTTTTTCAGAGTCCATAGTCTCTCATGGTTCATCTCCCCTTCCAGTTTCCCTCAACTCCCTCTCCTCTCCATCTCCCCATGTCCACCGTGTTCTTTGTTATGCTCCACAAATAAGTGAGGCCATATGATACTTGACTCTCTCTGCTTGACTTATTTCGCTCAGCATAATCTCTTCCAGTCCCATCCATGTTGCTACGAAAGTTGGGTATTCATCCTTTCTGATGGAGGCATAATACTCCATCGTGTATATGGACCCCATCTTCCTTATCCATTCATCCGTTGAAGGGCATCTTGGTTCTTTCCACAGTTTGGCGACCATGGCCATTGCTGCAATAAACATTGGGGTACAGATGGCTCTTCTTTTCACTACATCTGTATCTTTGGGGGTAAATACCCAGCAGTGCAATTGCAGGGTCATAGGGAAGCTCTATTCTTAATTTCTTCAGGAATCTCCACACTGTTCTCCAAAGTGGCTGCACCAACTTGCATTCCCACCAACATTGTAAGAGGGTTCTCCTTTCTCCACATCCTCTCCAACACACGTTGTTTCCTGTCTTGCTAATTTTGGCCATTCTAACTGGTGTCAGGTGGTATCTCAACGTGGTTTTAATTTGAATCTCCCTGATGGCTAGTGATGATGAACATTTTTTCATGTGTCTGATAGCCATTTGTGTGTCTTCGTTGGAGAAGTGTCTGTTCATATCTCCTGCACATTTTTTGATATGATTATCTGTTTTGTGTGTGTTGAGTTTGAGGAGTTCTTTATAGATCCTGGATATCAACCTTTTGTCTGTACTGTCATTTGCAAATATCTTCTCCCATTCCGTGGGTTGCCTTTTTTGTTTTGTTGACTGTTTCCTTTGCTGTGCAGAAGCTTTTGATCTTGATGAAGCCCCAAAAGTTCATTTTTGCTTTTGTTTCCTTGGCCTTTGGAGACATATCTTGAAAGAAGTTGCTGTGGCTGATATCGAAGAGGTTACTGCCTATGTTCTCCTCTAGGATTCTGATGGATTCCTGTCTCACGTTGAGGTCTTTTATCCATTTCGAGTTTATCTTTGTGTACGGTGTAAGAGAATGGTCGAGTTTCATTCTTCTACATATAGTTGTCCAGTTTTCCCAGCACCATTTATTGAAGAGACTGTCTTTTTTCCATTGTATATTTTTTCCTGTTTTGTTGAAGATTATTTGACCATAGAGTTGAGGGTCCATATCTGGGCTCTCCACTGTGTTCCACTGGTCAATGTGTCTGTTTTTATGCCAGTACCATGCTGTCTTGGTGATCACAGCTTTGTAGTAAAGCTTGAAATCGGGTAACATGATGCCACCAGTTTTGTTTTTGTTTTTCAACATTTCCTTAGCAATTCGGGGTCTCTTCTGATTCCATACAAATTTTAGGATTATTTGCTCCAGCTCTTTGAAAAATACCGGTGGAATTTTGATCGGAATGACATTAAAAGTATAGATTGCTCTAGGCAGTATAGACATTTTAACAATGTTTATTCTTCCAATCCAAGAGCATGGAACGGTCTTCCATCTTTTTGTGTCTTCTTCAATTTCTTTCATGAGTGTTCTGTAGTTCCTCGAGTACAGATCCTTTACCTCTTTGGTTAGGTTTATTTCCAGGTATCTTATGGTTCTTGGTGCTATAGTAAATGGAATCGATTCTCTAATTTCCCTTTCTGTATTTTCATTGTTAGTGTATAAGAAAGCCACTGATTTCTGTATATTGATTTTGTATCCTGCCATGTTACTGAATTGCTGTATGAGTTCTAGTAGTTTGGGGGTGGAGTCTTTGGGGTTTTCCATATAAAGAATCCAGCATCCGTTCCTGATTAAAATGCTTCAAAGTATAGGGATAGAGGGAACACTCCTGAACTTCATAAAATCTATCTATGAAAGACCCACAGCAAATATCATCCTCAATGGGAAAAAGCTTGCAGCCTTCCCGTTGAGATCAGGAACACAACAAGGATGCCCACTCTCACCACTCTTGTTCAACATGGTATTAGAAGTCCTAGCAATGGCAATCAGACAACAAAGAGACAAGCCTTAAGTTTTTGTGTGAATATACATTTTTATTTCACATGGGTAATGAAGTGGAGCGGAATTGCTGTGTTATACGGTAAGGCATGTTTAACTTTATAAGAAACAGTCAAACTGTTTTCTGACTGCTTTACAGTCACATCAGCCATGCATGAGTTGTGGTTATTCTGAATCCTTACGAGCACTTAACATTATCAAATAAAAACATATTTTTTTAGCTATTTTGATAGCCATGTAATAATATCTCATTGTGATTTTGACTTTCATTTTCCTAATGACTATGATGTTGAACACCTTTTTTTTAATATTATATTTATTTGACAGAGAGAAATCACAACTAGGCAGAGAGGCAGGCAGAGAGAGAGGAGGAAGCAGGCTCCCTGTGGAGCAGAGAGCCTGATGTGGGGCTTGATCCCAGGACCCTGGGATCATGACCTGAGCCGAAGGCAGAGGCTTTAACTCACTGAGCCACCCAGGTTCCCCTGTTGAACACCTTTTAAAGTGCTCCACCCCACATATCTTCTTTGAGAAAGTGTTGCTTAAATTTTTTGCTCATTTTTAATTGGGTTATTTGTTTTCTTATTAAGTTTTGAAACCTATTTTATATTTTCTGTTTAGAAGTCCTATATCAGGTATGAGATTTACAAGTACTTTTTCCCAGTCTGTGGCTTATTTTTTCATTCTTGTAATGGTGTCTTTTGAAGAGTCAAGATTCTTAATTTTAAGAAGTTCAATTTATCAATCTTTTTCTTTTATAGATTGTGCTTTTCTGTTGTATCTGGGAAATATTTGCCTAATGCAGAGTCACAAAGATATTCTCTCTTGTTTTATGCTAGAAGTCTTTTTTTGCTTTAGGTTTCACAATAATGTCTAATTCATTTGAGTTAATTTTTCTATGTAGTAGGAATGTGAATTGAAGTTTATATTTTTGCTTATGGTATCCAAATGGTCCAGTACCATTTGTTACAAAGACTGTATTTTCTCCATTGAATTGCCTTTGTGCCTTTGTTCATTATCAGTTGACCATATAAGTAGATTATCTATTCTCTCCCATATTTTACCCTTCTGCCAATAACACCCTGTCCAGATTATTGTAGTTTGATAGCATTCTTGAAATCAGGTAGTGTGAATCTTCCAACATTCCAAACATTATTTTTTTAAAAATCAGATCATGACCTGAGACTTTCAATCTGTAAGCATAGTGTATCTCCCCATTTATTTGGTCTCTTTTTATTTGTTTTATCAGAATTTAATAGTTTCAAGTGTATAGATGCACAAATTTTATTAGATTTATACTCAAGTATTTAATATTTTTTGGGCTATTTTAATGATGCTATAGTTTAAATTTCAATTCCCAGTGGCTCATTATTATTATATAGAAATATAATGGATTTTTTTTAAAGATTTTATCTATTTGTCAGAGAGAGAGCACAGGCAGGGGGAGTGGCAGGCAGAGGAAGAAGCAGGCTCCCCACTGAGCAAGGAGCCCAGTGTGGGACTCAATCCTGGGAGCCTGGGATCATGACCTGAGCTGAAGGCAGATGCTTAACCAACTGAGTCACCGAGACATCACAGAAATACAATGGATTTTAGAAAAAGATTTATGACTTTAGAGAGAGTGAGAGAAATTGGAGAGGATAGTAAAGGATGGGGGGAGAGAGAGAATACTCAAGCAGACTGTCCGTTGAGTGTGGAGCCCAACATGGGGTTTGATCCCAGGACCCTGAGATTATGACCTGAGCTGAAACCAAGAGTTGGTTGCTTAACCAACTGAACCGTCCACATGCTCGTACAATTGATTTTTTTGTATATTCAACCCACTCAATCACTTATTAGTTCTAGTTTTTTTTTTTTTAAATGGACTTTATACTTTGTAGTTTAGAGCATTTTAAAATTCACAGCGAAACTGAGAGGAAGGGATGGGGATTACTCATACCCTCAGCCCCCACACATACATAGCCTACCACATTATCAACATCCCCCACATTTGGTACATTTTGTGGTACATTTGCTACAATTCAGGAAGCTATATCGACACATCATTATCATCCAAAGTTCATGGTTTACATTAGGTTAATTCTTGGTGTTGTATATTCTATGTATTTAGACAAATGTATAATGATATGTATCCACATTATAATATCATACAGAGTAGTTTCATTGCCTTAAAAATACATTATACCCCTCTCATTCATTCTTTTCTCTAACTCCTGATATCTGCTGATCTTTTTACTGTCTCCATAGTTTTGCCTTTTCCAGAATGCCACATAGTGGGAAACATACTATGCAGGCTTTCAGATTAGCTTCTTCACTTGGTATGCATTTAATTTTCCTCCATGTCTTTTCATGATTTGATAGCTCATTTCTTTTAAGTGCTGAATAATATTCCATTATCTGTATAGACCACATTTTACCAATCCATTTACCTACTGAAGGACATCTTGGTTGCTTCCAGGTTTTGGCCATTATGAATAAAGCTGCTGTAAACATCTGTGTGCAGGTTTTTGTATGGACAGAAGTTTTCAACTTCTTTGGGTAAATATCAAGGAGCATGATTACTGGATCATATGATGAATATGTTTAGTTCTGTAATGAACTGCCAAACTGTCTTCCAAAGTGCCTGTGCCTTTTTGCATTCCCATTAACAATGAATGAGAGGTACTGTTGCTTCACATGTTCAATAGCACTTGGTATTGTCCATATTCTGGATTTTGGCCCCTCTATTAAGAATGTAATGGAGGGGCACCTGGGTGGCTCAGTGGGTTAAAGCCTCTGCCTTCGGCTCAGGTCATGATCTCAGGGTCCTGGGATCGAGCCCTGCATCGGGCTCTCTGCTCCGCAGGGAGCCTGCTTCCTCCTCTCTCTCTGCCTGCCTCTCTGCCTAGTTGTGATCTTTGTCTGTCAAATAAATAAATAAAATCTTTAAAAAAAAAAAGAATGTAATGGAACTGTAGTAGCCTTTTTGGCAGATGCTTTGGGATCTTTTTACATTGATAATTATCATGTTGCCTATGAGGAGAGAGTTTTATTTCTTCTTTCCACATTATGTATGTTTTTATTTATTTTCATTGTTTTATTGCAGTAGGTAGAACATCCAGTGTAATATTAAGTATGGGTGGAGTGAGCTGATAACCTTGCTTTATTTTCAGTCTTAAAGAAAAGCATTGGGGCGCCTGGGTGGCTCAGTGGGTTAAAGCCTCTGCCTTCGGCTCAGGTCATGATCCCAGGGTCCTGGGATCGAGCCCCGCATCGGGCTCTCTGCTCCACAGGGAGCCTGCTTCCTCCTCTCTCTCTGCCTGCCTCTCTGCCTACTTGTGGTTTCTCTCTGTCAAATAAATAAAATATTAAAAAAAAAAAAAAAGAAAAGCATTTAGTCATTCACCATGAAGTATGGTGCTAGCTTTAGGTTTTTTGTAGTGGCTCTTTGTCAGTTTGCAGAAGTTCTCTTCTATTCCTAGTTTTCTGAGTTTAAAAATTTTTTAAAAATCAGAAATAGATGTTGGATTTTGTCAAAGGGTGTTTCTACAACTATTGAGGTGGATATATTCTTTATCTTCAAGTGATTTTCAGGTGTTGACTCATTCATTCCCTGGGGTGAAATTCCACTTGGTCATGATATATTCTTTTATTTTATTTTATTTTATTTTTTTTAAGATTTTATTTATTTATTTGACAGAGAGAGATCACAAGCAGGCAGAGAGAGAGAGAGAGAGGGAAGCAGGCTCCCCGCTAAGCAGAGAACCCGATGCGGGACTCGATCCCAGGACCCTGAGATCATGACCTGAGCTGAAGGCAGCGGCTTACCCCACTGAGCCACCCAGGTGCCCCTGATATATTTTTTTAAAAAATATATTGCTTGATTCAATTTTAGAGAATGTTGTTGAGTATTTTTGTATCTATGTTCAATGAAAAATATTAGTACTAATATTTTACTAAGTAAAGAAGTTAGTACTTCTTTCTCTGTTGAATTCTCCATTTGTTTGTGCATACTTTCTACCTTTTACACAAGTCTTCAATACATTAATCATAATTATTTCATAATTATGTCTGAAAGTTCTAACATCTGAGTCATATGTGAGTCTGATTTTGTTGTTTGCTTTTTCTCTGGATAGTGTATTTTTTTTTCTTGTTTCTTTATGTGTCTCACAGTTTCTCACTGAATGTAAGACATCTTATGCAGGGTCCACGAGAGGCTGAAATAAATATATGTATGGCCAAAATGAGCATACTTCTTTTTAAAATCCATGTGCACGTGTACATGTGTGTGACGGTATACCTTAGGCTTCAGATTCCTTCAGCATAAGTTCATATTTATTTTTTAAAAATTTTTTTAATTTTTAAAATAAAAATATAATGTATTTTTAGCCCCAGGGGTACAGGTCTGTGAATCGCCAGGTTTACACACTTCACAGCACTCACGATAGCACATACCCTCTCAATGTCCATAACCCCACCACCCTCTCCCAACCCTCCTCCCCCCAGCAACCCTTAGTTTGTTTTGTGAGATTAAGAGTCTCTTATGGTATGTCTCCCTCCCAATCACATCTTGTTTCATTTATTCTTTTCCTACCCCCAAGCCCCCCACATTGCATCTCCACTTCCTCGTATCAGGAAGATCATATGATCGTTGTCTTTCTCTGATTGACTTATTTCGCTAAGCCTAATACCCTCTAGTTCCATCCACATCGTCACAAATGGCAAGATTTCATTTCTTTTGATGGCTGCATAGTATCCATTGTATATATATACCACATCTTCTTTATCCATTCATCTGTTGATGGACATCTAGGTTCTTTCCATAGTTTGGCTATTGTGGATATTGCTATTATAAACATGAATTCATATTTAGATTAGGGATGAGCTTTTGGATGTTTTATTCCAATGCTTTTGTTCTACCCTTAGCTTTAGGCCATTCCATGAGCCTGACTTTCAGAATTTCTCTCTCATGCTCTTGTTTTCTGTTGTTTCTTGCTACTTAGTTCTTGATATCCTGGTGTGGGAAGTGGGATGGGGAAAGTTCTGTTTTTATGGCTTGGCCTAAGTCTTTGGTAGGCTCTGTGTTTCTGGGTCTTCTCAGTAATCTTGTCCCTCTCTAATGTTAAGAATCTCCAGGGGCGCCTGGGTGGCTCAGTGGGTTAAGCCGCTGCCTTCGGCTCAGGTCATGGTCTCAGGGTCCTGGGATCTAGTCCTGCATCGGGCTCTCTGCTCAGCAGGGAGCCTGCTTCCCTCTCTCTCTCTCTGCCTGCCTCTCTGTCTACTTGTGATCTCTCTCTGTCAAATAAATAAATAAAATCTTAAAAAAAAATCTGTACCCTGGGGATAAAAATACATTATATGTTTATTAAAAAAAAAAAAATTGGAAGGGGAGGCCAACCATAAGAGACTATGGACTCTGAAAAACAACCTGAGGGTTTTGAAGGGGCGGGGGTGGGAGGTTGGGGGAACCAGGTGGTAGGTAATAGGGAGGGCACGTATTGCATGAAGCACTGGGTGTTGTGCAAAAACAATGAATACTGTTACGCTGAAAAAAATAAATAAATTTAAAATGAAAGAAAAAAAATCTCCGATAGTTTGGGATTGTCATATTTCCTGCTTTACTCCCAGAGATAGAAGTTTTTTCTCTTTCCATTTTCCCAGCTACAGTGGGCTTTCATCAGTGTCCTGAGGTGACTGGACTTGTTCTTTCCCCCAGAGCTTAAAAGTTTTTATTATTTTGGCAAGGCTCTGTGAAGGACTTTGTGTCTTTCCTGTGGTGATAACTGTCCTCCACTTTCCAGACCTGTGCTTTGCTTTCTCTGCTCTCCCAGTCTACCTCTACTCTCATGAGCACCCAGGTCTGTGAAGAACCTGTGAATGGGTGTGGATTTCCCTATGTCTGGGGCTCCCAGACCTTCTGTAATCTCATCCTGGTCCACTCTCAGCCTCCAGAATTTGGTTAAGAATTTTAGCTGAATTCTTCTTACCAGCTTGTATGGTGGCTGTTGTCTATCCCAGGAAAATCAAATCTTGTGTTCTGTTTCTTCTTGGGGACACTTGTCTTTCCTTAGGTTATGGGCTGGTTGTTCACCCCACAACCTTAGCTCTCATGTGGGTTCAAGAAAAAAAAATATGATTTTGAATATCATTTGGATTTCCAGATGATGTAAGGGTGGAGACAAAGTTCTTTCCACCTTTGTACATCTTAAGTGGAAGCTGGAATCTAGCACATGTTATTTATGAAACTTCAAACCCTCTCCTATATAGTCCAGTGTAATTCTGATTATTTATACTTACTATATTATTTTTAAGAATTTTGTGACTACCTTGTTAAGAAGCCAAAATTCAACCAATCAACAAATATGGATGAAAGAGCAAGTCCATATCTATTAAAGTATTAAATAGTAGATATTTTTTTTTTAAAGATTTTATTTATTTATTTGACAGATAGAGATCACAAGTAGGGAGAGAGGCAGGCAGAGAGAGAGAGAGGAGGAAGCAGTCTCCCTGCCAAGCAGAGAGCCCCATGCGGGGCTCGATCCCAGGACCCTGGGATCATGACCTGAGCGAAAGGCAGAGGCTTTAACCCACTGAGCCACCCAGGCGCCCCTTAAATAGTAGATATTAACCTGAGGTCCATTTCCCTTGAATTGGTAATAGTTGCCTGAAATGTCATGTTGAGTAGGACTGTGAGGTAAATTTGATTTTATATCTGATTGGGGATGTCTTCCAAGAGCACAAGATAGCCAAGGAGGGGCTCTGGTGGCATATATGTGCTTTTCCTGGTTAGGCCCTAAAGAAATGGGGAGAGTAAGAGTGAGGGCAGGTGAGAAGTGTTTCAAGAGAAGCAATTAATATAGTTCTTAACCAAAAGCACTTGCTGTTTAGTAGAAGAGGAATGATATGAGCCTATGAAACATTTGCAGACACTACAATAGTAAAAATTAAACTGTGTAGGTACAGGAAGATGATAATTTTGGGGAAAAGAATAGGTCTTTATGGGCTTCAGTGATCTTGAAAGGCATTTCCACAGAGAAAGAGGGCTCAGAAGACCAGCCATGGCCAAGGGAGTGTGGTCAGTTCTGAGACTGTTGAGTTATGGGGGATGGAGTGTCTTACAGGTAGAAATATTCTGTGTGGAGGGAAGACCATGGGAAAGAGGTTTTGCTATCATCATTATTATCATCAGAAAACTGTTAATTGAAAGCAGTGAGAGGAGAGAAGCTGACAGAGGGAGCAAACAGATATGGAGAAGAATGAAGAACTGAATACAGACTTGGGGTTGGGCCCAAGGAAGAGAAATACTCCTAGAAAGGGGGAAGAAGTGTTGCTGGTAAAGGAGATAATACTGTGGTTATCACGACAGTACTACAGTACAATAGTTGATATCTCAGACTCCTTTTCATCCTTCAAGGCCCAGGAGAATCCCTCCTGTTTGGCTTTCTTGATCTCTGGGCAGACTGAGTTGTTCTCCCCTTGGTTCCCCAAGTCCTTTAGCATTAATTACATTATAATATTGTTAGTGTGGTGTGTGTGTGTATGTGTGACCTTTTCTTTTATAAGCAAGACTTGGGCTATGTCACATTCACTGCCTGTCATCATTGACTCACATAAATCTTTGCACACCATCTATAATCAAGGACTGCTTTTAGAGTTGAATTTAAAAGTGACATTTCTGGCAAAGGGTCAAAAGAAAAAGACTTGGGTTTGACAAGGAATAAGTGAATGGTGACTTTCAAGGGCACAGTTTCAGGACAGTGATAGATAGTATTCTGAAATTCTGGTTTTGTTTTGGTTCTAGGGCTTAGAAACCACAGAGATGCGGTTACTGCTTTGAATCATCTCACTGCAATCTTTTATGTAAGTAAAAAAGTATTCACATCTGTTTGAAAAGTCCAGCAATTAAAAATACTAATGGATTTCACATTTCTCTTAAGAAAATCTTAGAAACAGAACATAAAATTTTTTGACATGTTATGAGCAATTAAGTAAATATATTTGCAAATGACTACTCATGTATAATTGTTAAGGAAGGGAACATGCTCTGCTGGTTGGAGTAAAGTGGCATATAGGACAGAAATCGAAATGGAATTGAGAGGGAAGTTAAACCCAAGAATTTTCTCCACTTTATGGTGGCTGGACCTGAGATACTGCTGTGGTCAGAGGAAACAGAGATCTGTTTTTTGGAACTCCTTCAGCTTCTCCCACACACCACTAACTTGCTAGAGAAAGCATTTCTTCAGTTAAAGACTGTTCCCTCCACTGTTTCCTAGGTTATCTCCACTGCAGCCTTCTCTGTGATGCACTTGGGGATTATGCCCTCTTTCTGGTGCCTGCAATCTTTCCATGTCTCTTGGCTCTTTTCTCTCAAATTCAGGCACATTCAAATTTCTGGCATCCATAAAACTATAGCCCTGTCATCTTGGATATTCTCTTCCCTCCATGTCTTATTTTTCTTTGTCCTCTTTCCCAGTCAGACTCCTGGAAGGAGTGCACTATACTCAGTGTCTTCACTTCTAGAATAATCCTCCTTAGCAAGAAGCAGGAGAGCTCATCTATTTAGGATATTAACTTGAATGAAGACAATTTACTTGATGAAATAAACTCTCGGGGATTTTTAACCTTCATAGTTAAGTTAGGTGATGTTAATGTACTTGTGAACTTCAGTGAGACATTTGGATATAAAATGGATTTTAGGAACTCCAACTTAGTTAGCAACAAGTAGTCATCACATATGTATTAAAATAGGAGAGTTTTCAAAATCAAAACCTTCCTTTTGGTCTAATTTTATAATGAAAACATTATTCTAAATTGGGCATTTAGAAAAGCCTGACACCTAATCAACTGGAAATCATTGTGTCCTAGACAGTGTGATTTAACAAAAGTATTGCTTGTTTAAAACATTTGCAAAACCACAAGAAATTAAAGAACTTTACAAACTGAAACTCTTATAAGTTAATTAGTGTTGACGATAGAAGCATGCACAAGGAAATAAATAGAATCTGCATTTGTCTAAATGGTAGAGTAAGATTAAGAGGAAGAGAAAGCTATTTGCCTGGACTATTTTCTAACTGGGCTGCTGTTGGCGCTTTGAAGAAGCATCATTTTGTGTTTTCCAGGATCAGAAATGCTGCTGCCAGAAACAAGGTCTCAGAAGAGGGGTCTCTAGTCAGAATATAAGAACCATGAATTCAAACTAATAGGGCTCCAAATTCCTGGTTCCTACTACATCATCTCTTTGAGATTTGTTAAGATTCTCTGCAGGGAGCAAGACCCACTTTTTACCTTTTCACTGTATTAGGAATTTCACCAAGAATAACTTCTCTCCTTCTTGCCCAAATGGTCAGGGAAATGCAACCAGGCCTTTCTCATAAAATGATGAAATGTTTCCTGGATTATAAGAAGCTGTTGTGTAAAGCTTTGAAGTTGTAAATTGACCACAACCAGGAGGGGTGAACAATTCCGTGATTTAACTGTATAGACCATGATCTTTTTGGTGCCCCAAGAGTAATGCAATATGGTGGCCTTGCCAAGGGTATGGAATGGAGATTCAAATGGTGAATAAACTTTTTAGGGACAGCCTGCTGAATATAACTCTAAGACAAAGTTCAGGTCATGATAATTGTTTATAAACTTTTAATTGCTATGTAGAGGGATTTTAAGGACCCATAATTAGTTTGATGTGGATGTTCCTTCTTTACTTAGATGAGAAAACAGGAAATTATCCCCAAAGGCAGAACTCGAGTGGGCTTCCAGGTGCCATAACATTTATCGCTTATTTAGTGATCATGTGCTGTGTGCCGAACACTGTGTTAGGCTCTAGTAGTTGTCTCACTGAGGTCCTACTCTATTATACCTGTAACAAATCTGATTGCTTCAAGGATTTGGAAAATATAATAGAAGAATAACCAGACAAAGAAGAATTGTATTGAAATAGGAAAATTGAATTAGAGAAACTTAGTTTCTATTTCTGATACTTAGTTTCTTAAGGGACATAATTTCTATCTATCTTTTCAACATGTGATGAAGAAGATATTTAGTTGTGGTGTAGTGCTTTCTTTTTTCAGAAGAGGCCAAGTTGCTAAGTGAGGTAAAGTGGTCTTCTCTCCCTCTAGATATAGAGGGATGGTTGTGTGACTTCTAGAAGTCCCTTTCGTTAAGCTCCATGGTTTAATGATTCTTTGGCTTAGGAACAAATACACATAATGTTCAGGCCATAAGCCTCCAACATTAGTTTTTTTCACCCCAACATTAGTTTTAAATTTAGCCCAGACTTATGGAATTATCATTATTTCTTCTTTGAATACTTAAAGTGCCGGTGATCTTTCTGCCTGAGCCACAAGCTAAGCCCATGAAGCCAACAGGAACACACTTCAGTATTAAGAAAGTAAGACCACCAAATTATTGTGATGTGTTAAATGATTTGTGCATTAGGCAGTTATTTTTTTTTAAGATTTTATTTATTTATTTGACAGAGATCACAAGTAGGCAGAGAGGCAGGCAGAGAGAGAGGAAGAAGCAGGCTCCCTCCCGAGCAGAGAGACCAATTTGGGGCTCGATCCCAGCACCCTGGGATCATGACCTGAGCCGAAGGCAGAGACTTTAACCCACTGAGCCACTCAGGTGCCCCTAGGCAGTTATTTTTAATTGGGAAGAATTTCATTTCTAAATAGTTAAACTAATTTTTGAAGTATTTCTTTTTTTACTTTTATAGTTCTCCAGTCTAGAGTTTGAACCTAGAGAAAGCTGAGTTTGCTTCCTGACTCCACCATTCACTATCTTTTTAATAATAATAATAATAATAGGCTAACTTTTTAATTTAATTTTTTATTTAAATTCAGTTAGTCAACTTGTAGTACATCAATAGTTACAGATGTAGTGTTAAATGAATTATCAGTTGTGTATAACACCCAGTACTTACCACATCATGTGCCCTCCTTAATGGTCATCACCCAATTACCCCATCCCACCACTGAACTCCTCTCCAGCAACCCTCAGTTTGTTTCCTGTAGTTAAGAGTCTTTCATGGTTTTTCTCCCTCTCTGATGACTTCCCATTCTGTTTTCCCTCCCTTCTCTGCCCTGTTTCTTATATTCCACATATGAGTGAAACCATATGATAGTTGTCTTTCCCTGATTGGCTTATTTCACTCAGCATAATACTCTCCAGTTCCATCCATGTCAATGTAATGATAAGTATTCATCCTTTCTGATGGCTGAGTAATATTCCATTGTGGATATATGTATACTACATCTTCTTTATCCATTCATTTGTGGACATCTTGGCTCATAACTTGGCTATTGTGGACATTGCTGCAATGAACATTGGGATGCAGGTGTGCCTTTGGATCGCTACATTTATATCTTTGGAGTAAATACCTAGCAGTGCAGTTGCTGGATCATAAGGTAGCCCTATTTTTAACTTCTTAAAAGGAGCCTCCATACCATTTTCCAGAGTGCCTGTACCAGCCTGCATTCCCACCAACAGAGTAAGAGGGTTCTCCTTTTTCTCCGTCCTTGAAAACATTTGTTGTTTCCTGTCTTATTAATTTTAGCCATTCTAAGTGGTGTGAGGGGTATCTCATTGTGGTTTTGATTTGTATTTCCCTGATGCTGAGTGATGTGGGGCATTTTTTGTGTCTGTTGGCCATTTGTATGTCTTCTTTGCAGAAATGCCTGTTTATATCTTTCCCCCATTTCTGGATTGGATTGTTCGTTTTCTGGTTGTTGAGTTTGGTAAGTTCTTTATAGATCTTGGATACTAGCTCTTTATCTGATAAGTCATTTGCAAATACCTTCTTCTATTCTGTAGGTTGCCTTTTAGCTTCGTTTGCTATGCAGAAGCTTTTTATCTTGATATAGTCCCAACAGTTCATATTTGCTTTTGCTTCCCTTGAATGGCTAACATTTTTAGAGAGCTTACTCTGTGCCAGACACTGGAATAAATATTTGACATATTATTTAATTTACTTCTCATGATGGCTTTATGAAGTGGGCATTTTTTATTATCCCCATTTTATAGAAAAAGAAGTTTTAGAGCCTACACATATCCCCTATTCTACTCTATCGCTGGTTAGAGAACCCTTGCCACTACTTCTGGGTAAGGAACTCAAATAGCAGAGTGGTTAAGAGTTTAGATTTTGGAACCAGATTGCCTGGATTGAAATCTTGTCTTAGCTGCATATTAGCTTTTCTCATGCACTGTTGGGGGATCTCAAGGTCCATTAGAATTGCCTGCTTGAAAGTAGGTTGTAGAGCAGGGCTTCTTAATGTTGGCACTATTGCCATTTTGGTTAGAAAGATTCTTTGTTGTGGGGGCTGACCTGTGCATATAGGATAGTTAGCAGCATCTCTGGCCTCTAACTACTAGATGCCAGTGGCACCTCCCATAGTTGTAACAATCAAAAATATTTCCAGACATAGCCAAGTGGGAGCAGCAGTCCTTGATCTTACAGTGGTTTAGCATGAAATGAACTGACCGCTTTAGTCTGAATCTGAGAACTTATTCAACAAATGGTATTTTTAAAAAGATTTTATTTATTTATTTGACAGAGAGAGAGATCACAAGTAGGGAGAGCAGAAGGCAGAGAGAGAGAGAGCGAGCAGGAAGCAGGCTCCCTGCTGAGCAGAGAGCCTGATGCAGGGGCTCAATCCCAGGACCCTGAGATCATGCATGACCTGAGCTGAAGGCAGAGGCTTAACCCACTGAGCCAGGTGCCCCTCAACAAATAGTATTTATCCAGATATTCTGCTTAGTGCATATAGAAGCAATTCTTTGTATTAGCAAGTGTGTTTGCAAGCGTGTGTGTGTGTGTAATGAATGATCCTCTCTGGGAAATACCTCACATTCTAAGGGGTAATATGGGACTGCAAGCAAAACTATCCTACCTACTCCACAGGGCTTTGGATTGAATTGTGGAAATATTATAGTGTCTTTGTAAGAAAAATAGGACCATGGTCTTCCTGTGAATTGCAAGGCTCCCTGTCTTTGCTCTCAAACCATCTAAGGGCAGTTCCTCTCCTCTGAACAGCTGGAGAACCTACCTTCCCACCCTTGGAGTAGGAACTGGCATGTAGTGGTCCTCTCTGACTGACTGAAGCACTTACAGTAGTCCAGGATGGATAGTGACAGGTAGTGGGTTGCCAACTAGAATGTAGCCTGTAGGTATAAGCTGGAGGTCTGGTTGTGGCAGGCACAGCCCTGCTGTGGAGGGCTATGTCCAGCCTGGGAAGTATTGGTTAAGAGGGAAGGTGCCTGAATTGGATCTAGGGAGAGTATAATTCGGAGGAAGGTGGCAGCACTTAGATGTGGAGGGAGCTGAAAGGTAAGTACAAAACCATGCTCAGGGTAGGCTTGGAGGTGCAAGATCAGACAGTCCAGTCTGTCTTGGGGCTGGGGGCTGAGAGAGCTCTGGTAATATTATTCCAATGTTAGAGCCAAGAAAACAGGGCTTAAGGAGGAGCCAGGATGGGTGGAGGATCAAGAAGTTCCTGCCTGTACACTTGGGGCTAATAATACATTATATGTTAATAAAAAAGAATAAAAAAATTTAATTAAAAAAAAAGAAGTTCCTGGATGGTTTAATAAATAGGGAAAGCACCTGCTTGCTGGATGCTAGGTGCCTGAGTGCAGGGGTGTGGCTGCTGGTCCAGAGGCCCAAAGATAGGATAGATAGACTGGAATGGGAACAGGAGCTAGAAGAGATTTTCTGCTGTGATTTTTTTAAATTAAAAAATTAATTATTAACATACAATGTATTATTTGTTTCAGGGGTACAGGTGTGTGATTCGTCAGTCTTACACAATTCACAACACTCACCATAGTACATACCCTCCCCCGTGTCCATCACCCAGCCACCCATTTCCTACACTTTTCACCCTCCAGCAACCCTCAGTTTGTTTCCTGAGATTAAGAGTCTCTTATGGTTTGTGTCCCTCCCTGGTCCCATCTTGTTTTATTTTTTCCCTCCCTTCTCCCATTACCCCCCACCCTGCCTCTCAAATTCCTCATATCAGAGAGATCATATGATAATTGTCTTTAGCTGATTGACTTATTTCACTTCTGCTATGATTTTTAAAATATTTTTATTCCAGTAGAGTTAACATACAGTATTATATTAGTTTCAGGTGTACAATATAGAGAGTCAACAATTCTGTACATTACTCAGTGCTCATCATGATAAGTGTAATCTTAATCCCCTTCACCTGTTTTGCCCATGTCCCCCACTTACCTCCCCTCTGGTAACCATCAGTTTGTTATCTATAGTTAAGAGTCTGTTTTTTAGTTTGTCTCTTTTTTCTTTGTTCATTTATTCCTTAAATTCCACATATGAATAAGATCAAATGGAATTTTTTCTCTTAACTGACTTATTTCACATTATACCTCAAGATCCATTCCTGTCACTACAACTGATAAGATTTCATTCTTTATGGCTGAGTAATAGTCCATTGTCTGTATATACCACATCTTCTTTATCATTCATATATTGGTGGACACTTGGGTGGTTTCCATAATTTGACTATTGAAAATAATGCTGCAATAAAAATGGGGGATATATATATTTTTGAATTAATGTTTTTATGTCTTTGCCCAGTTTGGAATTACTGGAATTAATTTTGTCTTTAAAATTAACTTTTAATTAACTTTTATTTAATTTTTTAACTTTTTAAGGAACTTCCATACTGTTTTCCACAGTGGCTGCACTAGTTTGGATTCTCACTAATAGTGCACAGGGGTTCCCTTTTCTCTGCATTTTTGCCAATACTTGTTGTTTCTTGCGCTTTTGACTTTAGCCATTCTGACAGGTGTGAGGTTATATCTCGTTGTGGTTTGATTTGCATTTCCATGATGATGAGTGATATTTAGCATCTTTTCATGTGTCTGTTGACCATCTGTATGTCTTCTTTGGAGAAAAATCTGTTCATATCTTCAGCCCATTTTGTAATTGGATTATTTGTTTTTTGGGTTTTGGATTTTATAAGTTCTTTACATATTTTGGATACTAACCCTTTTTCAGATATGTCATTTGCAGATATCTTTTTCCATTCTGTAGGTTGTCTTTTAGTTTTATTTTTTTCTTTGCTATGCATAAACTTTTTATTTTGAGGTAGTCCCAATAGTTTGTTTTTGCTTTTATTTCCCTTACCTCAGGAGACATATCTGGAAAAATGTTCCTATGGCCAGTATCAGGGACATTACTGCCTGTGCTCTCTTCTAGGATGTTTATGGTTTCAGCTCTCATGTTTAGGTATTTAATCCATTTTCAGTTTATTTTTGTGTATGCTGTAAGAAAGTAGTCCAGTTTCATTCTTTTGCATGTTACTGTCCAGTTTTCCCAACACCATTTGTTGAAGAGACTGTCTTTCCCCCCACTAGATATTCTTTCCTGCTTTGTTGAAGATTAACTGACCATATAACTATGGGTTTATTTTTGGGGTTTTTATTCTGTTCTATTGATCTATGTGTCTGTTTTTGTGTTAATACCATACTGCTTTGAGTACTATAGCTTTGTAATATAACTTGAAGTCCGGAATTGTGATATCTGCAGCTTTGCTTTTCTCTTTGAAGATTGGTTTGGCTTTTTGGGGTCTTTTGTGATTCCATACAAATTTTAGGATTTTTTGTGCTTGTTCTGTGAAAAATGCTGTTATATTTTGATGGAGATTGCATTAAATGTGTAGATTGCTTTGGGTAGTTTAAACATTTTAACAATATTTGTTCTTCCAGTCCACGAGAATGGAATGTCTTTCCATTTCTTTTTGTCTTCTTTACTTTCTTTCATCAGTGTTTCATAGTTTTCAGAGTATAGGTCTTTCACTTCTTTGGTTAAGTTTATTCCTGGGTACTTTATTATTTTTGGTATAATTTAAATAGGATTATTTTCTTAATTTCTTTTTCTGCTGCTTCATTATTAGTATATAGAAAAGCAACAGATTTCTGTACATTGATTCTGTATCCTGAGATTTTACTGAGTTCATTTATAAATTCTAGTAGTTTTTTGGTGGAGTCTTTAGAGTTTTCTATATATACTATCATGTCATCTGCAAATGGTAAAAATTTCTTCCTTAACAATTTAAAGATTTTATTTATTTGAGAGAAAGAGAAACAGAGAGAGACAGAGAGCAGGAGCAGGGAGTGGGGGAAGGAGAAGCAGACTCCCCTCTGAGCAGAGAGACTGACATGTGGCTTGATCCCAGGACTCCAGGATCATGACTTGAGCCAAAGGCAGACACTTAACTGATTGAGCCACCCAGGCACCCTATTCTTCCTTACCAACTTAGATGCCTTTTATTTCTTTTTCTTGTCTGATTGTTGTGGTTAGGACTTCCACTACTATGTTGGAAAAAGTGATGAGAGTGGACTTCCTTGTCTTGTCTTGATCTTAGGGGGAAAAAAATCTCAGTTTTCACTATGGAGGATGATATTAGCTGTGGGGTTTTCATATACGGCCTTTATTATATTGAAGTATGCTCCCTCTAAGCCTATTTTGTTGAGAATTTCTATCATGAATGGAAGTTTTACTTTGCGAAGTGCTTTTTCTGCATCTATTGAAATCATATGCTTTTTTACGATGTAGTATGTTGATTGGTTTATGAATATTGATCCATCCTTGCATCCCCAAAATAAATACCACTTGAGCACTGGTGAAATTTTTTTTTTTTTTTTTTTTGTATTGCTGTATTTGATTTGGTAATATTTTGTTGAGGATAGTTCTCTATAGTTTTCTCCGTAGTTCTCTTTTTTTGTCTTTCTTTATCTGGTTTTGGTATCTGGATAATGCTGGCCTTGTAGAATGAGCTTGGAAGCTTTCCTCCTTCTTCTATTTTTTTGGAATAATTTGAGAAGATAGGTATTAACTCTTATTTGAATGTTTGGTAGAATTCACCTGTGAAGCCATCTGGTCCTGGACTTTTTGTTTGTTGGGAGTTTTTTTTTTTTTTTTTTAATTACTTATCCAGTTTTATTGCTGGTAATCAGTCTGTTCAAATTTTCTATTTATTTCTGCTTCACTTTTGATCACGTGTTTCTAGGAATTTATCCATTTCTTCTAGGTTGGCCAATTTGTTGGCATACAGTTTTTCATAACATTCTCTTATAATGCTTTGTATTTCTGTGGTGCTGGTATTTCTCCTTTTTCATTTCTGAATTTGTTTGAGTCCTCTCTGTCTCTCTCTTTTTTGTTTTTATTTTAATAAGTCTGACTAAAGGTTTATCAATTTTGTTGCTCTTTTCAATAACTAGCTCCTGGTTTCATTGATCTGTTCTTTTTTTTTTTTTTTAAACATTATTTATTTATTTGACAGACAGAGATGACAAGTAGGCATAGAGGCAGGCAGAGAGAGAGGGGGAGGCAGGCTCCCTGCTGAGCAGAGAGCCTGATGCGGGGCTCAATCCCAGGACCCTGGGATCATGACCTGAGACAAAGGCAGAGGCTTTAATACCTACTGAGCCACCCAGGCGCCACATGTTCTTTTTTATTTTATTTTATTTTTTTCTAGAAATTACCAAGTTTTTTTCTTTTTTTTTATTTGTTTATTTTTAGCGTAACAGTGTTCATTGTTTTGGCATCACACCCAGCGCTCCATGCAGTACATGCCCTCCCTATTACCCACCACCTGGTTCCTCAACCTCCCACCCCGCCGCCCCTTCAAAACCCTCTGGTTGTTTTTCAGAGTCCATAGTCTCTCATGGTTCATCTCCCCTTCCAGTTTCCCTCAACTCCCTCTCCTCTCCATCTCCCCATGTCCACCGTGTTCTTTGTTATGCTCCACAAATAAGTGAGGCCATATGATACTTGACTCTCTCTGCTTGACTTATTTCGCTCAGCATAATTTCTTCCAGTCCCGTCCATGTTGCTACAAAAGTTGGGTATTCATCCTTTCTGATGGAGGCATAATACTCCATTGTGTATATGGACCACATCTTCCTTATCCATTCATCCGTTGAAGGGCATCTTGGTTCTTTCCACAATTTGGCGACCGTAGCCATTGCTGCAATAAACATTGGGGTACAGATGGCCCTTCTTTTCACTACATCTGTATCTTTGAGGTAAATACCCAGCAGTGCAATTGCAGGGTCATAGGGAAGCTCTATTCTTAATTTCTTCAGGAATCTCCACACTGTTCTCCAAAGTGGCTGCACCAATTTGCATTCCCACCAACAGTGTAAGAGGGTTCCCCTTTCTCCACATCCTCTCCAACACACGTTGTTTCCTGTCTTGCTAATTTTGGCCATTCTAACTGGTGTCAGGTGGTATCTCAATGTGGTTTTAATTTGAATCTCCCTGATGGCTAGTGATGATGAACATTTTTTCATGTGTCTGATAGCCATTTGTGTGTCTTCGTTGGAGAAGTGTCTGTTCATATCTTCTGCCCATTTTTTGATATGATTATCTGTTTTGTGTGTGTTGAGTTTGAGAAGTTCTTTATAGATCCTGGATATCAACCTTTTGTCTGTACTGTCATTTGCAAATATCTTCTCCCATTCCGTGGGTTGCCTCTTTGTTTTGTTGACTGTTTCCTTTGCTGTGCAGAAGCTTTTGATCTTGATGAAGCCCCAAAAGTTCATTTTTGCTTTTGTTTCCTTGGCCTTTGGAGACATATCTTGAAAGAAGTTGCTGTGGCTGATATCGAAGAGGTTACTGCCTATGTTCTCCTCTAGGATTCTGATGGATTCCTGTCTCACGTTGAGGTCTTTTATCCATTTCGAGTTTATCTTTGTGTACGGTGTAAGAGAATGGTCGAGTTTCATTCTTCTACATATCGCTGTCCAGTTTTCCCAGCACCATTTATTGAAGAGACTGTCTTTTTTCCATTGAATATTTTTTCCTGTTTTGTCGAAGATTATTTGACCATAGAGTTGAGGGTCCATATCTGGGCTCTCCACTCTGTTCCACTGGTCTATGTGTCTGTTTTTATGCCAGTACCATGTTGTCTTGGTGATCACAGCTTTGTAGTAAAGCTTGAAATCGGGTAACGTGATGCCGCCAGTTTTGTTTTTGTTTTTCAACATTTCCTTAGCAATTCGGGGTCTCTTCTGATTCCATACAAATTTTAGGATTATTTGCTCCAGCTCTTTGAAAAATATCGGTGGAATTTTGATTGGAATGGCATTAAAAGTATAGATTGCTCTAGGCAGTATAGACATTTTAACAATGTTTATTCTTCCAATCCAAGAGCATGTAACAGTCTTCCATCTTTTTGTGTCTTCATCAATTTCTTTCATGAGTGTTCTGTAGTTCTTCGAGTACAGGTCCTTTACCTCTTTGGTTAGGTTTATTCCCAGGTATCTTATGGTTCTTGGTGCTATAGTAAATGGAATTGATTCTCTAATTTCCCTTTCTGTATTTTCTTTGTTAGTGTATAAGAAAGCCACTGATTTCTGTACATTGACTTTGTATTCTGCCACGTTACTGAATTGCTGTATGAGTTCTAGTAGTTTGGGGGTGGAGTCTTTGGGGTTTTCCATATAAAGAATCATGTCATCTGCAAAGAGAGAGAATTTGACTTCTTCCTTGCCAATTTGGATACCTTTGATTTCTCTTTGTTGTCTGATTGCCGTTGCTAGAACTTCTAATACTATGTTGAACAAGAGTGGTGAGAGTGGGCATCCTTGTCGTGTTCCTGATCTCAACGGGAAGACTGCAAGCTTTTTCCCATTGAGGATGATATTTGCTGTGGGTCTTTCATAGATAGATTTTATGAAGTTCAGGCATGTTCCCTCCATCCCTATACTTTGAAACATTTTCATCAGGAACGTATGCTGGATTTTGTCAAATGCTTTTTCTGCATCAACTGAGAGTCTCTTCAATAAATGGTGCTGGGAAAACTGGACAGCGATATGTAGAAGAATGAAACTCGACCATTCTCTTACACCGTACACAAAGATAAACTCGAAATGGATAAAAGACTTCAACGTGAGACAGGAATCCATCAGAATCCTAGAGGAGAACATAGGCAGTAACCTCTTCGATATCAGCCACAGCAACTTCTTTCAAGATATGTCTCCAAAGGCCAAGGAAACAAAAGCAAAAATGAACTTTTGGGACTTCATCAAGATCAAAAGCTTCTGCACAGCAAAGGAAACAGTCAACAAAACAAAGAGGCAACCCACGGAATGGGAGAAGATATTTGCAAATGACAGTACAGACAAAAGGTTGATATCCAGGATCTATAAAGAACTTCTCAAACTCAACACACACAAAACAGATAATCATATCAAAAAATGGGCAGAAGATATGAACAGACACTTCTCCAACGAAGACACACAAATGGCTATCAGACACATGAAAAAATGTTCATCATCACTAGCCATCAGGGAGATTCAAATTAAAACCACGTTGAGATACCACCTGACACCAGTTAGAATGGCCAAAATTAGCAAGACAGGAAACAACGTGTGTTGGAGAGGATGTGGAGAAAGGGGAACCCTCTTACACTGTTGGTGGGAATGCAAGTTGGTGCAGCCACTTTGGAGAACAGTGTGGAGATTCCTGAAGAAATTAAGAATAGAGCTTCCCTATGACCCTGAAATTACACTGCTGGGTATTTACCTCAAAGATACAGATGTAGTGAAAAGAAGAGCTATCTGTACCCCAATGTTTATTGCAGCAATGGCCACGGTCGCTAGACTGTGGAAAGAACCAAGATGCCCTTCAACGGATGAATGGATAAGGAAGATGGGGTCCATATACACAATGGAGTATTATGCCTCCATCAGAAAGGATGAATACCCAACTTTTGTAGCAACATGGACAGGACTGGAAGAGATTATGCTGAGCGAAATAAGTCAAGCAGAGAGAGTCAAGTATCATATGGTCTCACTTATTTGTGGAGCATAACAAATAACATGGAGGACATGGGGAGATGGATAGGAGAGGGAGTTGAGGGAAACTGGAAGGGGAGATGAACCATGAGAGACTATGGACTCTGAAAATCAACCAGAGGGTTTTGAAGGGGCGGCGGGGTGGGAGGTTGAGGAACCAGGTGGTGGGTAATAGGGAGGGCACGTACTGCATGGAGCGCTGGGTGTGATGCCAAAACAATGAACACTGTTATGCTGTAAATACACAAATAAAAAAAATAAAAATATATAAAAAATTATTAAGGAAAAAAATATGGAACATAATTACAATTTTTAATATGTTAAATTTAAGGAAAGAGCCAAAATTTGGAAAACAGTATCAGATAAGTTGTGTTTGGAAAACAATATCCTGTAAATTGCAGGGGTAAAGAACGGAGTACAAAAACTTATTATTCATAGACAATATAGTTGTGTACTGTTGTGTAGAGAATCTTAATTTATTTTTTGTTTTATTTATTGTATTCTTCATCTCTGGTTGGTTCTTTTTTTATGTTTTTTATCTCTTTTTTTTTTTTAATATTTTATTTATTTATTTGACAGACAGAGATCATAAGTAGAGAGGCAGGCAGAGAGAGAGGAAGAAGCAGGCTCCCTGGTCAGCAGAGAGCCTGATGCGGGGCTCGATCCCAGGACCCTGAGATCATGACCTGAGCCGAAGGCAGAGGCTTTAACCCACTGAGCCACCCAGGCGCCCCTGTTTTTTATCTCTTTGTTGAGGATCTTACTGACGTCCCCCACTCTTCTCAAGTTTAGTAGCTATCTTTATGGCCATTACTTTAAATTCTCTATCAGATTTCATTTCATTTATCTAGATTTCATTTATCTCTCTTGCTGTATTTTTGTCCTTTTCTTTCATTTGGGTCGTATTTCTTTTCTCCTCATTTTGTCTAACTCTTGGTGTCTGTTTCTATGTGTTAGGAAAGTCAGCTCATCTACTGCTCTTGAAGGTAGTTGTCTTATGAAGAAGAGGTCCTGTAGTGCTCTACAGTGCAATGTCTCCTGTTCATCAGAACCTGGCACTTCGGGGATGTCTCCTATGAGTGTTGTGTGTGTTGTGTATGCCCTGTTGTTGTGGCTAAGCCGTGTTAGCCTTCAGTCCACTTATCTGCAATGCTCTCTTTGTCTGCTATGGACAGAGTTTGGTTCCTGTGTTGTTAGCAGGCCAGTTTGCCAGTTTGCAGCTTCATTTGGTTTAAGCTGAGCCAGACCAGGTGTTTCCAATTGTTATTTATTTATTTTAAGAAGATTTTATTTATTTATTGGAGAGAGAGAGTGAGTGAGTGAGAGAGAGAGAGAGAGAGCACAATAAGGGAGAGAGGGAGAGGGAGAAGCAGACTCCCCTGCTGAGCAGGGAGCCCGACTTAGGGCTGGATCCCAGGACCCTGAGATCATGAACCAAGCTGAAGGCAGACATTCAACTGACTGAGACACTCAGGTGCCCCATGGAGCACCAAATTGTTGGGCATACTTCCTGTGTTGTCCCCTGACAAGCTTTCATTGGTAGGTGGGGGCTGTAGTCAGACCCAATGTCTACCACTAGCTCACTGCTGCAGCCATAGTTAGATTGATATGTGTAGTTATCTTCTTTTCTTCCAGGGTCAAGGTCACTTCGGGGTGGTGCTGGCCTCTGTCATGAATGTGCACACTGCCAGGGTGTGGTACCACTTTGGATGGCCTCTAGCCAAGAGCTTATCAGAGGAGGTGCATCCATAGGAGAGTGGAGGGGCAGGGCAAGTTGTGTTTTTTGCTGTGATTTTTTTTTTTTTTTTTTGATGGCAGCACATTGGGGCGAGGCCCTCTTATATTCATTTAGTCAACCAGTCAGTTAACAAACACTTGTGTGTCTACTATATGTGAAGCACAAGAGCTAGGAACCATAGAGGGTACAAGGAAGGATAGACCGAGACTGAGCAGCTAAAATTCTATACTGGAAGTTGTGGCATGCACACAAATTATGACCTTAGGGAATAGAAGGTGTTAGGAATGTCTGGAGGGTGAAGAAGAGATTAAAGTCAATATATAATTGACTCACAATGGAATTGGTAATTATTTGGGTCACCTGGGAGGTTCAGCCCGTTAAGTATCTGCCTTTGACTCAAGTCATGATCCCAGGGTCCTGGGATTGAACCCCAGGTTGGGCTCCCTGCTCAGCAGGGGAGTCTGCTTCCTCTCCCTGCCTGCTTGTACTCTCTTTCTGTCAAATAAATAAATAAATAAAATCTTTAAAACAAATTGGTAATTATTTAGAATACTTATTACCTGTGAAAAGGCCAGGAATGTGGTCAGTGGGTGCAGGTAGCTGGGGTAAACTTACTTAAACTTAGCTCAGATCTCATTCTTATTTCATTTCATAAACTAGATGAAGATTCATGGGTTGTCCCAATTTCTTATGGCTTTTGGTTGTTGGTTGGCATCCTTCAGAAGTCATTATTTTCCAACATCTACTGATGACTTCCCGTACTTCCTTCTCAAAAGTAACTTTCTTTCTGGTGGATGATTTCACCATGGGTATCCAATTCAGGGAAGCCCCTAAAGTGTAGAAATTTGGGACAGGCTAGGGTTTTTACATAGACACTGACTTCGTGTGTTTGAAGATTCTGTCCCAGCCTACTCCAGTGATACATACTTTCCACATGAACTGCCAAAGAATTGGATTAAACCTTTCTCTTGGCCCTCATTCTTAATAGCATTTGTCTAGAGTTCTCCTGCAGTCTCACCACAAAATAACACAAATATTGACAAAAATAATAGAAAAGACGGCAGTTACCCTGCCACAAACTCCTCCCTGCCTTAGGTTGTCACCATAGCAGAGGAAGCCTATTTTATGGGAGACCAACCACTGCTACAATTCCTAAAGTAAAGTTTATTTGCACAGAAAAATAAAAGCAAATTTTTATTTGTCACCCTGCTGAGAAGAAATATGATTCCTGTCCTCTTCCTTCATATTAGCCTTCTTTTTTTCTCTGCATTTTCATCCCCTGGTATCTGATCATTTTATAGAAAGGGGGATTTCTGCTTTTGACCTTACCTTTTGCTATTGTAATATTCCAATTTTCAAATGGTCAGTCACCATTTGCCATTTTGCTTTTTTGTTTTTTTTTTTTTTTTTTAGGGGAGCATGTTCCGAAGCTTAAGCATACGAGACTCTGGGCTATTTTTTAAAAAATGCTTGCTATGTTTCCCATGTGATAGTGACTCCTCAGGAAAGCTATTCTTTCATGCAGCGGCAGCACCAGCATTGATCAGTGGGAAAGTTCAAGGCGGCAACTCATCAAGCATGGCTTCAATACCAGATTCCAGACAAGGTCTGCAATAAATAAGAGCAGTAACAAAGAATCATATTTCCTTCTTGCACGGAAAATCAGCAGTGGCATAGTTTTAAATTTCAGGGTTCAGGCTTGGTGTCTTCTCCCTGCACTGCAATTTGAAAGTAGGATGGCTTTCTTCTCTAAGTTACATCAACATGCATTTTAGCTGTCCTTTCCTTAGAAACTGTGCCAAAATGTAATTTTGAATTTTGCAGGTTGATTGGGGATTTTTCAGGGTGGGCATTGATTATCGTTTGGGTTGTTCAAATAGAACCTATATTGTCAAACATGTTTTGATTTTCTCACATTTGTTTTAATTGACTCATCTCCCTTTCCCTTCTAACCTCTCTTCCTCCAATAATGTCAAGTTTTCCATGTGATTGTACAAAAAGAACAATCTTTTGCTCTAAGTAGGTAGGGAAAATTTTTTTCTTCAAATGGCAGTGTGATAAAAAAATATACACCCTATGAGTCCCTCACGGATTATTGCTATTGATTTCTTTGCTTGAAACGTGGAAATGTTACCAGATGGGGTGTTAGAAGTAGGTGTGTGGGTGCAAATGCAGTTTATTTCTTGTTGACTAAAATCAGTCAAAAACCTTCACCATTTGTGTGCTTGTGTTATATATAAAGGCGAATTTTAATCCTAAAGTAGTCCTTATATAAAGCTTCTTGCAATGCAATAAGCAACATTTTTAGGATAAATTTATATTTGAAAAAGATAAATTTTATGGTAAATTCAAAACACATAAAGATTTCAAGGATTTGTTTTCTCTCACTTATTGAAACACTGTCCTTCTTGTTTTAAGTTAATTCGATCAATGAAATTCACTTATCACAGCCAGATTTCTATTGTGTTTGTTTTCATCTCTGTACCCTCTGCATGCTGCTCCTTTGAGCTTCCTCAGGTCTCCTGTTCAGGGAAGTGTGAATCGAATTGCTGTGCCTTTCTGGAAGCTAGGTGCCTGTGTGCAGCACTCGGACACTGAGCCCGACCCTGAGGGACCCACCCATTAGGGAAAAAAAGGCTGACCTTCTGTCACTTTCCTTCTCCTCCCTTTTAATGATTCCTTCTCTATCCTTTTGAGAAGATCTTTCCAGCCTTTTGACCCCTGTTAGAAGAGGAAGGCTTAAATAGCTAAAAGTACCCTTGGTCTCAAGGCTTGCCAAGGAAAGCTCAAGAGGCCTTTTAGGAAATGCCAGAAGACAGACGCCTCACTTTTCAGTGCATTCAGAAGGCAGATCCCACCCTGACACCATTTCCCTCCTCATTTATTTTGTAGAAGCAACCCTGCCTCCTACCCTCACTTGTCAGTGCCACTGGAACGGACACATTCAGAGAACGGCTGACTTTTAATGATAGCCCTTGCACTGTGTGAAAGCTATTGTGCAATTTGAAAAAAGAGCATGGGAAATGTGTGTTTGAGTTGGGTCACTGGGCTGCTACTCCATGGGCTCCAGGTCTAGCCCTAATTTTCACGGAATAACACCACTGCTGGGTAGGTTGCTGCCCCACCCCAAAATGGTGAGATACTGAGTCCAGGATTTTTGAAGGGAGAACAATTGTGGGTCCCCAGGGCCTGCTTGTGCTTTGTGATGTGACTCTGAGTCATACAACTGAAATGGCAGCTAACACTGAATAATGTGGTGTTTTCAAGTGGTGAGCATTATTCCATATAATACGCTATGATATGTATATTCAGATATTTAATTCACACTATAACGCTGAAGGTAGGAACCGTAAAACTGAGGAAAAGAGAACACAAGTGCACAGTTACTGTAAGGACTTTGTATTGCAAGTTCAGCTCTGCCACTTACTAGCTCTTTGACTTGGGCAAATTGCTGAACATTTCTGAGCCTCAATGTTCTCATCTATAAACTGGGATTATTAATTCAATTTCTAGGATTATCATGGGAATTTAATGGGAATGCAGTAAAGTCCTGGGCTTTCCCCCTCCTTTCTGCTCTCTTATTGTACCCCTGACTCTTTTCCAGGTGCCCATGATTCAGAGGTACTGATAGAGAACAGCAAAATCCTAGTGAATTTTAGGCACTATGTCCAAAGAAAGGGGTGATTCTCAAAGAGTGGTTTACTTTCCTTCTTCCAGGAGAAGTTATACACAATCTTTTATCTGCGTCACAGAAAAGAATCCAAACCCAGCAGCGTCAGGTCAGTCAATTACGGTTGAGTTGGGAGTGACTAAAAGGATTAGGCATTTGATCCTGTATTATAAAGATATTTGCTGCCATTTCTACTGCAGGAAAGGAAGAATGAAAGTAGTATTTAAGGTTTCATGTTCTCACTCCAATTAACCAAGTGACCCCTTCAACTGTTGTCTTTATTTTATCTTCAGTATGCACATCTGTGTATGCGTTGTCACTCATATGCTCACGTACATCGGCGGATGCTCATTTCCCTGTACAGGGTACACTCATATGCTTTCTGCAGTCATGGTATATTTGAAAGTAAAAGGATCTAAAAGGCTTAAAAATATCCTCTCTGATTACGGAAGGAATGAATATTGATTTTATAGATATATATACTTTATATAAATGAATGTATGTTTTGTATAAACATAAAAATATAAAGAATATACTAATTTCCTCACTCAACATGCAGAGATAACCATTTTATTTTATTATTATTATTTTTTTATTTTTGACGATTTTATTTATTTGAGAGAGAGAGGGAGAGCATGAGCGGGGACGGGGTTGACAGAAGGAGAAGCAGACTCCTTGCTAGCAGGGAAGCAAGTGGGGTTCTATCCCAAGACCCTGGGATCATGACCTGAGCTGAAGGCAAATGTTTAACCAACTGAGCCACTCAGGCACCCCAGGGATAACCATTTTATAACATATTTTGGGGACTCCAAATTTTTATCTGTGTATACATACACACACAGCCTTATGGTAGCTTATAGACTCTTTATTTTATTTTATTTTTTTAAGTAGTCTCTGTGCCCAACATAGGGTCCAACTCATGACCCTGAGATCAAGAGTCATATGATCTACCAATTGAGTGAGCCAGGTACCCCTCGTTTTTCTTTTAATATTATATTTTGAATATTTCTCTTTATAATTAATGTATTGGTTACTCATTGATGCATAAAACCAACACAAAATCTAATGGCAAAAAAACAACAGAATAATTTTATTATTATTTTCATGGTTCTGGCATTGACTAGGCTCAGCCAAGTAGTTCTTATGCAGGATATTTCATGTAGTTGTGCAAGAGGTGGCTTGGGCTAATTATCTGAAGTTTCTTACTCACATTTTTGGTACTGAGCTGGAGAGACCCAAACAGCTGGAGGCTGGAACAACTGGTTTCTTGGGCATTTCTCCCAGTCTTTAATACGGTCTTTTCTGCATGGTGGCTTCAGGGTAGCCATGCTTCCTACATGGTAGCTCAGGGCTCCACAAGTAAATGTCCATAAAGAAAGGCCAGGCTGATGGGGCGCCTGGGTGGCTCATTGGGTTAAAGCCTCTGCCTTCAGCTCAGGTCATGATCCCAGGGTCCTGGGATCGAGCCCCGCATTGGGCTCTCTGCTCAGTGGGGATCCTGCTTCCTCCTCTCTCTCTGCCTGCCTCTCTGCCTACTTGTGATCTCTATCTGTCAAATAAATAAATAAATAAAATCTTAAAAAAAAAAAAGGCCAGGCTGAAACTAACTCACCTTGAAATCTTTTTTCCTTAAATTTTAATTCCAGTATAGTTAACGTACAGTGTAATATTAGTTTTAGGTATACATTATAGTGATCCAACAATAAAAATATGGAACACTTCAAGAATTTGTGTGCCATCCTTGTGCAGGGGCCATTCTAATCTTCTCTGTATTGTTCTAATTTTAGTATATGTGCTGCTAAAGCAAACATTAAGTCACCTTTTATGACTTAGTTTTGGAATTCACACAGCCTTCCTTCTGCTATATGCTAGTCACTAAGGCAGTCCAAAAGTCTACCCCAAAGCCCACAGAAGCTCTTCCCTTGAGACATAGAACTCTTGAATGATTTGTTAGTTTCTTATTGGTGATGTCACAAATTTAAAACAACAGAAATTTATTATCTTACAATTTTAGAGGTCAGAATTCTGAAATGAGTTTCCCTGGGCCAGAATCGAGATGTCCTATCAGGCTCTAGAGGACAATCCATTTCCTTGCCTTTCTCGCTTTGGGAGGCTGCCTGCC